>NW_027224344.1:646727-970090 GCF_023699985.2 Odocoileus virginianus | reverse complement strand
AGCATGTCAATGTATTCGGTTTTCAGTCAAGTACTGTATATTGATGAAAGTCTTCTGGGGGCAACGGTTAAAGCTACTGAATGAATGAATATTTATACACTTATGTTGACCACAGGTATAACAACTGATCAAGAACTGAGAGTACTTATAGTGATATTACACGTAAAACAAACACTTGGAAGTTAAAATGAGGCAGCTATTACCCTCATAAGCTCAAAGATATGACAGATGGATTAAGCAATGTGTAAAAAATTTTAAAAAGAAGCAAACAAGTTTAAATTTTTATTTAATTTTATAATAAAATTACAAATCATTTATTCAATTTTAAATTACTAAAAAGAAAAGAAAATGTATATTTGAAATTATCATTGGGATATTTTAAAGACATGGAAAAACCAGCAAAGAAAAATAAAATTTCACCACATAAAGATGAAAAACTCCCAAGCATCTAACAATAATAGTTGAAAATTTTAAATAAAAAAAAGAAAAATATGTGTAAGCAAACATAACAGAGGATAGATATGTAAAAATTATATAAAAATCAATAAGCTTACTAATGCCCCCAAAAGATACATGGATAAAGGCGTGGAGAACCTCAGGTGAATTTTTAATCTTCAGGAGTATGTTCAACCATGTCTGCTACATTTTTTAAAGTAAACTGAATGTGGAACTATATTCAGTATCCTATGATCAACCATAATGGAAAAGAACATTAAAGAATGTGTATAGATATAACTCCATCCCTTTGCTGCACAACAGAAGTTAACACAACACTGTAAATCAACTATGCTTCAATTTTTTAAAAAGTGAGCTGAACGACACAATGTAACCCATCAGTGTGGTTAAGGGCCAAACTGGGGGCAAGTGAAAACCCCTCCCACACAACATCCTTCATCATCTGGCACCCCCTCCAATATTCCAATAGCAAAATACTTCAAAGTGACCTCACATTTTACTTACTCAAGGATACCTTTCCATTTGTCATCTAAAATTTAGACAACTATTACATCATCCTTTTTCATGAAGGAGATTTTTCAACTCATCATGTCCACTTGAGTCAAATAAACTGCTTTCACTTCACCCACAGAGCACTTCACATGAACATTCCTCCCAATTCAATAGAAGAGATATTATATTACCAACTTTATGGACTCTGGATTTATTTGCTCAGTTAGTAAACAAACAAGGGCTCAAATTCTGGTGAAATTTCTCTTGCTTATGCCAATTCACCTGGCTATTATAAATCGTTGCCACCCAACATTCCTCTGCTCTTTGGTGATGCCTGACAATTTTTTTTCTCCAGATGGAATGTGCATAAAGTGAAAATGTAGGTACTACCTTTAAAAACAAAACAGAAAGGTAACAAATATTACCATCTGAAATCCATATCATTTTGAAAAGAAAAATCTAACATTCAAGGTGTAATTAATTTTCAGTCTCACAAGTTCGAATTTATACATCATTGGCTACATTTTATCATTTTTCTTTTACCATTTAAAATTTTTCTACTGAATAATCAATACTATGAAGGGAGAACTTTTGAAAGTAGATAAATTAAGTATAAAAATGAGGAACTTCCCTGACTCTCTGCATTTCCACTGCACGGGGCACGGATCCAATCCCTGGTCCAGGAAATAAGATGCCTCATGCCACAAGGCTGGTAAGTAAATAAATAGGTAGATTAAAAAAATTTTTTTAATGAAACCCAAACTCTTTCAAATGGAAATTCATTTTTATTCACAACTAGGAATAAGGTGAGTAGGAGACAATTCCAAATGATTCATTACAACTGGACAAGAAATACAAGTTCACTTTTCCACTCAAGCTCTGTGGAAATCCCTAGGGACCGAGGAGCCTCAATATTCCTGGGCAAAATTTCAGGCCCAGCTTCTACTTGGCCTCTGCCAATGCTGCCCTCCACATAGCCTTACTGACCCATGCACCTCCTGACTCATGGACAGTGTCCCCTGGGCCTCCTTTGACACTGCTTCATCTCTACCAAGGAGGGAAGAAGTGCAGGCTTCCCACATGGCCTCCAGGGGCGCTCCAGTGCCAGCGGGGCTCCTGGGCCCCACCACTGTGTGGACACTGGACTCTTACTGCAGTCTGACAAGGGCTGGAGTCCAGGCTCCTTGTTCAACCTGTTCAATGATGGGGGGAGGAGTGGAGAAATGGACAGTTTTTTTCTGTGACATTGTCTGCAGTAGAGAGTTATTATGTAAACGTTTTCTCTCTAATGAGGCTGCTCCCTTCCTGAGTTCTGACCAGAGACAGGAGGTTTCTGGTGTTTTTTTTGTGGTTTTTTTTTTTTTTTTTTTTGGTCCATGCCAGTGGGGTTTCCAGGTTGCTGAGTTTTTTCAGCTGCAAGTCTGGAATATAGGAGTCAAAGGAAAACCCAGGGAACCCACCACCATGCCACTGACTAGGTCTCCACATCCCCAGCCTATCTGCTGTCTACTTCACCTTGCAGAGCCTCTTTATGCTGGTTTCCTATATAACATTTGGGGGGTTTAGTTGTACTTACTGAGAGGTATAGGGAAAACTACCTCTACCCTACCTTCCCAGAAGTAGAAGTCCCCCAACAATTAACTATTTAGAAAATTTACATGCCATTTATTTTTCTGAAATATTTAAGAAGCTTTTAGATTTGTCAATTTCTCTAATTGATGGAAACGTTTCAGTGAGGCAATCAGTGAAAAGAAAGTGAGCATCCATCCAGCACTAGTCCATTGGGAGGAAAGAAAGTAAACAACAACAAAAACATCTCCTGAGGAGCAAATCGAGATGGAGTTGATGGATAAGGGGAATCTTATCTTAGATGGACAATGTGTCTACTCTGTCCATCGCAAAGTCAACCTGATGAAAAACACAAGACAGGGAAGGACTTAACAACAAACAGCATCAGGTCAACAGGGAGGGTTTCAGATATAGAAGGCACATTGTTACTAATAGGATTTGTACTTTTAGCAACTGTATATGGATACTGTTGAGCCTTGGATTGGAGGAAGGGGGAATGTTTTTGCTCTCTGCCATCTGCAGTACGGAATCTGGTCATAGATGGGGTTGTGCCTCGCCAGTTAGACCAAAAGTGGCCTACCCATAAATACGATGGTGTTTGCGCCTCTATCACACACCTTCCTGTGGCTGTGGTCTTTAGGCATGGTTGTTTTTCTCTACTCGGTGCAAGTAATACTTCAGCAAGAAGGAGCTATTCTCCCAAAATATTCCACCTTCCCACCCCAGGAACTTAGAAAGCAGGTGATCTCTAAGAGCAAAACTTTACCACAGTGAGTTAATGGATCAAAACAGAGTTGTGCCAGTTCACCATCAAGAGACAGCATGGCTCTCAGGCCAGTGGTCCCCAAATAAACCAGAGAGATGCTAGCCTGTCTCTGGAAACAGTGTGCCAAAAGTGGGGTGATGGGTGATGCAGGCAGGGGAGAGGCGGGTGAAAGGAAATCCTGAGCCTATGTCTCCTGCCCTTTGCAAGAGAGCAGATGCCCCAGCCTGGCAGAAGGACCTGTTCATGAGACACAGCATCTGTGTCAGCATCTAACTGACAAGAGTGACAGTATAGGACAAATACACCAACACTTCCCCTTGCTAAGAGCCCAAGCTCTGCAAGCAACCTCTGACCCTCATTCAGCTCCCATGTAGATTTATCTCCAAAGAGAAAATGAACTGGATGGTACACCTCATACCTACACCGCTTCATGTTCTCAGTTTAAAGGAATAAACAGGCATTTTGGGTTTCACTACCATACATCCCCACGACTCCTTCAGCCCAGTTACTTCTGAGAACATGAGCCCTCACATCTGAGGCTCAGGAAGCCCAGGTCGAGGGAAGGCTCTCCTGCCTCCTGCCCCCCGGGGAGACCTCTCTCTGCTTGGAATTCCTGCTGGTCTCATTATTTGTTCCCTCCAAGCCACAGCATATGAGTTCCACCTCCCTTCAGGGAAGACCCTTAGTATGCTTTATCCTTACATTAAGGTTCACACCCTGATGCACCTTTGGTTTAAAATCCCACATCTAATCACCAGGTGAGAATTTTGCTCAATATCTGAGCCTGTGTCTCAGTTCCCAACCTGCCCTATCTAAGTCAGCAACTTCAGTTGCAGGCCCTGGCATCCACCTCAACCCAGCATAGTTACCTGAACCATCACCATGGCTATCTGGACCATCATCATTGTTCCCTGGGCCATCACTATGGTTACCTGGATCATCACCATAGTAACCAGAACCATCAGCACGGTTATCTGGATCATCACCATGGTTACCTGGACCAGGCCTGGCCGCATCTCAAGACACAGCACTGGCCAGGAAGCAACAAGCACCATTATAATAGGTTGAATACTTTTAACTGCATTTACAGCCTCTCCAAACATTACAAATCATTATTAATGCAGACTTTGGGTCTGAGGCCTAGGAGAAAAACTTGAAAGTACTCAATACTATCTCAATAGTTAAGTGCATAATGGAACTGCATAGACAAAGGATGTTTCTTTTATCGATATAATTGCAAATACGATCCATGAATCATGTGACACAAGTCATAAATCATGGCCCGCCTGTGAGTCTTGTCAAAGCACCAAAATGCAACTTGAGATAAGAGGGTCTTTCTCCTAAACCTAAATCAACAGAGGCTTATTCACCCATGAATCCAGCCTCCAAACAGAGAAGTGTGGGAGCACCCAGAGACATGGGTGGCCTTTTGTGCAGCTGGAGGTAGGTTCTCATGGTCAGCACTGGAAACACAGAAAAAAATGACCATGTGACCAAATGGGGTGTGCTGAGGTAGGAACCCATCTTCCAGAATTCAGCATCAGCCCACTTCCTTCTTCCTTGTGAGTAAAGAGCCATGCTCTCAGGCCCTCAGCCCTGTCTGTCCAGATCTCAAGCTTCAGTGCTCAGCAAAGGGAAGAGGACAGGAGCCCAACTTCCTCAGAGCTGTGACCACACGATGCCTCCCTTCATCTTGTTGTTCAGTCACTCAGTCGAGCTCGGCTCTTTATGACCGCATGGACTACAGCACATCAGGCTTCCCTGTCCTTCACCATCTCCCAGAGTCTGCTCAAACTCATGCCCACTGAGTCGGTAATGCCAAACAACCATCTCATCCTCTCTTGTCCCCTTCTCATCCTGCCTTAATCTTTTGCAGCATCAGGGTCTTTTCCAATGAGTCAACTCTTTGCATCAGGTGGCCAGAGTATTGGAGCTTCAGCTTCAGCATCAGTCCTTCCAATGAATATTCAGGGTTGATTTCCTTTAGGATTGACTGGTTGGATCTCCTTGCAGTCCAAAGGACTCTCAAGAGTCTTCTCCAACACCACAATTCAAAAGCATCAATTCTTTGTCACTTAGCCTTCTTTATGGTCCAACTCTCACATCCATGCATGACTACTGGAAAAACCATAGCTTTGACTACACAGACTTTTGTCGGCAAAGTAATGTCTCTGCTTTTTAATATGCTGTCTAGATTTGTCATAGCTTTTCCTCCAAGGAGCAAGCATCTTTTAATTTCATGGCTGCAGTCACCATCCGCAGTGATTCTTGGAGCCCAAGAAAACAATCTGTCACTGTTTCCATTGTTTCCCCATCTATTTCTATCCCTTCATCTTGCCTGGGTCCAAATAAACTCCAAGATAACTTGTGGTAACAGCACATGTACACAGGCCATTAGGCTAAGAGAAGATGTTACTTTTTCACACTCATAGATACAAGGTGCTAATGTCCACTTTGATGGACAAAAACATTTCCTAGTCTTTGGCCATTGTAAAAAAATCAAACAATTCCCCACACTTTTGCTACTTTTCTTATAAACTTAAACATAATGTATTCAGACCAGCATATCCCAATCTGTGTTTCAGACACAATGAGGTACTAGAAATGGGTCTCATGGCCCAAAAAGTCTGGTAACCCCTACAATGTCTGATGCCTGGAGAATCATGAGGAATTTTTGTGTATTTAGAAACTTAAAGGTCCTGAAGTTCTTGCAATTACAGACAACTAAATATTATTTAACCCAGATTGTTTGACTGATTGATATGTGAGGACATAAATATGTATATACATATGCATGAAATGTTTCTTTCCAAGAGTTTCATTGAGGTATGATTTGCATACAATAAATAACGTTCTCATTTCATGCTATGCTTTAGTGTGGGCCACTGTATACACCCAAGTAACCATCACTTCAGTCAAAATACAGAATATTTCCATCACTCCAAAAAGTCCCCTGATTATTCTCTACATAAATCCATAACCCAAATCTAATGACGAGAAAAACTTCACACAGATCTCAATTATGGGACGTTGCACAAAATAGCAGAAGTCCTCAAAACTATTATGTCATAAAAAGCCAGAAGGAATAGCCCAGTATCCCAGGAAGTAAGGAAGTACCACAACTAAATGTGAGGTCTTGAGGTCCCATGGCACCAATCAAGGAAAAGAAAGAGCCGATTGAATAGGGGCAACTCCTCAGGTCAGTGCATGCGCCATGAACACAGCGTGTGTGGAAAGAAACCCAGCAGGTTCATCACTTCTCCTCTGTGCCTCCATGAGGACCATCTGGGTGACTGTGGTGGGACAGAAGCACCAAGAGAAGCCACAGCATGTTCCCAGGGATACCCCTAGTATCACAGGCAAGAAGCTGGCTCATCTTCAAGGTCTGGGCCACTGCATACATAGCGTTACAGCAACATCTCAATATCACCTGTGAACCGTGATGGAAATCAAAGAAGGCTAGAATGTTTAACTATGAGGAATTTTAGCAATTATCACCACAAAGCATCACTTTTTATAGTGAAACACTCAACCACATTCAAAAATGGCATGTTCATAGGAAGTTATGATCTACGTTGTACTTTTCATTCATATATGTGTTATTCTAAAACAACATTTTATTCAACTGTATTCTAATGCTAATTTCTATTTCTAAGACACTTTTTGGTTCACACATTTCAGATTATGTAATATTTCAGTGTTTGCCCAAAGCTTCAGTGGCCAAAGCCTTTACTTTAAGAGATGATCTAATATTGTTTATGTTTCTGAAATCAGATAGATGATTAGCAAGATAAAGGAATGTTACTCTAAAAGCATAAATCTTATCTGGATCAAATTATTTGCAAGTGCTCCCTCAGGAAGGCAGAGAAACTGCTGACATCCCAGAGAGGAACAGCCTGAGTGCACATTACCGAGGACCAGCTGGCTTCCTCCCTTCACGTGGATGCTCTTCACAAAATGTAAGGTGGGGAGAGCAACTCAGTTCTTTTCATCTCTTCCAAAACTTATCAAGAAATCATGTAAATAATGAAATTCCTAACAAATTCCATGCATATACGAGCACCTGCATATCCCATGCCTTGTCTAAGCCATCCAAATCCAAAAGAATATTTAAAATAAGGCGCGTTTTAAGGAGTTACTATTCTGGACATAACATGGTTCAATGTAATTCACACTCCTCTGAAATACATCTCGAAGAAAGCAAACCCTCAGGGCCCTTGGTGGGAATGTGATCCTCTGGGTCTTCCCAGAAGGAAATTTAATCACCCATCACAAAGGGCAAATTGCCTTTTTGCCACAAGTCAGTTTTGTGAGTATGTATTGCTGGCTTCTCATGTCCTGGTCACTCCCTGGATGAATGAACAAGTCATGGCCCGAGGCAGAAGTAGTGAGCAGTAAGGTCTCAACAGGCTTCCCTGGGGCTCAGACAGTAAAGAATCTGCCTGCAATGCAGGAGACCCAGGTTTGATCCCTGGGTCCAGAAGATCCCCTGGAGAAGGAAATGGCAACCCACTCCAGTATTCTTGCCTGGAGAATCCCATGGACAGAGAAGTCTGGTGGACTGCAGTCCATGGGGTTTCAAAGAGTCAGACATGACTGAGCAGCTAATACTTGAACAACCCAATGGACAATAAGACCGTCCTAAGACAGGTTCCATGGTGACAATAAATAGTACAATGGAATGGTCTAATTATATCCTTGCCTTTCAATGTTAATTCTTAGTCTGGTCTCCCCAGGGAAATCTAAACAAACTGTCAATGTCCCTCAGACAGGATCCAGACACATCTGTGAGCTTGAGGCATTTTTGCTGCAGCATCAGCACCAGGAGTTAGTGATGGGGACCCAGGGCTCTCTGTATGCCCCCTGTACCTGGTGCCACTTCATTGTGTGTGTAACTAACTCATCCCCAGGAGCAGAGGTCCTGAAAGTGTGGGCCATAGTCCATGGGGGTTCCCCAGTGCCCTTTCATGTTTTCATTATTTCATTTGAATCTATTTTTATAACTTGTATAATCTTTGCGACAAGTTTTATAATACTAACCGGACATGATTTGCCTTCCTTGCCTTGTTGCCACATGCAGTGATGGCAGAAAAGCAACAGGAACTAGCACAGTGTTGAAAGTCAATTCTACTTTAAAAACAAACTAAATCATTTTTTTTAAAAAGAGAGAGAGACCAGATTTGTGGTTACCAGAGCAGGAACTAAGGGGAGGGAAAATTGGATGAAGGTAGCAAAAGGTACAAATTTCTGGTTATAAGATATGTATTAGGGATGTAACATAGTATGTTATATAGAAAAGTCATTGAGAATAAATCTTGAGTTCTCATTACAAGGGAAAACTCTCTTCTTTTTCTTATATTTTGTATCTCTATGACATAACGGATGTTCAGTAGACATTTAGCTACTTGAGAGGCATTCAATCTTCTAAACACAGAAACCAAACACCCAAGTGAGTCTGATTCCTTGGGAAACTAGCAATTTCTTCGTGGCTCCTCTCCTCCAAAACAGGAAGCTAACATCCTTCCCAGGTGAAAACGAGTATCTGTTCTCTTCCTTCTCTGGTTTCCAACCAAATGTCTGAAAGACTTATGGAGATTTTGTTTCAGGGATAGAAAAAGTATCAAGTACTTCCAGGAAATTTTCCTATATTTATTTTTTAAATTTCTAGTTGAGTGACTTCAATGGGTTCACACATTTGATTCTACTCATGTTGCTGCTGTTGCTGTTGTTCAGTTGCTAAGTCGTGTCCAACTCTTTGAGACCCCATGGACTGCAGCACACCAGACTTCCCTGTCCTTCACTATCTCCCAGAGTTTTCTCAAACTTGTCCATTGAGTCAGTGATGCCATCCAACCGTCTCATCCTCTGTTGCCCCCTTCTCAATCTTTCCCAGCATCAGAATCTTTTCCAATGAGTCAGCTCACATTGTGGGATGGAATTACTTCAAGGCCCACAGTCTCACAGCATCCCCACTGCCCAAAACAACAATCCTGGACCAGGAGAGGGAGGGGGAAGGGAGAACATCCAGACCATAACTGCTTCATGGTCAGCCTCAGCCTCCAGGAAGGGCTCGCCTTCTAAGAAAGAGCAACTGGAGAAGGTCTATTGTCCATGCCACCCCTGACACAAATGAATGGGAAACCTTCCACTAAGGTAAAGGATTGTCTTCTAAAGTACCTTATGAATAGACGATAATAGGAAGACCAGAGAACAGGTTCAGAGGGAAATCAAAACAAAGCCAAGCTCGGAGCTTTACTGGTTTTCCTTCCTATTACTGATGCTGAGCACTGCCACAGTCTACAACTATACCACCCTGAATGCACCAGATCTTGTCTGATCTCAGAAGCTAAGCTGGATCAGGCCTGGTTAGTACTTGGATGTGAGAACAACGTGGACTCCAGAAGTTGTCCATGAACTTCTGGACGCAGTGCTTTACCTCTCAATTTGGTTCTCTATCCAGGTTTAAATTTGTCATAGGCCTTTGTCAGGATTTAGGAAATCCTGATAATGGGGCAAAAGCAACAACCAAATAACATACTTTTTTAAATTAAAATGTGTTGTCCTTTAGGGGATTTTTAGTTGAGTTCTCACTTCTCTGTTATTTACTATTTGGTATTTTGTAACTTTATATATATATACTAGAGATGGTACTTCAAATTTCTCTTATGATGCATTTTTGGACTTCATTGTTGGGAGTAATTGCTTTAAACTTCAGCATCTTTGTTGATGAACTACTGCAGGTGACATACCTTTCAGGTGACCTTGAAGAACACATCTGATGTGTGTGTCCCATAGACCGACCCATTGGGTGTCGTCTCTCTGAGACTCACCCACAGATCTACATAACGATTATAATCACCACTCTTGGCAACACATTCAAGAAGGAGATCTTGAAAGACATGTGAGTACCCCTCACTGATCACAAATTGTCACCAAATCACAGCATCACAGGACCATGGAGCTGAGCCCATGGAGAAACCATGGCCTAGTTTTCTTCAGTTGAAAAAGAAAACTGACCTGCGTCACATGCAAGTATTCAAAAGAGAGCCTAATAACTCTTCTTCCTAAAATACCTAGGAAATTGCTTTAAACTAAATGAATAAAGTGTTTCCCACTTAGATGCGTGTGGTATAATTGCTTACAGTGGATTTCCCAGTGTGCTGACACCTAGCACTTACAGGAAATCCTAACAGCCTCCAGCCATCCTTCCTTCGGTCTTAGTGCATCTCAGAAGCAGTAGCCTTCTGGAAGCCACCCACGGGGATGGTCATAAGCACACCCAGGCCCCCTCAGCTGCCTGCAGAGGCGGGTTTGGAGCTGGAGTGGGGAGAGATGGGAAGAAAACTGTCAGGAGAACTAAAGGGGCAAGTTTGTCAGACTTCTGCTCAGCGAGTTCACAGACAAAGAGGCGTGTGTTTGCCCTCACCCTTGCTGGTCCACATCGTTCACTTTTCTCAGGCTACATCAGCAGCTACACACAGAGCCTCTAGTGCCCTGCTGTGATCCATTATTTAAGGAGGCGACACATAACCCATCCAGACAGGCACCTTCCTGCCCACTTCCTACTGCACAAGCAAGCAGCCCTGAGTGAGGGATTACAGGAAGGGGCAGAAGAAGAAAAAGCAATTCCTTCTCAATAGTGAGAAAGGACTCTGTGTATTGATTAGCCTGGGGGTGACCCTGAGCTGGAGAAAAGAGCATCATTTGAAAGGGATCAATTCATAATCAAAGTGTGTGTGTACAGACAGACTGGGGCTCACGCAGCCTTTGTGAAAATGATTTCCCCTCCACAGGCATCAGTTGCCTCACTGGTCAAGAAGATATTTCATCCTCTCCTGGTCTGGATATCATAAGGATTCCAGAAAGTCTATGAGAGGACCTGGACCTGCATGTGATCCACAGCAGGGACGCAGTGAGTGCACAGCCACAGCGGCCGGAGTCAGAGGAAGAGCAACACTCCCCAGACAGTCTTATAACCACAAAAATGGGTTTGGGACACACTTTTGAACTATACAAACAACTGCTCCTCAAGACAGGGGTTCCCCACAAGTCTTCTGAGTCATCAGTTCCCCCAGACAGTAACAGCTTCTTAGGAAGAAAAGACAAAGTGAGGGGCAGTTCACCTGGTCATGTAACTTTTGCATATTGTCAGGTTAACAATTAATAATTCCCTTCTAACAATTTCCTTAGGACTTAATACGCTAATGCATATAAAACTCCCATGATATGCTGTGCACCCCAAAAACTTATGTAGAATTACTTTTGAGGGAGCATCATACGTGACTGATGATTTACAGAAATTTTTTTTGAAAATTGCTGCTCTCAAGATACAAGTGATCACAACAGATCACTCTGACCATGTAACTGAAGAATAAGACAATAAATGTTTGTATGAAACAACCGCGATAGCATTCTTCTTTGGTAATTTTTAAATAACATCATCAACTCTGCACATCTCCTTCTGGCTTTTTATTTGTATAAGATAAGTGAACTCCTAAGAAGTCAAGTATCTGCGGTCCTGAGGGAGCTGCAGAGGAGTGACTGCAGACTCTGTGTCTGAGAGTCCATCCCTGAGGTTGTCCTGGGCCATGTCAGCCTTCAGCAGTCCAGCCACAAGAGCGGGCTCAGAATCCCAAAGAGGCTATTTGGGCAATCAACGCTGTTCTGAGTCCAGGCAGAAATGAATAGAATTCTCCCCAGTTCTGTACAGAACTTGTCACCTGAACCCAAACACAGCAATCTGTGTACCGGAAGCCTTACAAAGTCTCATGAAAACACTAACTTTACTCTCTGCTTCTAATACCTGTCTCCCCGAGGGGGAAAAATGTCAAAGGGACCAAATGGGGGATGATTGCCAGGCTTCCCAGTTATAGAAACCATGCCATGTCATAGTCCAGGCAAAACCCAAGACAACCCAGGCATACAAGTCTGTGCCGGCTGTGTCCCTGGCCCACAATTAACTCTGAATCCTGCGTCCTCTTGCTGAAGTTGAACAGGGGTCCCTGAGAATGAGACAAGGCAAGTGGCATGGTGCGTGCAGAGGCAGGGCAGAGGTGATAGCAGCTCCCTGACTATGCTGCAGGGGTCCAAGGGGACACAGATCCAGCAAGACTTCCCCCTTAATGCTTATGAGCAGCAACCCACTCCAGCATCCTTTAGTCTGTAAGCACTGAACACAAAATGCCACCATCCTCTGGAAAGCTGATTCATCAAACCACCCACATGTCCCACGTCAAGGGAGTTCTCCCCAAGGGTCCACACTGGGCACTTCTCTGGATCCAGTTAGAGAAGCAAAGGCAACAAACAGAAGTCCTGCCCCACGGAGTCTGTGTTCTGTTGTGATTATGAACCACAAAACGTCTCTGATGTCAGGGTTGTCTTTACAGCCCACTTGGAACTACACTGCCATAAGAGTTAGGAATTTAACTGCATCCAGAAGATGGTAGGCATAGCCTGGAGAGTCTTCACGACTTTTGGGGAGGTAAGGCGTCTGAAGACTCTGGACACTGAACACAAGGGTGTGTGTGTGTGTGTGTGTGTGTGTGTGTGTGATTGTTTGTGTGTACAGTGTGTCTGGTATGTGTGTGTCTGTAGTGTGTGGGGGGTGTGTGTGTGTGTGTGTGTTGTGCACCCATGCACTGATCATATTTGAGTAGACATGGAGAGCATTTGGGCTTCCCAGGTGACACTAGTGGTAAAGAACCCATCTGCCAATGCAGGAGATATAAGAGACATGGGTTCAATCCCTGGGTCAGGAAGATCGGAGAGCATGGCTACGCACTCTGGTATTCTTGCCTAGAGAATCCCAAGGACAGAGGAGCTTGGCAGGCTATAGTCCACGGTGTCTCACAGAGTCGGACACAACGGAAGCAACTTAGCACACATGGATTCACGCACACCTGGATTCACGCACACGTGCAAAGCATTCACAGGAAGAATACGGCGGCAGGTCTGCCACCCCAGGATTCATCCCAGGCCAGACTCCCCTCAAGTGGGAAGGAGAAACAAAAATAAACTGGTGCCCACTGAGTGCTCTGCTGAGGCCGCACTGCCATCTCTACCGTGAGTCTGATGAGTTTCATTAACTATTTACACAGGCCTTGCTAATTGCACAGGGCACTTGGGGAATTCTAAGAGGGTACTCACTTTTAATGGGTGAAGAGAATTTCTGAGTCTGACGATCCAATTGTAAAACAAACTGGTGGGGGCGGGGGTATGTAAAATGCTGCAGTGAATATATTAGGCCCCTTCTGCCATCTGCCTGGCTCACAGGGCAGTCTTTGAGCTCCCAGCCAGGCCTCTTACCCCGGCCCCAGCCGCAGACGCCTAAACTAGTAACC
The DNA here is from genome assembly GCF_023699985.2 of Odocoileus virginianus. Classification (NCBI taxonomy): domain Eukaryota; kingdom Metazoa; phylum Chordata; class Mammalia; order Artiodactyla; family Cervidae; genus Odocoileus; species Odocoileus virginianus. Next base: position 956,467 of record NW_027224344.1, on the reverse strand, counting down.
ACACCAGATCTGAATTTGGGAAATCAGATAGACGGTCCTTCCTGGAAGTTTGCTATTGGAGCTCTGCAATCTGGTTGCGTCTGTGCTAGTCTTTCTAATCAAGAGCATCTTGTAAATTATCAAAAAAATTGGTAGGGACTGTTGTCTCCATTTTAATGACATGACATCTTGGACCATAGGACAATGTTTCTCTCACCCCCACCTGTGGACTGAGCAGAGTCAGGATGGAAAACTGTAGAAGAATGAAATGGGTGGAAAGAAAGAAACCACTTGGGTATTTGACGGTTTTGCAAATACTAACTTCAGTACCACTGAGGCTGAAGACTGGGTTTCCCAAAGATGACCAAACCATGTCTCCCCTGCCACATGCTCTTCTGACTTCTCACACTGATCTCCCCACCGAGACCTTGATGCCGATCCCTCCCCCTTGAGTCAGAGAGGCTTTTGTGACCTTGAACCAACAGGGCAGTGCGACTCATGGCCTGGGTTCCGAGGAAGCACGGCTGTTGCCTCTTAAGCTGGGACACTCTGCTTGGCCGCCCTGAGGCAGTGAGTATGGACCTGACCGCCCAGTGACCACCGCGATGGGAGGAGCCCAGGCCACACAGAGAGGGCGTGAAGACGGTCCAGCCACGGCCCACACGAGGCTCTGCCGGCCACCAGCCTCAGCTGGGAGACCCCAGAGTAATGACACCTCCAGGAGCCAACCCTTCCCAGACACTGAATCTTGCAGCCAACACCTCGGGCAGTGTGCGGCAAAGACAGGTGCCCCTGCCCATGTCCTGTGTGGACTCTGCCCACAGAACTCGAGAGTATGTAAGGTGGTTGTTTCCTTACATGAGTGTTGGAGTTGTCAGTCTGCCAGAAATAGGACATACAACAGAGGCCCGGCTTTGCTCCTACCCCAGATGGATGATGGAGACACGGCAGAGTCACAAGAGAAGTAAGGACCACAGGGGCAATTTAGGGGGAAGATGACTTGTCTGGTTTTGACGGCAGAAGTATCAGGCCACACAGTGCTTTTTCTCTTGGACCCTCTGCTGTGTTTTTCTTCCTGACTTTTTTTGACAGCAAATCTCTAATACCTGCTTTCAGCAAAATGCAGGATCAGATCAGAGCAGAGGTTACTGAGTACTACATGTGATCAAGTGGCGCAAATATGGTTACAAGTATCTTTAATTACAACGCAGGACTTGGGTAGAAAATAAGCATTATTTCCTCCCCCCCAAAAAAAATGGACATTGGAGATTTTTTTTAATTTTTAGAGTTGATATTTTGAATATTTTACCTTCCTAAATATACAACTATTCTCTGGGGGAAAAAAGCCTTCATTTCTTTCCCGATTTCTCTTTCCTACACTTTTCCAGGGCCTGGAGCCACCCTATCACAGCTCTGAGCGATTTCATTTATTAGTTTTTCAGCCTCATCGTCCAGGCATTTGGTAAGTCAGTGGAGAACTGAACCCTTTCCTAAATCCTTCTGGAAAGCTGATCTTTAAAAAAGAGTTTCAATGCAGCAGTCATTCTGCAGTCACTGTCCATCAGACTTCCCAGCCATGTCTCCAGTCGATCAAGAAAGGGGCTGTTCAGGCCACTCACACGTCTCCTCCTGGCAAAAGACAACGACCGCCTTGTGAAACTGCAGAAGAGGCAAACTCAAGTTATAACTCATCTCTCCACCCTCAACCTTATTAACCATTTTAAACATAACACTAATAGTAATGATAACAGCAGCAATAACTCAGCAACCACCCCAGCTCCCATTTCCTCAATGACTTCAGTCACTCATCTTCCAAAGGTTGTTTGATGGAAAAACAGACAGTTTCCAAACCAGTGTCATCCCTCTGAGGGTCCTGCCCATGCACCCTCGTGAGACAGCAGCATCCACCCTCCCAGCTGCTCCAGGAACTGTCCTCAACTGGAAGACTCACTTCACCCCCAGTTCATGCTCCCTTTCCGGGGGCAACCCCCTCCAACCATGAGGCAGAGTGTGGGGTCCCAAGAGTAGGGCCGAGTTTCAAGTCTCAAGAAGAGCCTGGCACCAGGGTTACAATCACAGAAGGTTCACGGTCTCCAGCCCATCCCTGCACCCCCCACCTGTGACAGATGGTGTGACTGAGCTTCCATCAAACCTTCTCCTTATAGATCTCAGTCTGTTTCTGAAGGAAACCAAAGTACTGTGTATGTAATAGAGAAGGAAAGGCAGCAAAGGTAGAGTCAGCCTGGACCTGACATCTGTGTGTCTACTTTAAAGCTAAATGATGACTTGTTGCTTCAATAAGCCTCAAAATACATCCCCCAAATTTATAAAAGTTGAAGCAATTTATTGCTATCATCATGAACATTTATAAAATTAATCTAATTATCAATGGTTCCTCTTTTTCACTAAAGAAAAATACAAAGCCGATATGGGATTAAGCTACCTATAAAGTTTAATTTCATATTTAATGAGATAGTTCATTTACTTATAGTGAATTTCTTGACAATGCATGTTCAACCCTTTGAAATTATTTGAAGGATGATGAGTTTCATTAAAAACATTACTTTATCATACACCTGGAATGGATTAAATAAGCTTATCTCATCCATGTGACTACACACGACTTTTTTCAAGTAGTGTGGTAAGGTAAGAACAAGGTGGGAATCAAAAGCCTGAGTTTCCACTCCTCCCACATCCCCACCAGCCCTGGGTCCTCTTCCAGCTGCTCCTTATGCCCTGGCCCATTTCCTTATCTGTAGGCTTTCTTTAGAAAGCATCTGTGATGTACTTCCAAATCTAACACTCTATAACTGCAGGATCGCATCCAGGCCTTTGATATAATTGTTTCAAGCTCTCAGTAGTATAAAAAATTACAATAGAGAGTGGGAAATTTCTAGGAGCACTATTTCTTCAGAGGCACCCTGGGAACACTTCCCCAATAACATTTTAAAACAATCTGCAACGTACAGAATTAGGAAAACACAGCTCTATGCTATTCGTGTCCACGGCAACAAACAGCAAGTCTGGCAAATAACAGGCACTCAATAAATCCTAGATAAATGAGTAAATGATCATCCTGGTCATCATCTCACAATAACTCTGTTCATTTAAAGGGAATATGATCAATTTTATCCATCAAAGAAACCCAGGTATCAGATATTTTACCGTCACCTGTCTACCAAGCTACTTGACAAAGATGGTATCCTTCTGGAAAAGACTTCAGTAGAGAAATAATAATCACCTGCCTGTGATATAAATATTTTAACTAAGCCAACATATAGTTTAAATCATCAAGTTGCTGGGAATCTTTCTACATTGTTTTGGAGACAAAGTGCTTTCAAAATGTTTCCTAAAAAGTGGAGGGCTGTGACTCTAGGGGCTGTGTGCTGCAACCAGGTCTGGTTCTTGAATTTAGATCACAGCACTTTTAAGGGTTTTTGATGTTTGGCATCTCAGTGCTTTTCACATAGGTGCAGCCAGGCATGACTCTTCCTGCCAGGACCTAGGGTGCATACCTATCAACACAACACCTCCAGGGTCACCTGTTCTCTCTGACCCTAGGTACAGATGTACAGTGTTGTCAGCCCAGCCTCTGCCATCACACAACCTTGGTTCTGGGGCCCAGCTCTGCTTCTGCTTAGAGATATTTCTCATCTGTAGATTGAAAGGTCATACACATAAAACACTCAACATAGCACCTCACATATATTAAGCACCTACACGTCAGCACATCTTTTTATGATCATGGTAAAGTAGGTCATTTCGAGTCTTTGGAAATCTTTTTTAATCTTTAAAACAAGTTTAGATGATGATTGAGATGTCTGGTTTTGAGATTTTGTAATTCTGTATTCTTCATTTTCCAAGCTGATACAATGTCGAGTGGATTTTTTAGCCTCAGATGTAATCGTTTCCCTGACTTTTAAATGTCCAGCTGGAAAGATCCTGCGGAGGTTTCACCCCAGTAAGTTGGATGCTCCGAGAGCCAGAAAACACCATGGAGACACATATCAAGGGGTCGAGGCTGACTAAAGAGGCTGACGCATCGGCAGAGAAGCCAAGGGTGATGGTTTTCTAATGTGGTTCTGTTTCTGTAGCTCCTTGGGAATGAAGCTGTGAAACAAGACATGGAAACGTGGCAGGTCAAGGAGCGTGAGCCCCTGGACAGAGGGTCATGGGGTCAGGTTTACTTACATGTCTCCCCACACCTTCACTTCTGCCATCTGCACTTGAAGGACCCAACTGGCCCCTCTAAGTAGCTCCACACTCCATGGAGGCCAAAAACAGCACCATCCAAACCACACGCCTGATATAGTGAGCCCACCGGGAGGTCAGACATTGGGGTCAAAGGTCTGCATTACCCCACCAAGCAAGCACCCAGGGCAGCTGAAGTGGAGGTTGATAGCAGGGAGACCTTGGATGGGCCATAAAGAGGGGGAATGATGACATTAACTAGGATATTAGCTCCCCTGTGGCAGCAGTGGAGACTGTGGCTTGGCATCCAGACCCTTTTGCAGCCTTGGGACAGATGGATACCAACTGTCTCCGTTTTCTGGGAAGAGGTAAGGACATCTACTTCCCTGCCTACTTCATCCATGAAGAGCAGAGATATGCCAGGATGTTAAATCAGTTCTCCAAACACTGGGGACAGACAGCAGCATGTTTTCTTACGGGATCGGCTTTCTGGATGCCTGTCTTTCTGCACTCAAGTCAGTATGTCACAGATTGAAATATGAATGGGGGGTCCATTTTGAGATAATGGGAAACCTACAGGACACTTACCTGTCACCTGAAACTTCTCCTTGGTTTCCAGACTCTGGGTTGGGGGCGGGGGTGGTTACTGTGACTGGAAATTTGATGAGCAAGCCTTAGGTTCTTTGGAAGCTAAATAATCTAAATGGGAAAAGAATGTGAAAAACAATAGACACATGTATATGTATAACTGAATCACTTTGCTATACACCTGAAATTAACACAACATTGTAAATCCATTCAGTTCAGTTCAGTCGCTCAGTCGTGTCCAACTCTGTGTGACCTCATGGACTGCAGCACGCCAGGCTTCCCTGTCCATCACCAACTCCTGGAGCTTACTCAAATTCATGTCCATGGAGTTGGTGATGCCATCCAACCATCTCATCCTCTGTCATCCCCTTCTCCTCCTGCCTTCAATCTTTCCCAGCATCAGGGTCTTTTCCAATGAGTCAGTTCTTCACATCAGGTGGCCAAAGTATTGGAGTTTCAGCTTCAGCATCAGTCCTTCCAATGAATATTCAGGGCTGATTTCCTTTAGGATGGACTGGTTGGATCTCCTTGCAGTCCAAGGGACTCTCAAGAGTCTTCTCCAACACCACAGTTCAAAAGCATCCCTTCTTCGGTGCTCAGTTTTCTTTGTAGTCCAACGTTCACATCCATACATGACAACTCTAAAAACCATAGCTTTGACTATATGGACCTTTGTGGATAAAGTAACATCTCTGCTTTTTAATATGCTGCCTAGGTTAGTCATAGCTCTTCTTCCAAGGAGCAAGCATCTTCATTTCATGGCTGCAGTCACCATCTGCAGTGATTCTGGAGCCCAGAAAATAAAGTCTGTCACTGTTTCCACTTTTTCCCATCTATTTGCCATGAAGTGATGGGACCAGATGCCATGATCTTAGTTTTTTGAATGTTGAGTTTTAAGCCAGCTTTTTCACTCTCCTCTTTCACTTTCATCAAGAGGCTCTTTAGTTCCTCTTTGCTTTCTGCCATAAGGGTGGTATCATCTGCATATCTGAGGTTATTGATATTTCTCCTGGCAATCTTGATTCCAGCTTGTGCTTCATCCAGCCTGGCATTTTGCATGATGTACTCTGCATATAAGTTAAATAAGCAAGGTGACAATATATAGCCTTGATGTACTCCTTTCCCAATTTGGAACCAGTCCGTTGTTCCATGTCCAGTTCTAACTGTTGCTTCTTGACCTGATACAGATTTCTCAGGAGAAAGGTAAGGTGGTCTGGTATTCTGATCTCTTGAAGAATTTTCCACGGTTTCTTGTGATCCACACAGTCAAAGGCTTTAGCTTAGTCAATGAAGCAGAAGTAGACCAACTAAACTCCCATAAAATTAAATCAATTAAGTTAAAATTAAATCAACTAATTAAATTAAAATTAAATCTAAACACATAAAATTAAATTTAAAAAAAGAAAGATATAAACAAATGTACTATCTTTTTTTAAAAAAGAGAGTATCTATTCCTTTGCTGCAAAGTTAGCTCCCTCCAATGAGTTTTTTCCTAATTGAGTCCAAAATATAACAATGATAGGTGGTTTTGATAGACCCACCAAAAGTCATAAAACACCATAAACCATGTCATAAACCATGCAATGATCACACCCCCACTGAAGACAACGACATCACTGTGATGTTTGCAAACATCCCTGAAGTGCCCAGTGATCCTCCCATGGAATCTCTTATGAGACATAAAAACCTCTGGCACGGAAGATAATTGAGTTTTACTCCTATCAAGAGCATTATCTAATGTTCCTCAGAGGTTTTATGAAACCAGGGAATCACTGTCCAATCCCTACTGCATTTATTCCTGAAAATTGGGCCTTGATGTTACAGAGAGACCACAATTACACAGAGATGGTCCCACAAGGGTAAATTTGATCTCACCCACCAGCAAGCAATGAAGACAGCTCACAGCCAGAGAAGTAAGAGGCAAGGAGGGGAAAAGTTGAAAGTTGTGTGATTGTAGAAAAGTGTACAAAGAATTTGCTTATCCAGTGATAAGGATGTTAGAGTGAACTCCTGATCTGCTTAACTGAGCAGACAAAATTAGCTGTCCACCTTGATGAAACTAATTATTACAACTTCAAAATTGTAAATGGCCTTGGAGGAGGGGGGGTCATTACCAAACCAAACTTGGGTCTGCTCACCAATCAGTAAAGCCAATCTGTTGACACCAGGTCGTGGTCAAGGAAAGCACAGTGTTTCTTGCAGGCCTGAAGCAAGCAGTCCAGTTTGCTCATGCTCAAAATATCTGAACTCCCCAATGGCTTTCAGGGTAAGGAATGAGAGTTTTAGGATGTGTGATCACCTCTTTGACTTTCTTCTGATTGGCTGGTGGTGAGGTAATCGGGAGTCAACATCATCAACCTTCTGGTTCCAGGTAGTCTAGGGGGTCTGCATTTTTGTGGTCAACATACAGACAACTCTTTCCACCTGGGGGGGGAGGGGGCGGTTTCAACCAGCTCAACCTATCTGCAACCCAGCTCATAGGACATGGCTCAGCCCTTGAGGAGGAACTAAAGGTCCATGACTTTGTTCAATGGCTGAATATTATTATTTTGTCTTACTTGACTGCTTCCCTTTCTTTCTGTGTCTTCTCACTTCTCTGATGAAATTTACTGTTTGGAACTTGGGGAAGCCCTAGGAGGCCAAAGTTCCTCTAAACAAGAGAGGCAGGTAGAGGACATGAGGGGGGTCTGTCCTGGGAAGACCCCACAGGATTTCACTTGGTCACAGGTGACCTAGAGCAGCCTCGTTTTGAAGTGAAAAAATGGAAACCCAAAGAAGTTGCATCAATCCCACCCACCTTGGTGTGGAGCCAGCGTGAGAGCCAGCAAGTACTGAAGGGCTCTGGGAACTCCGTCCTCATCTGCAGCCCCAGACACACAGGAGCTGCAGCCGCACCTGACAAGTGAACCCACTGCCTACAGCCCAGCCAGAGCTGGCCAGACCGAGGCTCATGGGCCTGGTCTTCCCATCACACCTGTCTCTGCGCTCCAATGTCCACCTTGCTCTCTGCACCACTGTTTGTCCAGAAAGGTAAGACCTTTCTTTCCAAAACATTTTCTTTGTGAACTCAACCAGGCCAGAGGTCAGTCTTTGTTTGTGGTCTAAACTTACAGTTTGGTGCTCCGAAGACATTGTTACATTCTGTATTGGGTATGAAGCTCCCTTTACTCGGACTTCCCACCAGTCTCTGAAGTCCATCCTCCCGAGGTGACCAGGACTCTCCGAGTTGCTCAGTCCAGTGGAATCCGATCCTTCCTCTCCCATCCGACCATCTGGAGCACTTGGCTCCATGTGCACGATCCCTCCCTCTTGAAACAACACCTTCTGTTGGTTTCCAGGAAAACTCTATTCTCTTGGTTCCTTCCTGCATTTTCCTCTCCATCCTCGCTGCTGGCTCATCCTCCTCCGCCCAGTCATTAAACTCTGAGGCTTCTCCAAGTTCACTTGCAGTTCACTGTCTCACACTCGATCCCTGCCTGAGAATTCCTGAACCCCAGCTTCACTTTCTTCTGAGATCCTTATATACACAGGCCATTGTCCTCAGAGTCTCTGTAAGGTTTTCAGAAATATACAGTCCAAATTCAACACTGCACACATCGAAATTCATAATTCTCCCCTCCATAAACCCATTTTCTTCCAGGGATGTCAAAGTGAAGGACTAAAACCACCACCAACGCATGTGGAGACCCGAAGACTTCGAGGACACCGATCCTCACCCTTCTTCTCTTTCACTTCCAGGGACGACCCATCTCCGAGTCAAGGGGACTTGCCTCCCTGGGCCTCCATCGTCTCCATCCTCACGTCCCCACCTCCTGGAATCCATGGTTGCCTCTGCCCCCACCTCCTAACTGGTCCCACCAGACCTGGCTGGTCCCCTGCATCTGCTCTCTACCTGATGGATACAAAGTTCTTGACCGACTACTAGTCTGATCAAATCACCCTCTGCCTAAAACCGATGGGCAGCTCACCTTGCCCCTCCCAAGGCCCACAGGCTCTCAGTGGTCTGCCTCTCCCTCGGCCATCAGCTTCATCTCTGTCGTGACCCCAGGATTCCATGCCTTCAGTGCTCCCCACCCCCACCACAGGGCCCCAGGGCACTCCCCTCCGCCTGAAAGGCATCCTTCATCCTCAGACAGTTGAATCCTATTTCCCCTTCAGCTCTCAGCCGAAACAGGTTTCCCAAGACAATGGCTCCTAAACCCTCGTCCAGTCAGGGCCACTCACAGTGCCTTCCAAGCCCCTCTGCCTTCCTTTGGCTGCCCTGCCTGCCACCACTGTCCTTTTCCACTTGTGTCTGGGATTATGTGGTTCCAGGACCCTGGACTCTAAGCTCCAAGAGAGTGAGAACCATGCCTGGTCCTCCAAGTCCTGTACAAATCCACTGGGCCCAGGCCAGAGCCTGGCACATAGTAGGTGCTTGATAAACATTTGTTGAATGAATATCAGTGGGTGTTTTCCCCCTTTTCCTGCAGACTCCGTGACGTGAAGCGGGTCACTCAGGAGTGGAGAGTCAGTTCTGGAGTTACCGGCCCAGCAGGTCCCGCCTCTTAAGCAACCTGATGTCACCAATGACACAAATATCTCCAGTTACTCCCTTAAGCAACCTGATGTCACCAATGTCACCAAATATCTCCAGCTCCTCTGGCAGAGACAACCTGTCCTTCAGAGATAGACGAGAGGGGCATGGACCCCTCCTGCTTACTGGTAGTACTGCACGTGTTTTCCTGGGGAAGCAATCGAAATCCCTGAAAAAGTGAGCTTGTGGGTTTCATGAACTCACATCATCCCTAGGCCTCAGGAGAACAGACCAGGAACGGAGATCACAGCCATGCCCCAGGGCTCCCCGCCTGCAACCCTACATGAGTCACCCCGCGGTGCTGGAAAGAATCGGCTTGACACGGGTTCAGATTCTTCAGCCAACTAAGTAATAAAACGATAAAAGGTCACATTGTCATATTTAGCCTCAGCAACAGGCTATAAATTTGTAAGTGTGCTTTGGAATTAAGTTCCTGCTCTAAAATTTAAAAGGATACTTAATCACCTTAATTTTTTTTTCATTTTAAAAACAAATTATTCTTTTTATCCTCTGAAAAGGGAAAAGTCAGGACAGCCGACTCCTAGTAAGTTATCTTTGCCAGGACAGCAAGCAGGGATCCATGGGCAACATGAACGTTTGGGGTGGGGTCGGGGGAAGGGGGCCCAGGAGTCACCGGTTGGTCAGAGAGCCTCACTGCAGACAAAGAGGTGATTCCATTACTGTTGGTTTTAAGGATGCTTTTGTCTCACCTGGGTGACCTCAAAATGCTTGACCTCAGGTCATCTCTGTCAGGATAAAACTTTAAAAAAGAGAAAAATATGTTAAGGAAAAAGAAATTTTCAGTTGGAAGGGATGCAGATCTTTCAGCCACAGTGAAGTCACACAGAACAGAGCCGTCTCAGAAAGAGGGTCTACAGCGTTTGTCTTTCTCTAACTTATTCCCTTATATCTTCAAAGTTCATCTGTGCTGCTGCAAATGGTAGTAATGCCTTCTTTTTGTGGCTGAATAACATTCCATTGTATGGCTAGACCCATGTCCTTTATCCATCCCTCTACCGTTGGACGCTTACTTAGTTTCCCTGTCTTGACTGTTGTGAATAACGCTGCAAGGAACAGGAAATCCTGCCATTTGCAACAGCATGGAATAAACTCGAGGGCGTTATGCTGAGTGAGATAAGTCAAACAAAGAAAAATAAGTACGAATCTTAAAGGGCTTTCCAGGTGGCACTAGTAGTAAAGTATCCTCCGGCCAATGCAGGAGACACAAGAGAGGCAGATTCAATCCCTGGGGGGGGCAAGATCTCCTGGAGAAGGAAATGGCAACCCACTCCAGTATTCTTGCCTGGGAAATCCCATGGACAGAGGAGCCTGGAGGGCTACAGTCCATGGGGTCACAAAGAGTTGGACACAACTTAGTGACTAAACAACAACAAGAACAGCATATATGCAGAAATTAATCTCTATGTCCTAACACGGAAGGATCATCAAATATAATGTTATCTGAAGACAGAAAAACACAGATATACTAGTATTATTTCTCGTTATAATACTTATATACTATAATGGCGTGTTACCTCTTTTTTCAGGTTAATGATTCATGTGCTTACAGGGATGAAAGTAAAGTTGCAGGGACTTGTATAATTTTTAAAGATATTATAACAGTTACCATTCCCCATCACACACGTGCATAAACTGATCAGGTTGGTAAAGATGAAGAGCCCAGGAGAGGCGTCCTGGTCTCATCAGAAACCAATGCTTGGCCAAGAAGGTGAGTCTAGCGCGTTCCCCATGGAAGGCCAGAACCTGAATTACAGGGAAGAAAGGAAAAACAGAGGAAAAGAAACTTTGGAGAGGGATGACCCACAGAATGGACAAGGAGACCAGGCAAGTCTCGCGCCCTGAGGAGACCAGAGGCCACAGGGCAGGACCTTCTGCAAGAGGAGGCATACAGTCTCCAGAGATGAGACCCCCGACCTCCAGTGACCTCCCTACCCCTTCCTCCCAGGATCACACGAGCAGCTCAGTAGTGCCTCGAGGGAGAGGCCAGACTGAAGGACCCTCAGCAGCCGAGTGGGTGGTACTTCCGGTGGGCGTGGCTCCCTGGAAGCCCCGGGTGCAGGTGATGCGGGAAAGGTGCGTCCTCAGGACCAGAGGAAGGTGTGGAAGCCAGGACGCGAGCATCCTTGAGCACAAGCAAAGGGAGAATCAGAAGCAAAGTGATTTCATGGTGGTGGTTTAGTCATTAAGTCCTGTCTGACTCTTGCACCCCCATAAGCTACAGCCAGCCAAGATTCTCTGTCCATGGGATTTCCCAGCAAAGAATACTGGAGTGATTTCATGAGGCTCAACCACTTTAAGTGAATTCCATCACTTTGCTCATCTAACTATAGCCTGCTTCTGAAGATACCAGCAGGCTGGATGGCAGACTTCCATCCAGGTGGTCCAGGTGCAAGTGACTGTCCCAGCTGGCACCAGCATGGCAGCCAACCACAGCCCAGCTTTCAAAGGAACCCTGGCTGCAGGTACCTAGGTTTCAGGCACTCCCAACCACAGGCCCTTCCAGGTCCATGACCGGCCGTCCATTTGCCCACAGACGGCCTGAACCCAAGTCCTCTTTCTGTAGAGGTGCCTTTAAGAAGTCTTCCTGGCGCTGTTGCTTTTTTACTTCTGGTAATAGCTCTAGAAGAACAAAGCTCTTTGTTTAAGGGGGGCCCAGGGATCTCCTAATTGCCACAAGGCACATGAGAGGTTCCTAGACTTTCTAAACAGTTTCTCTTTTAACATTAAATATTAAGTTCCTAACATTTGGCCAAAATGTAGATGGTCCCACAGGAGGGGGATGTTGTGCGCTCAGGAAGATCACGGAGGCTGGTAAGTGATCCTGCCCCACACCTCACCTTAGAACCACAGAACACAGCACACACCCAGATGGGCACAGGCTGACCTGAGCCCCGAATCCAACAAGGCTGCACTGGAAACACAACAGGCTCCCTCCTCACGTGGCATCAGGGCTTCTGGCTCTCATTAAATCTGTTCCCACACTGCATCAAACTGTGGTCCACCTGTCCAGCCCAGATTCAATGTATGGGGTCACATTTGTAGAAGCATTTTCGGAATCTATAGGAGCTCCCATCCACACCATGCCAGGACCACCTCCCCAAACCCTCTTTCTCCCTCAGTGGTTGATACCTTGTTTTTCCCCAGAATTTTCCTCTTGTAACTAACAGCAATTTCAGGGACACTCGACACTGTAACTGAAACCTCAGAAAAGCAGAAGAGACGAGAATGAAGCCCTTTAACCCGAGGACCCAGACACCTCTTCAGGCTTTGGCGTTGCTCACGAGGTTTGTGCAAAAGACGAGATCAATGTGCCTTTTCCAGACACCAGACCAATTTTCAAGATAATGTGGTGCTTGGGCAGAAGGTCTATACTGTGATAAAAGTTTATCTGGTCACAATTTTATGATACAGACCTCAAATCTTCACACAGAGGGAATCTCTGCTCTGGGCTAACTGGTCATTCTCTGCATGCGTAGGAGACCATGCACACACCAAGCCCAGTTCACAATGCTGGGCTTCTACAATGTTCAGGAAAACAGAGAGGAAATAACAGAATACCAAAATCCAACAAAATCAAGCTTCCCCACCTGACTCACACTGCCCTAACTAGTTCTGTAAGACTTCAGCAATTCTTTCTTATATTTACAGAATGGTCTACAGGGAGCATTTAATCTTCAGGTATGAGTTAGGCATTATTAGCACCATTAAATGCTGAGGACCCTGGGAGATGACTTCTCCAGCCCCTCTGGTTCACAGAGCTACATGGGAGCCCTTCTCCAAAGAACCTAAAGAAATAAAAGCACAAGTTCCCATGGCAGCTGCAATAGCTGGACAGATCTGAGCCTTCCATTTTCAACAACAACCTCAATGGGTAACTTGTGTGGCCAAGCTTATGAGGAGGAAATTATGCTACGTTGTCTTTTGAGGACAGGACAAAGGACTCACTTCTCTCACCTACTTACTCACCCTGGAAACAATTAGAAGGAAATCGTCCACAATTTGAGGAGAACTGGGGCCCAGCAAAGTCATTCATTCCCAGAGACCCCTGCACAGTAGCCTCTATGGACTTACTGGACCTGCATGAGAGGGGGCACCTCCACAGGAAGAAACAAGACAAGAAACAAAGGTCCAGGCTGGCTGTGTCAACCTCCAGGTTTCCTGAGAATCTGGGTTTCCTGGGATGGAGAAGGCACAGCTTAGATGAACCAGGGCCAAGACCCCACCCCTGGGGGTATGAAAATGAGAGGACAGACCAGGCCACCCAAACTCTTAGGAGCAATTAAGCTCATTCATAAGCATCTGCCTTTATTCGGGCAGAAAAGGAGTGACAGGAAACCAACTCTGTCGTTTTATCTCCTTTTAAAAAACACTTTGGGCTTCCCTGATAGCTCAGTTGGTAAAGAACCTGCCTGCAATGCAGGAGACCCCGGTTCAATTCCTGGGTCAGGAAGGTCTGTCGGAGAAGGGATAGGCTACCCACTCCAGTTTAAATCTGGTATGACTGAAGGCTTGCTTTTGATTGTGTCACTTTTCAATCCAAGACATTTTTATAATAGAACTTTGACTCTACTAATAACCAGCCACAAGCTGCCACAATGATAGGCGGTGCACTCCAGGACACACAGACAGGCTGGCCTGGGCACCTGGGGGGCATCCCCACCGAGGAGCTCCTGCTGGCCTGTCCACCACTTGTTGGGGCTGGAAGAGCTTTGGGACCACTTCAGACTCCAGCTTTAGCTGGGGGTGGTCCATCCACAAAGCAGGAGGAGGTGAGGACAAAGGAGGTCTCAGCCTTCCCCCCATCACCTCTTGTTTTGAAGATGACAAAGCTCAGCTCTGAAGGAGCTCAACTTCATCCCAAGGGGCTGTGGCTGACCCAAAGTACTCCCACCAGGGCTCTCCTCCTTCCTCCCTCCGCTCCCCTCCCCAACACTGAAGACCCACCCCCCACCACCAGCCCCTTCCCGGTTGGAAAGGGGCTAGTCCAGTGCCAAGAGGAAAGTCCCCCTTAGACATGTGTTCACAGGAGCAGAAGGGTTATGACTGCTATGGCCCTGTGGCTTCAATGGAAACAAAATTATTCATAGAAAAACCATTTATTTCCACTTCACCTTCTGATGTAGTGAATGAGCATTTGGCAGCTGGCTCTAGCTTGCTTTGCTAATTTTAAAATGAGTCTGCATTCCGGAGTGGGTGCCCAGGAAGCACTGTGAAGGCCACCCTGTGAGGCCACACCAGGGCCACCACTAACCCTGTCCCCTCCCAGGGCCACACGACTGATGCGTCCTTCCTCCAAGCTCCTCGCTCTGGGGTAAAGTAACTTGCTCCAGGATCTAAATGTTGGTTATTTGTAATGTGCTTCTCTCAAAACTAACCCACAGATCCAACAAAATTGGGATGATTTAGTAAATTCCAGTATACAAGTGTGCTATAGTTCTGTGTAGCAATGTTTTAACATGAAGTAGGTTTATATGAATGATTTGAAAAAATATACTGTTAAGCAAAAAATATACCGACAGCAAATATATTGTCTGTCAATGTATACAGTGCAATCCAGTATAGTAGAAGCACCATAAAACCATGTATATGACATGCATGTGGTTCGATGGAGGGGCACAGAGGACAGTCCAGTGTGACAGCAAGCTATCAGCCATGGTGATTCCAGGAGCCAGCTAGAGGGCAGGGGGAGTCTCATTGAACTCATACACTTCAGAAGAGTGAAGTACTATTTAAAAAAAAAAAAATCTCCTTTTTGGAGTTTTGTTTTTTCTAAAATTTCTGTGTTATATTTCCATAAAACTACTTTTTCTTTAACATTTTTAATGAAACCCTGTCTCCTGACCTCCCATCTCCACTCTTATCACAGTCCTGCCTGGCTCAGGCTGCAGAATCAAGGCTCTCAGCAGTTTCTCTGGGCCTTCATATCCCATTGAAACCGCAGAGGAGTGGACAGGAGTGGACCTGGGGCCACAAAAGACTGAGAGCCTGAGGTCATCGCAGCCCATCCCCATCAAGTCGAGGGAGTCCAATCCAAACGCACACGTGGCAAATCTGTGACAAACAGCTTATCTTTGTTGGTCTTCCTTACCAAGAAGGAGACCAAGATTGTAAAAACCAGGACATCACATCACCTTACCAGGGCTGGCTTGGAAGCCCTCTCTCCTAACACATTGTCAAGGGCAGAGCATTCCCCAACCCTCATTACGCTCCAGAGAGCAGTGTGACTGACTTCACTCCACAGAGGGAAGAACAGGCTTCAGAAACAACTGAGTCCAAGCATGTCTCACATTGCCTTCGATTTCACTTAGATGTCCTTCAACAGATGAACAGGTAAAGAATCTGTGATAGGTATACACAATGGAATATTACTCCGCTATAAAAATGAACACAAATGAGGTGGATGAACCTAGAGCCTATTATGCAGAGTGAAGTAAGTCAGAAAGAGAAAGACAAATATCACATATTAATGCGTATATATGGAATCTAAATAGATGGGACTGATAAACCTATTTGCAGAGCAGCAATGGAGACAGAGACATAGATAACAGACTTGTGGACACAGTCTACAATTTGGACACAAATTGCCTGCAATCTCCACTTCTAAAAAAGAGACTATATTAGGCTTCCTCCTGCACTCTCTAGACTCTACTTCCCTTAATATCTCAAGACGGTTCCTTTTTCTAAGTCATTGGGTCTTTTCAAGGAGAACTAAAAGGATCTTTCAAGCTGCAATAAAACAACTTGTATTGTGATCTTTATTAGGACTTTCCAGCTGGCTCAGTGGGTAAAGAATCTTCCTGCAATGCAGGAGACCCAGGTTTGATCCCTGAGTCAGGAAGATCCCCTGGAGAGGGAAATGGCAACCCACTCCAGTATTCTTGCCAGGAGAATCCCATGGACAGAAGAGCCTGGTGGGCTACAAATCCACTGGGTCGCAAAGAATCAGACATGACTGAGCAACTGAGTGCAAATGCACAGTCTCATTCTATGATGCTTATTGTTTGTGTCTGTGCATTTATGCCTATGTGTACCTTTTACAGTACACGAGAACCCATGGTATAACAATAAAAGATGAGTTAAACCACAGGGATCCTGACACATCTGATCTTCTACTTCTAGGGAAAGCCTGTTGCCCACCACTGTAACAGGGTGAGCACACACTCCCTGAATTCCTGTCGTGGACTCTGGGGTGTGGATTAGTTGTCACTGACCTCCAGGAGTGGTTCTGAGCCTGTCCACAATGCTGCTCTATGTGCTTCGCTCCTCTGACCCACCTCATGGACACACCACTGTGTATAAATGGGTGTGCCTATTGCTTCTGCCTTCCCAGATACATTTTCATTTTTTTTCATCGTCTTCCCCATATCTGCCAGGCACTTTCTACCTGCTTTGATCACCCAATTTACATCCTGAATCCTCCCTTAGTTCTAACACTGAATTTACATGTCAGTGGAGCCTTGTCTGCCAAAAAATATCACTTTATTCAGGTGTTTTTTTTTTTTGTCTTTAATTTTTTCAAGCTGAAATCTTTTTTTATTAAATTTATTTATTTTTAAGTGAAACAAAGATGAATATTTTTAATGATAAAAGGTGCAATTCACAAAGAAGATAGACATCATAAACCATTAGACACCTAACTTTGTGTGTCTTTATAAGTTGGAAAATAAAGTGGCTTGGAAAAATAGCCCTTTCTTAACATGAGAATGATAAATCCTCCAGCTCCACTGAGGAGGTGAAGGAGACTGGAAAGAGCTCACCTTAAGACGGCAAATTAATTTACTGTAAATGTGCTGGCTGTCTATCACTTGGCCAAGCTGAGCCTCCAGGGCAATTGTTTCCCAGGGACCAAGAGAGTCCCTACAGAAACATGACATCAAGAAAAGTGTCTCAGGAGATGGATCTTTCAGAGGACAACTGAAAGAATTCCCAGGGATGTTTGGGGTGATCTACAGTGAGTTCTCAAGCCACATGGGGCCTGGTTATGGGGTGGGCGGGGACGGGTGTCCCTGCAACCTACATCACACCCATGGATTCACTCAGTGGGCTTCAGGTGATCCATGCCTGCTCTGAGACAAGGCTGCCAAGGCCTTTCTTTCCCTAACATCATGTCAGTTGAGTAACTTTAGATCACTGCAGTGTTTAGAAACACTGCTCATGGTGTTTCTTTCAGCACATTTGGAAATGCCTACATCTGGTGCAGGGTTTGTTCATGCAAATGTTGGAGTTTTACAGGCAACCTGGGAAAACCACAACACAGAGGGTACAGTAAAACCAAGATTTCTGGGAGAAATATCAATAACCTCAGATATGCAGATGACACAGCCCTTACGGCAGAAAGCAAAGAGGAACTAAACAACCTCTTGATGAAAGTGAAAGAGGAGAATGAAAAACTTAAAGCTCAACATTCAGAAAACTAAGATCATGGCATCCAGTCCCATCACCTCATGGCAAATAGGTGGGGAAACAGTGGAAACAATGGCTGACTTTATTTTTCAGGGCTTCAAAATTGCTGCAGATGGTGACTGCAGCCATGAAATTAAAAGACACTTACTCCTTAGAAGAAAAGTTATGACCAACCTAGACAGCATATTAAAAAGCAGAGACATCACTTTGCCAACAAAGATCTGTCTAGTCAAGGCTATGGTTTTTCCAGTAGTCATGTGTGGATGTGAGAAAACTATAAAGTTTTCTATAAAGAAAACTGAGTGCCAAAGAATTGATGCTTTTAAACTGTGGTGTTAGAGAAGACTCTTGAGAGTCCCTTGGACTACAAGAATATTCAACCTGTCCATCCTAAAGGAGATCAGTCCTGAGTGTTCATTGAAAGGACTGATGTTGAAGCTGAAACTCCAATACTTTGGCCACCTGATGCAAAGAGCTGACTCATTGGAAAAGACCCTGATGCTGGGAAAGATTGAAGGCAGGAGGAGAAGGGGACGACAGAGGATGAGATGGTTGGATGGCATCACCAACTCAATGGACATGAGTTTGGGTAAGCTCTGGAGTTGGTGATGGACAGGGAGGCCTGGCATGCTGCAGTCCATGGGGTCACAAAGAGTCAGACACAACGACTGAGTGACTGAACTAAACTGAACTGAATGGTAAAACCACAGCTTCCGCCTCCACCTTCACATCAAATTAATAAACTGAGAGATCAGTGCAAATAGGCCTGGCCTCTCCTGTTGGGGTGACCATCAGGATTACTCAATGGGTCTGAACAACTTCCATAGTGGGCCATAGCCCCTCCCCCAAATGCGCTCACAGCGAAAAGGGAGGCAGGTGGATGGGGCAGTGCCTCGGAGGGAGCATCAGAGGAGGTCAGTCCTCAGGGGCTGTGGACTCCGTCAGCACAAAGCAGAGAAGCATCTGCATGCAAACTAGGCAACTAGACAGGGTGACTCCTCCTCTCAGGGCTCCCCCTCCTCTTTAGAGCACCGCCTCTGGAGACCTTAGGGAAAGGAAAGCTGCTTCAGTCCTCCAGGATGCGCTGGACTAAAGCATCAAGCAGACGTGATGTCAGAGCAGGGATGACTCTACCCCTGGGACCAGAGAAAGGCGGACCAACCACAGGATGCAGAGGACAGTGGGAACGAGGGGTCACCCAGAAAGGACAGCTCATTCTGTGTTGTGCATGGTGGTCGTTGGCCATATTTGCCCCAGGGAGGGGTGGCTGGATACGGGCACCAGGGAAAGACTAGATGTGAGGCCACAGACTTCTGCCTCCTCCTCGATTTCATTGGAAATGGACTGAGGAAATGGGACCAAAGGACAAAAGAAATCAAAATTTGGCTGAAGTGTGGGGGAAAGAGGGGTGGAAAGAAATGAGTTTATTATTTTCATATAAAAGAAATGGGTATATTATGGGTTGCTCATAAAAATTAGAATTTGTGGAAAATAAACATTCCTCCAAAAAAAGAAAAACAATGATATTGAAATAATTTACAAAAGAGAGCTTTTGCTATTTTTCTGGGCCACATAATTTAGAATTCAAAGGAAGACTGAAGATGATGGAAATAACATCCACAAGGCAGATTTTGCTTCTTGGAAGAAGACCTGTGCCCATAGCAGCGACAGCCCAGGACTTTTAGCGGCCCTGACAGCTCCTCAGTGCAGACCTCCGTCCATCTGGGAGGACAACCCTGGGAGGACTATTTAATGACACACGTGGAAACATTCAGTGGAGTCCCAGGTTCCGGCTATCTGGTCAGTCCCTCTGTCCGCTGCCTGTCCTCAAGGTTTCCTCCTGGAGCATTCTGTGCTCAGGACCCCATCACCTGATCTGGAGGCCACTCAAGGAGCAAAACCGGGTTTCTTTACATTATTGGACTCACCGTCTTAATCAACGAATGACCAAATAGAATCCCTGGAGGGTCACCTGGGTCCCCAGACCACAGACACTCCAGGCCATCCCTGGCTGGCTGAGGGTTGGATAGGAGGACCCCCAGCCCACCTCTGAGCCCAGGAATCCTGGCGTAGTATCTCTGATTATCTTCCAAGCTGGACGCCAGCTGGGAGGAAACATGACCTGGGGGGCCACTTGATGAAGTGTTAGTTGGAGAATTTTCCACCGAGCATATTTTGTAGTGCCGTTAAGGAGAGAGGAAAAAGCCCAGTGTCTCTCTGCAGATATTTTGTGGGGCAAAGGCCCATTGTGTGAAGACAAGTGGCCCACAGGCCCCCACAGTGGACAAGACAAAAGTCTACAAACAAGCTTGACCAGGGGAGCAGGAAGTTCCCAGTTTGTCCCAGATGCAGGTTTTGATCGCACACCCTGGGAGGTGTCTGCAGAGATTTCAGAGGCCCTGAGAGGCAGCTCCAACCGAGGGAGGGTTCAGAGTGGAAAGGAAATGCCTGTCCTGTCTTCCTCCCTATCTCATTGTCAGGCAGCAGCTTCACCAGGTTTCCCTGGGGCCACCTCTGGGGTGCTTAAGCCCACTCTGTCCACAACCTATATTTATGTATTTATGACTGCACTGGATCTTTATTGTGGCACACAGTCTTTCTCTAGTTGTGGGAGGGGGGATACTCTCTCTAGTTGCAGTGCAGAGGTTTTTCATGGTGGTAGCTTCTCTCGTTGTAGAGCATGGTCTCTAGGCATGTGGGCTTCAGTAACTGCAGCTCGAGGGCTTAGTTGCTCCAAGGCATGTGGGATCTTCCCAGACCAGGAATCGAACCTGTGTCCCCTGCATTGGCAGGTGAATTCTTAACCACTGCACCACCAGGGAAGTCCCACCCCCTATTTTTACCAATAGTTTTATTGGGAACACAAGCTTTCTTCTTCTCTTACTTACTGTCCAAGGTGGCTTTCACCTACAGGACCTGGTGGGGTGGGTTCAGGACCCACGTGGCTGCCAGACTGAAGGTTCTCACGCTCTGGCCCTGGACAGAAGAGTCTGCCGGGCCCTGGTTGAGAGGCTGATACCAGGCCTGGTCGGCTCCTACTTGATCAACCCCCACCCTGAGCGGCCCCACGCTCTGCCTCCCCCTCCGCTCCGATGCTGCAGATGTGGGCTTCCCACATGCACGCAGGTCCAGATGTCCTTCCTGCAGGAGAAAGACAGAAGGAAACGCGTCCTCTTTCATCTCATCTGACGGACACTGACGGTGTTGGCAGGGTCAGGTTCATCCCTGGGCACTGGGCGTATACTGGGTGGGGATTGGGGAGCCAGTCACTTTAAAGAAGAAGTTTGGAGGAGGCGCTGCTCCAGGAAAAGCATCTCAGGGGCCTCAAGCTGCCTGGTGGTCCTGACGTGGGCTCGACCTGACCCTCTCCTTGACAGAAAGGGACTCGGAGGCCTGGAGGAGGTTCCTTGGGGGCTGCTCCACCCCCTCCCTGTGCGTGACACATCTCCCCATTTTTGGTGTTAAAAGGAGTGCCTGGATGTATTCTAACTCTGGATGAAGGGCACTCTGAAATCTGGCAACTTAAGTTTTTTCTCCAGAGTACGATTTGAATCCCCTAATTAATCATCCATGCCTGCCCAGCAGAGAGGCACTTTCAGCTCACAGGGAGCTCGGCTGGTCCAAGTTCTGAAGCGAGTTTTCAAGCCTGGCAGTGTCCTTCTGTGCTGAAAGCAAAGGCTTGATTTCCTACCAAAATTATAACTTTCATGGGAACAAAGGGTAACATAAGATTTGCAAAGCTTTTTGTTTTCTTGTTAATAAGAGAATGTATTTCATGTTAAAATTATCATGATTAATAGTGTTTTTCTTGAACTGGTGAAGCTGACCCACTGGACAAGAATGCCGAGTTTATGGCATTGGATACTAAAGACCCTTTTCAATCATTATTGGCCCTAAAATCAAAGCTATAAACACCCTATGTTGGAAAATACATTCTGCTTTCTGTCTGACGTTTAATTCCAATGAGATGGAATGTTGGATAAGAGCTTCTTGGTTGTTGATGAGCAGAAAATTTTGACTTTCCAGAAAGAGAAATTTCTTTTCATCTATAAATTTTTATATAAATTATTTACTCAAGACATACATAATATGGAATGCTGAAAGATAGAGAAAAGCATTAAAATATTAAAGCCTTTAATTCTGATTTAGTAAACTCTTTAGCTATTCTTTTGAGCCAAGTTCCTTCACAGACATCCTGACTTAATCATCACAGAACCCTTGTGAAACGGGCACATGAGCCCACTTTGCAGATGAGAAAGCATAATCTCATTACCTTTTCCCGAGGTCATTTACTACTGAGTAGACATCCCATTAAATAACACTGATTCAAAATAGGTTTTATAAAATGCAAACATGATGAAAATCCAAAAACCTAAAGAATATTGTAGTGCAATTTGTTTTTATTTTCTTAACTAATATTTCTGAGTTCATGCTGTGAAGATCACAAACGCTAATGCAAAGCATCGAAGAAAACAGGACTCGGCCACTGTTGACTGTTGATGTCGCTATCTGAGAGGGCTGGTTGGGGGAAAAAATGCAGAGAAGCCTTTTCTCTTGAGTCTCAACTGTTTGAGGGTCTGCTGTGCAGTCAGGCAGAGGCTGGAGAGTAGTCTGGCTGGTGAGCACCCTCTGGTGGCACTTTCTGAATGCTCATTGGGTCCTCACATTTTGGGGGGCTTCCCTCGTGACTCAGACAGTAAGGAACAGGCTTGCACTGAGGGAGACCCAGGTTCCATCCCTGGAGGAGTAAATGGCTACCCACTCCAGTATTCTTGCCTGGAGAATTCTGTGGACAGAGGAGCCTGGCGGGCTCCAGTCCACAGGTCACAAAGAGTCAGACAGGACTGTGTGACTGAAAGACTAACATCCGGAGACCCGCAGGAATGCTGTTCTCTCTCACCCGTATCCTCAAGGGTGGTTGAGACAACCCTTTAGGACAGGAACGCTCTCGGTCTGACGAGTAACTTGACTTTTCAGCACTCACTTCAATGCAAGTGGCCCAAATTGTGTCAAATTATATAGAAATATGTATCTCACAATATTATAATTATCATTCAATTTAAAATAAATAAAGAAAAACTAACCTAAAGGAAAAAAAAAAAAAGTGCCTCATACTGCCACCCAGCCTCCCCAGAAGACTTATTTTGATGGTCTAAAATATTTTATCTCCTAATGAGTGTTTTCAACAAGTATCTGTATGAGAAAAGGATGAGAGCCTTTGGGGGTCCCAGCTAAACAATTTAAGCAGACCCATTACCCCTGCCCCAAACCCCCACATTCCCATCCAGGGCTGTGAAGAACCAGCTGCCATCACCTTAGCAGGCCGCCCCTAAACTCTGGCATCCACCAGGAGTCACAAATTAAACCCGCACTTATAAATGTTTCTAGGAATTTGCTTCCTGGGCTCAAACACTAAGTTTTTAAAACTCCTTTTAACTTGTCCAAAAATCAACAGAGGGTTAGTATTTTCTGCTTGCTAGACTGTTAACTTGGCAATTTGTTCTCAATGCGGGACCAGGTACAAAGAGACCAATTCAAAGCATATATTTATTCATGTCTAAAGCTGGAACACCTATGGAATGTTCACATTTTAGCACTCTGAGGAAGGCAAAAAAAAAAATTATATTTAAATGTCCCTATGAAAAACAATGTTTCTTTATCAAAATGCCCTGTGTACTTTAGTGATAGTGTTGATGAATTTTTAAACTAAGAAGTTGAAATAAATGAAAGGATTCAAGAAAAAAATGGCATTTCCTAGAGGCTCCTTTCCAAAACTAAGTTTGCCTTATTGAAAACTTCAGGAAGAAGTGTAGCTGTCTGTGAAAGGTGTGGGCTGGACAGGGTGACACTCATCACACACATTCTGTGCCCAAGTTCAAGTTTAGCACTAAATTGTGCATTTCACTGTATCAACATCCCTAATTCACAGCCTACCTCTCCCAATTTCAGACATATGTCCAAGTCTCTGTCATTATTTTTACTACTTGCTCTATTAGGAATTCCTCCAAATATCACCTCTGACAAAGGAGAAAATAAGCTTGCTTTTCCAACAAGTGACCTTGTATTTGCTACGAATCTCAGGCTGAACCAGCTGGTTGACCAGAAGCCTGTGTTATTTCTGCTGCTGGAAATCCTTCTGAATTTCCTTTCCTACCCCAAGTAGAGACATTTCTAACTTAATACAAACAAGAATACTCCAAAACTTCATCTTCCACGGGTGATTGAAGACCTCAATCACATTACCCCCATAGAAATGCAGTTAGAAATGGTTGTTATCCAAAGTCAGTCTGTGAACGATGGTTGTGATGTGCATTACCATGGAGGCTGAGAGTCCCAGGTCTTCACACAGAAGAGACTTGTGACCACTCTCACCTGCATTTCATTGAAAGTCTCTGAAGGGGTGAACCCAGCTCAGATGTGAAAGGAGAGTCTGAGCACAGACAGCAACCCAGATGGCTCCCTGAGTCTCAGTTCCCTAGTATTCTGACCTTGGGGTCATTCAGAAATGTCCACTCAACAGATCCTTAGCCCTGACTGTGGCCATGATGCTACCGTGGCCAGTCCCCTGGTCGTGTCTCCCCCCATCCACAGTCCACACAGCAGTCCAGCTGACTGCCAACAGACACACTCCTCCACCATAGAATTTACCAGGTCAGTGCCTGGTATCCAAACCAGAAATCCATTCTCTCATTCAAAAGAAATGTATTAAGCTTTGGTACCTGGTGATGGATATGGAAACGTGAATATAATATGATTAGACCTGTGAAAACTGCCTGTACCCCTGCTTCAAATAAATGTCACCTATCAACTCACCAATGATTAGATGGAGAGTGACCTGAAGAGCTGTTATAAATCAGAGCCTGCATCCAGACTGTCTGCAGCCCAACCTGGGCCACTCTGCTGTCTGTGATTTTGAAAGTTTTCCTGACATGTCTCCCGGCCCTGCTTTCTTATCTGCAACATGGAACTAGTAAGAGTGTCCACTAAGATTGTTGTGAAGAATAGATTATTAATTCAAGTCATTGGTTAAATAGGGCTTCCCTGATGGCTTAGATGGTAAAGAATCTGCCTGCAAAGCAGGAGACCCAGGTTCAATCCCTGGGTCAGGAAGATCCTTTGGAGAAGGAAATGGCAACCCACTCCAATATTAATGCCTGACACATGGTATGCATTCAAAAATGTTAGCTATTAGGATTATTATTCATTAGCATTAAAGTGGGTTTCAAATGTTTAGTACGTGCTAATGATGGGTTAAAAAAAGAAGAAGAAAATTAGAAAATAAATGATGCATATGATGTCACCATAACAAAGAACAGAAAAGCCTTATGTGCGGAAGAAACTGAAGCCAAATATGTTCTTTTCATTTTTTGGTTGTACTGTGTGGTTCATGGGATCTTAGCTTCCCGACCAGGGATCAAACGGTGAGACTACAGAGTCCTAACCATTGAACTTCCAGGGAATTTCCCAGTCAAATATTTTCAATGGTATGTTGGAGTTAGATGGCACAGTGGTAAAGAATCTGCCTGCCAATGCAGGAGACATAAGTGATGCCAGTTTCCATCCCTGGGTCAAGAAGATCCCCTGGAGTAGGAAGTGGCAACCCACTCCACTATTCTTGCCCAGAGAATCCCATGGACAGAGGAGCCTGGGGGGGGGGGGGGGGGGCTACATGGGTTTGCAAAAGAGTCGGAAACGACTGAGCATGCAGCGTGTTGGAGTGGAAAGACGATGAGAAGTTTTTTTTTTTTCTTCCTTTTCTCTTTTGTTAAAAGATAAACTGAGTCGTATTAGAAGTTTTAAGAGTTTATTTAAGCAAAAATCAATTCAAACAAGGCAGTATCCAGGCCAGCTGATAGAAGGGAGGTCTGAGGAGCCAGCTGTATGAAATGAAAGACTTTTCCAGGCAGAAGGGAGCCAGAAGCAGGAGTTACCCTGGACAGGAGAGTGGGTTGTGAGTTCCCTCCAGGGATGGTGGGGACTATGGGGCAGGTGACTGGTGAGGGTTCGCTCCTGGGAAAACTGCACCCTTAATTAGGTCACGGTTTGGACGTGGGGCTTAGCTTGTTGTTGTGTTAGTCTCTCAGTCGTGTCCAACTCCTGGCGATCTGCCAGGCTCCTCTGTCTGTGGAATTCTCCAGGCAAGGATACTGGAGTGGGTTGCCATGCCCTCCTCCAGGGGATCTTCCAGACCCAGGATTGAACCTGGGTCTCCCGTATTGCAGGCAGATTCTTTACCAGGGCAGCTCATTAGCCGGCCATGAGCAGCTCCATATGGGGCCTGAGGTCTTGTTTTTAACACTATATTCCAAAGGATCTTCCCCATAAAATGAAATTGCTTGTATAATTTTAATGTTCCTTAAGAAAATAAAAACTGTAACTGCTAACCAATAAGTATGATAATAAAGCTACTTACCATTAAAAGAAAAATTAGTTGTTAAAAGGTGTATACCCTCTGCACTCCCAGCTCCCCTTAAAGCTGATCATGTAGGTCACTTTCTGCTTTGTTCATCGATACAGGGCACCCAGTGCAGCAACGTCCAGATAGGAGAGCGAAACCTAAGGACATGTAACAGTCTGACTTCCTAATGCGAACTTGGTCAATCTCCGATGCCCAGAAGACCATCTGTCTCCCTTTAATGTCTGAGATAACCGTCCATATGTTTCAGGTTTACCACTCCAGCCCTAATGCATCTGCCAAACACATGAATATTTAAATATCTAAAAAGACTGCATCAACAATAACAAAAAAGTGACTTATTTACAGCTTGGGGGGGTGGTGGTTTCACATTGCCCCACAGAGGGGCTAAGAATGGGTGGGGCCTCAAATCCATTTCCCTGGGAGGACTGAAGACCCCCAAAGGAAAGAACCTCCATCCTAAAAAAAGCTAAGCATGCAGAGAACTTGCATTGTCCCAGCCCCAGGCTATGTGTCGGACATTCATCATCTCATTTCACCCTCACAACCGCTCTGTGAGGTATGAGATGTCATTCACCTGTGATACTGTGATTAAATATACACTTGGGAAAAAAAAATATATATATATACACTTGGTCTTCCTCCCAGGTTGGGGTTGTTGGCAAGGAGCTCCTAAAACTCCTGGAATTTCCTACCTGATAAGAGACATAAGGTGTCTTTTTTTTTATTCATCACCAGCCCTATTCCATTACACTAGAGTTTAAAGTAACAGTGGTTTTTGGAAAGTCCCCCAAGGATAAAAGCTGGTTACCAGGGAGACCAGGGGAGTGATTAGAGGGTCGAAACTTTCAGCTCCAGTCCCCTGACCTCCTGAGGGATAGCCAGTCACCAGTGGCCAATGATTCCATCAGTGGTGCCTAAGCAGTGATGTCTGCACAGACCCCAAAAGACTGGACTGGAGAGCTTCCAGGTTGGTGACCACGTGGAGGGCATGGATCCCTCCATTCCCTGCACACGCCTTGTCTTGGCCTTCTCTTCTGGCTGTTCCTGAGTTTTATCCTTTAAAATAAACTGGTCATCTTTTTTGTTATATTCACTAGTGTGTTGTACTTTTTAGATTCCACATATAAATGATATCATATAGTGTCTGCCTTTCTCTGTCTTATTTATTTCACTTCGATAATAATCTCCAAGTATTATGTTGCTGGAAATGGCAAAATTTCATTCTAGGGAGGCCAGGAGGGATAGGGAGGTGGCATATAAGGGTAGGGGATTAAGAAGTACAAACAAGTATGTATAAAATAAGATACAAGGATATACTGTACAACATGTGGAGCTTAGCCAATACTTTAAAAATAACTATGTGGTTAGTCACTCAGTCGTGTCCAACTCTGTGTGACCCCATGGACTGTAGCCCACCAGGCTCCTCTGTCCACGGGGATTCTCCAGGCAAGAATACTGGAGTGTGTTGCCATGCCCTCCTCCAGGGGATCTTCCCAGCCCAGGGATTGAACTCCAGGTCTCCCACATTGCAGAAAGATTCTTTACCATCTGAGCCACCAGGGAAGCCCAAGAATACTGGAGTGAGTAGCCTATCCCTTCTCCAGTGGATCTTCCCAACCCAGGAATCGAACCAGGGTCTCCTGCGTTGCAGGTGGATTCTTTACCACCTGAGCTGAGCTACCAGGGAAGCCCAATAATAACTATACATGGAGTATAACCTTTAAATAGTGTGAATCACTATATTGTACACCTGAAACATATAATATATACATAATTATACTGGCTTCCCCAGTGGCTCAAGAGTAAAACATCTGTCTGCAATGCAGGAGACACAGGTTTGATCCCTGGGTTGGGAAGATCCCTCGGGGAAGGAAACAGCTACCCACTCTAGTATTCTTGATGAGAAAATCCCATGGACAGAGGATCCTGGCAGGCTACAGTCCATAGGGTTGTAAAGAGTCAGACCAACTGAGCATGCACTACTTTTCATTCTTCAATTAAAAAATAAAATTTAGGAACTGGTAATCTGGAAAGTAAACTGTTTGAGATCTATGTGCCTCTGTAGGAAATTAATCAAGCCCGAGGAGGGGGGTCATGGGACCCGCTTAACTACAGCCAGTCAGTCAGAAGCACGTGGATTGGGGATTGGCTGGCATCTGAAGTGGGGACCACCTGGTAGAACTGAGCCCTGAACTTTCGGAGTCTGACAGTGACAAGCAACCCTAGCCAAAAAAAATGGCTCCCTAATTCAACACAAACCACCTGGGGAATTCCACCCAGGGTTTGAATCTCTGGGTTTCTGAACAGTGAGTCAGAGCCTCCTTCCCAAGGATGTGCTCACTCCTGATGCGGGGAAACACCTTCCAGGCATCAGGTGCCCTGGGGTTCTGTTCTGCCCTGCTGGAATCCCATAGGGATTCCTGCATCAAGGCTTTTGAGCTCCTAGAGCTTTGGGCTCCACCTGGGTATGGAGTCTCCCTGGCATTAGCTGAACTGTACCAGTCAGCGGACTTTGGTAGAAGGGTGAACATGCCCTGAGGCTTAGAACCTCAAACAATGAAGAGGATCTTGTGGATGTGACTTAAGAGTCTTGAGAGAGGAGATTGTCTTGACCGTCATCCTTGACTAAGGCAATCACAGTGTCCTCATGGGCAGCAAAGGAAGGGTTGATGCAGAAAGAAGAGGAGGCCCTGTGAAGAGGGAGGAGGGCTGGGAGGCATGCATCCACAAGCTGAGAAGTGCCAGCAGCTGCGCAGAGCTGGACGGGGCGGGAAGACTCTCCCCAGAGCCCCCAGAGAAGGCATGGCCCTGCTGACCCCTTAATTTCTGCCCAGGAATGTTGATTTTGGACTTCTGGCCTCCAAGACTGTTAAAGATATTTTTAAATCCACCTCATTTATGGTTGTTTATGACAGCAGCCACAGGAACCTAATACAGTTTTCAACTGGACTTCCCATTGTTTCACACTAACTTGACCTCAGACACAAACTTTGGTATTAAAACCCCCCGAGAAATCTTCTGCAGACACAACTATGCTTGCGCCAAGGACTGCTCTCAGAAAAGCCCAGCTTGGGAGAAACATCCATTTTCATTGACGCGAAGGAGCAATTCAGCTTGTTAAATATAGGGAAATGCAATTTTCAACTCCAATTTTAGCTATTAGTGTTCCTTTATATGCAAATAGGATCTGTGTTTCCATGCTAACTAGCCAAAGCTAATAAATAAATTCTGTTTCCAATCTTCCAAATGGGTATAATTAGGCTGTTTATTATTTGTCTGTTCAGACAGGATCAGGCATGTTCAGGGTGGTATGGCCATTGACGTCTGTTCAGACCATCTGTCTGTTCAGACCAATCCTAATTACAAATCTGAGAGGAGAGTTTTCAGATAAAATACGTTACCTAAAATGGAATCGATTTCAGAGGATTTAGTTAAAACAAACAACTCCTTAAAAGTGGCTCTTTTCCCTGGTAGCATCTTGAACCTAGACATCTTTGCAATATAATGAAATTTTCAACAAATGGAGTATCCTGTAAACACAGGATTATAAGAACTGCTACTGTGGCTCAGATCGTGAGCTCCTTATTGCCAAATTCAGACTTAAATTGAAGAAAAGTGGGGAAAACCACTAGCTCATTCAGGTATGACCTAAATCAAATCCCTTATGATTATACAGTGGAAATGACAAATAGATTTAAGGGACTAGATCTGATAGACAGAGTGCCTCATGAACTATAGACAGGGTTCGTGACTTTATACAGGAGACAGGAATCAAGACCATCCCCAAGAAAAAGAAATGCAAAAAAGCAAAATGGCTGTCTGAGGAGGCCTTACAAATAGCTGTGAAAGGAAGAGGAGCAAAAAGTAAAGGAGAGGAGGAAAGATATACCTATTTGAATGCAGAGTTCCAAAGAATAGCAAGGAGAGATTAAAAAAAAACAAGCCCTCCTCAGTGATCAGTGCAAAGAAATTGAGGTAAATAATAGAATGGGAAAGACTAGAGATCTCTTCATGAAAATTAGAGATACCAAGGGATATTATTAGAGTTACCAAGAGATAACATTAGATAATATTAGAGATACCAAGAGATAACATTTCATGCAAAGATGGGCACAATAAAGGACAGAAATTGTATGGACCTAACAGAAACAGAAGATATTAAGAAGAAGGTGGCAAGAATACACAGAAGAACTGTACAAAAAAGATCTTCACGACCCAGATAATCACGAAGATATGATCACTCACCTAGAGCCAGACATCCTGGAATGTGAAGTCAAGGGGGCCTTAGGAAGCATCACTACGAACAAAGCTAGTGGAGGTGATGGAATTCCAGTTGAGCTATTTCAAATCCTAAAAGATGATGCTGTGAAAGTGCTGCACTCAATATGCCAACAAATTTGGAAAACTCAGCAGTGGCCACAGGACTGGAAAAGGTCAGTTTTCATTCCAATCCCAAAGAAAGGCAATACCAAAGAATGCTCAAACTACCGCACAATTGCACTCATCTCACACACTAGTAAAGTAATGCTCAAAATTCTCCAAGCTAGGCTTCAGCAATACGTGAACCGTGAACTTCCAGATGTTCAAGCTGATTTAGAAAAGGCAGAGGAACCAAAGATCAAATTGTCAACATCCGCTGGATCATCAAAAAAGCGAGAGAGTTCCAGAAAAACATTTATTTCTGCTTTATTGACTACGCCAAAGCCTTTGACTGTGTGGATCACAATAAACTGTGGAAAATTCTGAAAGAGATGGGAATACCAGACCACCTGACCTGCCTCTTGAGAAATCTGTATGCAGGTCAGGAAGCAACAGAACTGGACATGGAACAACAGACTGGTTCCAAATAGGAAAAGGAGTACACCAAGGCTGTATATTATCACCCTGCTTATTTAACTTCTATGTAGAATACATCATGAGAAACACTGGACTGGAGGAAGCACAAGCTGGAATCAAGATTGCCAGGAGAAATATCAATAACCTCAGATATGCAGATGACACCACCCTTATGGCAAAAAGTGAAGAAGAACTAAAGAGCCTCTTGATGAAAGTGAAAGAGGAGAGTGAAAAAGTTGGCTTAAAGCTCACATTCAGAAAACTAAGATCATGGCATCTGGTCCCATCACTTCATGGGAAATAGATGGGGAAACAGTGGAAACAGTGGCTGACTTTATTTTTTTGGGCTCCAAAATCACTGCAGATGATGACTGCAGCCATGAAATTAAAAGACGCTTACTCCTTGGAAAGGAAAGTTATGACCAACCTAGACAGCATATTAAAAAGCAGAGACATTACTTTGCTAACAAAGGACTGTCTAGTCAAGATTATGGTTTTTCCAGTAGTCATATATGAATGTGAGAGTTGGACTATAAAGAAAGCTGAGCGCAGAAGAACTGTGGTGTTGGAGAAGACTCTTGAGAGTCCCTTGGACTGCAAGGAGATCCAACCAGTCCATCCTAAAGGAGATCAGTCCTGGGTATTCATTGGAAGGACTGATGTTGAAGCTGAAACTCCAATACTTTGGCCACCTGATGCAAAGAGCTGACTCATTGGAAAAGACCCTGATGCTGGGAAAGATTGAGGGCAGGAGGAGAAGGGGACGACAGAGGATGAGATGGTTGGATGGTATCACCGACTTGATGGACATGAGTTTGGGTAAACTCTAGGAGTTGGTGATGGACAGGAAGGCCTGGCATGCTGTGGTCCATGGGGTCACAGAGAGTCGGACACGACTGAGTGATTGAACTGAACTGAACTGAACTGAACTGAACTGATATCAAGAGCCAGAAGCGAGCAGAGGCTTGAAGTGAGGTCTTTTAGTTCTCTGCCCAGGAACTAAGAACTGGGTGGACGGTGCTCAGTCAGGGCTGACTCTTTGTGACTTCATGGACTGTAGCTCACCAGGATCTTCTGTCCATGGGATTTTCCAGGCAAGAATACTGGAGTGGGTTGCCATTTTCTCCTCCAGGGGATCTTCCTGACCCAGGGATCAAATCCGCATCTCTTGCATCTCCTGCGTTGGCAGGTGGATTCTTTACCACTGAGAGCACAACAGAGAAATAGCACTTGAAGGAGGACAGGGAGGCAATAGGAGGAAGGGATATATGTATAATTATGGCTGATTTGCATTGTTGTATGGCAGAAACCAATCAACACTGTAAAAAAAATTTTTTTAAAGAGTCAAAAGACAGAAGAAAAGCAGAGATGCATACCCAGAGAGAAAGGGTGTAGGTGTTCCCTCCAGCGAGGAGAAGCCCAGTAAAGAGGTGGTTAAGTCATTTATATAGGGCAGTTCTTCCAAGCCTTTCTTTGTGTGTGTGCATGCTCAGTCATGTCCAACTCTTTGAGACCCCATGGACTGTAACCCACCAGGCTCCTCTGTATATGGGATTCTCGGCAAGAACACTGGAGTGCATGGCCATGCCCTCCTCCAGGGGATCTTCCTGACTCAGGGATTGTGGCTCCCCCATTGGCAGGCAGAGGTTTTACCACTGAGCCACCCGGGAAGGGTGCCCAACTTATTTCAAGATGGATTTCCGCTCATAGGCCTATGGGGGGATCAGGGAACTTGCCATCACTTATTCCAGGATGTCGCCCCCTCCCCTTTGACCCCAAGGAGGCTTTCTGCGTGTATGCAGTGTTTCCCTTGCCCCAAGGATGGGAAACATGTGACCTCTTGATCTTTGACTCAGAGAGGGCTTGGCCCCTCTTGTCCCTGACATAGTTGTTATCTTAAAGTGTCCTCAGGAGATAAAGTCCAGCGACATACCCTGTTCCTGCTGTTATTTCCATCATGAAACGTCTGTAAACCTCCAGGAGCCCGTGTCCCGCCCACCTCCCTCCTGTGCTGAACTGAGGCTCCTGTGCGGTGCGTGATACTCACTTTGGCGACTTCACCTCTGAAGCGCTGCTGCCTCATCCACAGGATCCACCACCTGGAGACGCCGAGGGTCTCAGCGGGTCTCACCGTGAGACCACCCCGAGGGCCGTCTGGCATGTGATGAGGAGTGGGCAGCTTTCAGATGCCCACACTCATGGATAACCACGGGCATGTACTGTGACTGGGACCAGCCAACTCTGCAGAGACCGTCCCGGTAATAACGCCCTCTTCCTTCACCTTGACAGATGGAACAGAAATGAGCCCATTTTGCTATGATGTGTGGAAAAAGAGTAACTGCAGGGCATCTGTGGGGAAAGCATGGTGGGCAGGAGCAAGATGGAGTTGGGGAATGGGGGTTGGCCCACGATGCTCACCCTCCCGCAGCCCCACCCCCAACCCATAGGCTGATGTGGGGGACAGCAGAGTGGATGGACCTCTCAGGAAGGAGCCTGAGTCCCAGACCAGCAAAGGGAAGGCTGTCCGCCAGCCGGAGACACAGATTTGATCTCTCACTCTTTCCACCTCCCTCTGATTCTCAGGGGCCCTGCTCTGGACCAAGGCCAGATGCTCTGGGGTCCACCTGGCCCCTCACTCACAGCCACAGAGGACAGCGCACGTGGGGGACAGGCTCCCAGGTCTGAGGATGCATTTAGGGAGCCCTGGGAAGGCTGAAAAGGTGTGGTTACACCAAAACCTCCCTTTCTTAGCCCACAGCACCCTCTGCTGCTACAGAATGAACATGGGGTTTTTGTTGTTCACATGTGTGTAGATTTAGGTTTTCTACTAAAAAACCTAAAAACCTGTGTCACATTCCCGTTTTGCTTTGACCTTTAACAGACCGCCATACTTTGACCCCCATGCAGAAGGCAGGATGAAGAACAGGAGAGCATGGAGGCCCCAGGAAGAGGCCCCGATGGGCACTGTGAGGGATGACCATCTGTGGGACCACAGGCACCAGCTGGGTGTGAGCCCTGCAGCATCTGAAATGTGGGCAGCTTAACAAAAACGGGGTCCTGACCACCCTGAGCCACGGGCTGGGGGAGGCGTGCTGTGAGGCAGAGGCATCAGGAAGGACATCTCAAACTAGGGACTTCATAGCTCAGCAGGTCTTTCCACCTGCCTGTCTCAGCTGCCTGGGTGAATTTGGACTCAAGACACGTTTCCTCATGTCCAGGTGGTAATGGGTGAGGACCCCATGAGGTCCATCCATCAGTATGTCCCGCCCCCCAAAAGGTGGGTGCCTAGAGCCCAGTAAGTACACAGCATTGGATGAACAGATTTTTTTTTAAACCCACCAGTATTAAATAAATAAATTTTACTAGGATTACCATGCTTATTTGTAGTTGCCTGGTTAATCTCAGGAAAATCACTGAACAGCAAAAGCTTCCAGTGCATGAAAATGGGCCACATTTATGCAGATGAAACAACTCTTTCAGGGCAGAGCCAGAAACTATGTTTATGCCAGAAGTTCAATAGACTGGATGTTTCTAAATCTTCATTTCTCTCAAACTTCTCAAGTATATTCCTCAAAGATTTTTAAACAAAGGGCTGTTATTATTTCTCCAACTGAAAATCCTGCTGACCAAGGACCTCTGTAGGGCAGAATGGACCAAGGCCAGACTCCGGGAGCCCCTTCTTCAGCACCCTGAAGTTCAGGGTCCATCTCACCAGTCCCGAGGGAACCTGGCCGCCCACCAGCCCCAAGGACCAGCAAAGGGACGGTGAGTGATCTGAGCCATGGGAAGGACACTAGCAGCTGGAAGTGCAGGACGAGCTAAATGAATAGCACAGATAGGCACTTGGTGTGTGCACTGCAAATTGCCAGGCTAACCATCCAGCAGCAGTGGACATCCCAGCCGGGCGCCCGCCCTCCCCTGGACTGTGGCCATAAAAATTCTGTCTGCCAAGAGACATTTCTTATCTGCTGTCAGGAAGTTGAGAAGGAACCAAATAACACAAAGAATGTGGGAAAGGACATTTCAGGAGGAAGAAATGGAGTCTGGGAGCTTGTGGTGGAGGGCTGAGGCTGACAAAGAAACCTGAGAGACAGTGATGCAGGAAGAAGGGGTGGGAGTGAGTTACAAGCCTGGTGCAAACACTCTATGTTAATCTTATGTGTTCACACCTGCTGCTGAGACTCAAGCCAAGCAAATGCCTTTTATCACTGAAGCCCTGTATTCCTATTCTTTTTGTCCATTCTCTCTTGCTCTCTGCTCAAGGGAGTTCACATGCACTTGCTTGATGATAAAGCAAGTGGTTTGTATTTGCATTTTTTGATGTTCTTTCCTGGGTATCCTCTAACTACCCCTGGTGGTACTCTGTTTCTTCCTGGCTTCTCAGCCTTTTTTTTTTTTTTTTTCATTTACTTCCTGACTTCTCAGCCTTTTAACCAGAAAATCTTTACTGCATCCACGAACCATATCTTTAAGGAAGGTGGAAGGTCTCATTTTCTTTCCCCAAACCACTGAAAAGTATAGAATCACAGAGCAGCAGCCCAGGGAGGCTCTGGAGCCCAAAAGGCCAACAGGCAGCCAGTGGGTGATGTCCAGTAGGTGACTAACAGGTGTGCTGCCGCCCACCTGCTCTCAGGCCACCCGCCACCCAGGTCTAAGGAGGAGCGTTCTTCCCCAGTGAGAGTGTACTCATGAACTCGCAGAGCCTAGTCATCCACCAGAAAAAAACTTGAGAAGTTTAGCCAAAACATGGAATGGCTGAGTCACTCAGAAAGGAAAGACAGCACCTAAAGCAGATGGGGGAGTGGTCAAGTCATAGCATCTTCATATGATGACCCTGGGCTTCCCCATGGCTCAGTCATAAAGAATCCGCCTGCAGTGTAGGAGACCCAGGTTCAATCCCTGTGTCGGGAATATCCCCTGGAGGAGGTAATGACTACCTACTCCAGTATTCTTGCCTGGAGAATCCCATGGACAGAGGGGCCTGGTGGAGTACAGTCCATGGTCACAAAGAGTAGGACATGACTAAGCGACTCAACCACACAACAATATGATGACCCTGCCGCATCCCTTACCCTACAAGCATGTGGATTGTTTGAGCAGGGTTTGTTGAATGATGTCATGGGGAATGCTGTTCCCTCACATGTTGCCAGGCTGAGAGACACACAGAAGGCTTAGGATCCCAGCAAAGGGCTCTCATTTTCTCCATGTTGGTCACGTGGTTCAACAAGGAAAACTAGACTAAAGGACCTACTGAGTTATCTTCCTAGAGGCAGGGTGTTTTGGGATGACAACCTTCCCTGAGGCAGTCTGACAGCTGCCGTGTTTTCACAGATGCAGCAGAAGGTTCGAACACACTGAACTTTAACCTTC
The DNA here is from genome assembly GCF_023699985.2 of Odocoileus virginianus. Classification (NCBI taxonomy): domain Eukaryota; kingdom Metazoa; phylum Chordata; class Mammalia; order Artiodactyla; family Cervidae; genus Odocoileus; species Odocoileus virginianus. The sequence continues at coordinate 920,084 of NW_027224344.1, read as the reverse complement.
AGGACAGAAAAGATAAAATCTTCATTTCTGGAATAAAGTGTGTCTGCACAGACCAGCGCTGTGCCGGGACAGGAGCCGCCATGGCCTGGGAGCCACTGAGCAGACGACGAAGATGTGTCTTCATCATCACAGTCCTGGGACGGTTTCACTTGCCGGAGGGAGTTTTCCATGCTCTGGAAAGAGCCACAGCCCAGACCGAATTTAGAGGGAGAAGTCTTTGCAGGTCAAGCCAAAATGTTGCTTCAGCTTCTCAACATGGCTGTATATTTCGAAGGCAACCCCTTCGAAAAAGGCTCAAGAGCGGAGGCTCCCTTTGTGATTCTGGACAGAATCTTTTATGATCATCTGTGACTCACCAGCTAACGTGCAGAGATGCTTCAACAGCCAATGCCGTGTGATGAGCTATGTTTCAGGGCTTTTGTTTGATGGGTAAGGGAGGTAAACTTTTTATCTTTGTTCTTCACACCAGGAGGCTGACACTTTCTCAAGACCTCAATCACTGCCCGGTAAAGCGGCTGGAACATGAGCTCTGGAATTTGATGGTTCAGGTGGTCTTGACCCTTCGACTGATTGTGTGAATTTGAGCCCAAGTTTTACTCTCTTACACTGATTCCTTAAAAAAGATATATGATATAGTATTTTTAATTTTCTTCATTGGTGGCATCATCCCAAATACACAGTCTGCTGTTCAATACTGGGAACTTGGTCCCTATTCCTAAAAGATTGATGGGAGAGCCATTGTGTAAACAGAGTATTCTGACCTCTGGAACAGAATGACATTTCCGTGATAAAGATGAGAAGAACAAGAGATTCAAAGTTTTCTACCTCACTTGAATTTTTAACGTCAGCACTTTATAGCACTGGCATTCTGTTTCCCATGGGTATCGCACTCTGGAGCTAAGTTGCCTGGTTCAAATCAAGGCTTTTAGACTTGCTAACTGAATGACTCTGAGTGCAATGCTTGCCCTCTCTGAGCGTCCTTTTTCTCATATGTGAAACCAGCATAATAGCAGCTCTTCTCTGTATGGTTTTGATGGGTTTTAAATGGGATAATACATGTAAGTGGTTTGGCCCAACATCTAACATATAGTAAGTTTTCAATGAATTTACCTACTGGCATTTTAAAAACAATTGAAATAGAGGCATCATTTTTTGAGAAATTACCATTCTCGGTGTTTTTTTGAAAGAGGACTTGGATTAGTTGCAAATGTATATTGCAAAAGCTAGGGCAATAAATTTTAAAAGTACAAAAAAAAAAGGATAACTGGTATGCTAAAGAGAGGAAAGAAAATAAAGTCAAGAATTCTATAAAATTTTAAATTAAAACCATACAAGGGAGTCAAAGAAAGGAAGGCCGAAACAAACAAGAAGGAAACAAAGAACAAGGACAACAAATCTGGTGGATATCAACCCAGGTACTTTATTAGTCACTTTAAAGCGACGGTCTAGACAAAGAGACTGTGTGTGTGTGCTGAGTCATGTCTGACTCTGGGACCCCATGGACTGTAGCCTACCAGGCTCCTCTGTCCGTGGAATTTCCCAGGCAAGAACACTGGAGTGGGTTGCCATTTCCCATTCCAGGGGATCTTCCCGACCCAGGAATTGAGCCCAAGAATCCTGTGTCTCCTGCACTGCAGGCTGGCTTTCTACCACTGTGCCACCTGGGAGGACCCTTAGACAAAAAACCACCAGATTTTAAAAACCAAGATCTCATTATATGTTATCTACCAAAAACCCACTTTCAGCACAAGATAGATTAAAACCAAAGAGAGAGAGAGACGGCAGGCTAACACTAACTGAAAGAAAACTAGAGCGGCTGGCTTAACTTCAGACAAAGCCAGCTTGAGAAGGCGGGAATTACTGGAGATAAAGAGGTGCATCACATAATGATAAAAGGGGTCAGTTCTCCAGGATGACATAAAAATCCCTAAAGAGCATGTGCCTAACACAGAGCATGAAAATTCAAGCCGCGAAAACCAATAGAACTGTAAGGGAAGAAAAGTGAATCCACTATTGTTCAACACCCCTCTGACAACACACAGCCCAGCAGGAAGAATATCACTAGGGACACAGTTGAACAGGACAGCACCATCAGTTAACTGCGTCTGGTGCACATCTAGAGGCGACCTCACCAAACGGCAGGAGAACACACATGCTTCTCAAGCGCACACGGAACATTCTCTAAGACAGACCACCTTACGGGATATAAAACACACATAAAACAACGGGATGAAACTCAAATCAATAATTGACAGAAAGCTGGAAGACTTCAAAACACTTGGGGATAAAACAACACACGTCTAAATAACATGAGCTCAAGAAATCTCAAGAGAAATTTTTAAATACTTAGAACTAAATGAAAATAAAGTTTATCAAAATTTGTTGATGCAGCAAAAGCAATGCTTGGAGGGAGTTCTATAGCGCTGAATGCATATATTAAGAAAAAAATCTAAAATCAATAATCTAAGCATCCACCTTAGGAAACTAGAAAAATAAGAGCAGATAAAATCCAGGTAAGCAGAAAGAAATCACTGAAAGTAAAGCAGAAATCAGTGAAATTGTAAATAATAAATCAACAGGGAAAAATGTATGAAACAAAAAGCTGGGCTCCTTGAAAAAAAAATCAGTAAAACTGATGAACTGCTAGCCAACTAAACTAAAAAGAGAGAAAATACAAATTTACAATATCAGAAATGAAACCGATGACATCACTGCTGATTTCATGGACATTAAAAAGATAATACAAATATAAAACAGATCACCAACAGGAACCTACTCTATAGCATAGGGAACTATACTCAATATTTTGTAATAACCTATAAGGGAAAAATGATCTGAAAAAGAATGTGTGTGTGTGTGTGTGTGTGTGTGTGTGTGAGAATCACTTTGCTGTGCAGTTGAAACTAACACAACACTGTAAATCAACTATACTCCAATTAAAAAATAATAATAAAGGATTATAAGGACACCTCTGTGCCCATAAATCTGATAATCTAGATGAAACGGACCAATTCCTTAAAAGACACAATCTAGCAAAAGTCACAGAAGGAAGAAAAAACAGATTAATTGAATAGCCCTATATCAATTAAGGAAATTGAATCAATAATTAATAACCATCCAAAACAGAAAGCACCAAGCCCACTGTTGAGTTCTACCAAACACTTAAGGAATTACAGTTCTTTACAATCTTTTCCCCAAAACGGATGCAGAGGGAATAAATACTTTCTAACTCATTTTATAGGACTTCCCTGGTGACTCAGACAGTAAAGAATCCACCTGTAATGCAGGAGACCCAGGTTCCACCCCTGGGTCAGGAGGATCCCTTAGAGGAGGGAATGACCACCCACTCCAGTATTCTTGCCTGGAGAACTCCATGGACAGAGGAGCCTGGTGGGCTATATAGTCCATAGGGTCACAAAGAGCTGAACCGACTGAGCATGCATGCAAGCAACTCACTCTGTGGGGCTTTTCTGATGGTTCGGACAGCAAAGAATCTACCTGCAACGCAGGAGACCCAGATTCAATCCCTGCGTCAAGAAGATCCCTTGAAGAAGAAAATGGCTACCCACTCCAGTACTCTGTGAGGCCAGCATTACCCTAATAATAATATCAGCCAAAGGGAGATATTACTTTATAAGGAAGGGAAATCTCAGACGAATAGCCCTCATGAACATAAATGCAAAAATCCTCGCAAAGTACTAGCAGTCAAACAAGCAACCACAATCATAAAACAGCCACAGGTGTATGGAACAACCAACTACAGGCACACAAGAACACAAGAGAGGAAGGGGCAAAGGACCCCTGTTGGTGCCAGACCAGGGACTAGGACAAGATGCAGAAGACAGTCGTGAAAGTGAAAATACCCCTTTCATCACAGGCAGGGAAAACCATCTGAAACATCTCCCACTCATTCAAAAAAGCTGAGAGAGAAGTAAGGTCGATAATATTTGCTTATTACCACAAACTGAATGAGAAATCATCAGAAACCAGAAATTCTATTAGTGGACACTAGACTAGGACTTACACTGTACAGACTGAGACCCAGAGACCTAGAAACATCTCCTGCATTACCAGGGAGGGCTGAAAAGAAAGTCAGCCTCATAGAAACCAAATCTTACACCTACAGGGTATACCAGTGAGGATAGTTAAGATAAAATCAATCAGTTGTGGGGGGAAAAAGACGCATATCAGACCCAACAATGCATAAAAGCATTATACACTGTGACCAACTGTAATTCCAGTGAGAATGGTGAAAGTGTGCAGCAAATCAAACAATAAAGTCCATGCAAAAAGCATGGAGCCATAAAATTTCAGAACCTTACCCAAAAAAAGAAAACTAGAAATGTTCTCAATGAAAAGAGTGATCAAGAATAAGAATTTTCTCAACTTCTAAACAATAACAACAACAATTTTAGAAGACAACACAGCAGTGCAAAAGTTCTGAGGACAGGGTGTGCACAAATTCCAGTTTTACAGCTCTCTCCAAACTGTCAACCCTAATGAAGGGAGAATATATTTCCAGGCATGTAGGCCTGTTCAGATATTTTGCCTGTCATACATGCATTCTCATGATACTGCTTCCCTGTCGGAGGACTAAATTCCCACACACCCTGCAGCATGGCACCATTGAATTGGAAAGACTTCTAAGTTGTTAATTTTTTTAAAAAGACACTTTATTGCTAAAAAAAGAAAAATTGCTAATCATCTGAGCTCTTGTGGCAAGGTACATTCTTTTTGCAATAGTAACATCAAAGATCACTGATCACAGATCACCATAACAAATATAATAACAAATGTAATTAATATAATAACAATATATAATATAATAACAAATATAATAAAATTTATAAGGTCCAAAGTACTGTGAGAATTACCAAAATGTGCCACAAAGACATGTGTTATGCCCGCTGTCCGAATCCCCCAGCAGGAAGAGAAGACCTCCATGACAATGCAACACGCAAAGGAAGGGAAATTTATTGCTGACTCGAGCCAGGGCCCCTGCTGCAACCAACGCAGTGGTGCAAAGTCAGAGAGCCCCGAGCCCCAGTTTCCACGCACATTTATAGGGTGCTCGATTTCAAACATAAGCAGTGGGCAGTGGGCGCAAGCGGATTGGTTACATGTTTGCAAAGCAATTTTATTGGTACAAACTTTCGCGCGCGCGGGACTTTCCAGGGGACCTTCTCGGAGGTTTACTGGGCGCGTACTGATTAGCTGGTCTCTGGTGGCCTGTTGAGGGCAGATAATTACCCTACCCTCGGGAGAAACTGAAACTTAGGCCTACTCTTAGTTCAGGGCGCCTGTCATGGTGCTAGTCTTGACAGTCTCACAACATGAAGTGAACAAAAGCTCTTTAAGAAATGGTTCCAGAGAAAGTCCTGAAAAGAGCCGGCCCGTCCCCGCTGGAGGTAGGAGGCAGGGGGAAGGGGAAAAGGGCAAACTCAGCCCCTGAGAAGCCACCCCCTCCCACACTGCAAACAGGCCCCCGGTTCCTATCTAAAGACTTCCTGAGACCCGACTGGCGGCGCGCGCTGGGGCCGCGGAGGGGAAAACCGCGGCGGGGAAAACCGCGGCATACCGGAGAGATTGCGCCCAAGCCTCTGGCTGCCTAGGCCGCTCGACGCGAAGGGAAAAGGCGCGCCACATCCGTGGAGAGTGCGCCCAAGCCTCTGGCTGCCTGGGCCGCTCGACACGGAGGGAAAAGGCGCGCCACATCCGTGGAGAGTGTGCCCAAGCCTCTGGCTGCCTGGGCCGCTCAGGCCAGGAAAGGCACAAAACGCAGGCGCAACCGAATCCGCGCTCTTGTGGAGTACCAAAAACCGAAACCGCACTCAACTCAGGGCCCGCTCCTTATAGAGCAGCCGGGAGCCTGAGCAGTGTAGACGGCGAAAGCACAGACACCCGTGAGCGGGGCAAACCCAGCGTGGCCGGCGAGTGCTAGCCACACGGAGCAGTGTCTGTCTGCAGCGCCCCGCCCTCCCCGTAGCAGGACTGAACTGAACTAACGAACCTAAATAAGAGATCACCTCCGCCCGCCTGTGTCAGGGCGGAAATTAGACACCGAAGAGAAGCCAAAACAAACAAAGGGAACCGCTTCAGAAAGGACCCGTGCAACAGACTAAAATCTCTGAAGGTAACACCGACTACACCTGAAGGGGCCTATAGATATCTAGAAGTGTAAGCTGGAAAGAGGAGCTATCTGAAATTGAACTGAACCTACACTGACCGCAACAACTCCAGAGGAATTCCTAGATATATATGTTTTTGTTTGTTTGTTTGTTTTTTTTTTAGTTTTTATTTTTTTCGCTTTTATTATCTTTTAAAATTCCCTATTACTCCCCTATTACTCCTTAACTTTCATTTTCATATAGTTATACGATTTTTTTAATTAGGAAAAAAAATTTTTTTTTTCCTTTTTCTTTATTTTATTTTTTTTTTTCTCTTTTATTTTCTTTTAAAATTCCCTATTACTCCCCCATTACTCCTCAACTTACACGTTCATATATTTTTACGATTTTTTTTAATCAGGAAAAAAAAAATTTCTTTTTCTTTCCTTTTGTATATTTTCTATTTTTTCTTTTTTATTTTCTTTTAAAATTCCCTATTACTCCCCCATTACTCCTCAACTTTCATTTTCATATATTTTACGATTTTTTTAATTAGGAAAAAAAATTTTTTTTTTCTTTTTCTTGTTTTTGCCTTCTATTTCCTTTTAAAGTCCTCTAATACTCCTCTATTATTCCTTCATTTTCATTTTCATTTCACTATAACCTTGCCAAAAAAAAAAAAAAAAAAAGAGAGAGAGAAACCCTATTTTTAAACCAAACTTCATATACTTTTCTAATTTTTTTGGGTGTTTTTGTTTTTGTTTTTAAAAATTGTATTTCAAAGAGTCTAACCTCTACACTAGATTTTTAATCTTTGTTTTTCAGTATGTGATATAAATTTTGGACATTTAAGAAACCAATATTCAGTTCCCATTTCTATTTAGGAGTGTGGTGATTACTCTCCCACTTTTGACTCTCTGATTTCTACCTCAGAACACCTCTATTTCCTCCTTTCCCCTTCTCTTCCCAGTCCAATTCTGTGAATCTTTGTGGGTGTCTGGGCTACAGAGAACACTCTGCGAACAGATAACTGTGTGGATCTGTCTCTCTCCTCTTAAGTCCCCTTTTTCTCCTCCTGCTTACCTCTATCTCCTTCCTCCCTCTCCTATTCTTCATGTAACTATGTGAATCTCTCTGGTGGTCTCTCACAGTGGGGAATCTTTTCACCATTAACCTAGAAGTTTTATTATCAGTGCTGTATAGTTGGAGAAGTCTTGAGACAATTGGAAGAATAAAACTGAAATCCAGAGGCAGGAGACTTAAGCCCAAAACCTGAGAAAACCAGAAAACTCCTGACTACACGGAACATTAAGGAATAAGAGACCATCCAAAAGCCTCCATACCTACACTAAAACCAACCACCACCCAAGAGCCAATAAGCTCTAGTACAAGACATACCACGCAAATTCTTTAGCAACACAGGAACATAGACCTGAGTGTCAACATACAGGCTATCCAAAGTCACACCTAACACAAAGACCCATCGCAAAACTCATTACTGGACACTCCACTGCACTCCAGAGAGAAGAAATCCAATTCCACGCACCAGAACGCTGTCACAAGCCTCCCTAACTAGGAAAACTTGACAAACCAATCGTCCAACCCCACCCACTGGGTGAAACCTCCACAATAAAAAGGAACCACAGACCACAAGAATATAGAAAGCCCACTCCAGACACAGCAATCTAAACAAGATGAAAAGGCAGAGAAATACCCAACAGCTAAAGGAACATGAAAAAAGCCCACCAAGCCAAACAAAAGAGGAGGAAATAGGGAATCTACCTGAAAAAGAATTTAGAATAATGATAATAAAAATGATCCAAAATCTTGAAAACAAAATGGAGTTACAAATAAATAGCCTGGAGACAAAGATTGAGAAGATGCAAGAAAGGTTTAACAAGGACCTAGAAGAAATAAAAAAAAGTCAATTAAAAATTAATAATGAAATAAATGAGATCAAAAACACTCTGGAGGGAACCATGAGTAGAATAACAGAGACAGAAGATAGGATAAGTGAGTTAGAAGATAAAATGGTGGAAATAAATGAAGCAGAGAGGAAAAAAGAAAAAAGAATCAAAAGAAATGAGGACAACCTCAGGGACCTCTGGGACAATGTGAAACGCCCCAACATTCGAATCATAGGAGTCCCAGAAGAAGAAGACAAAAAGAAAGGCCATGAGAAGATACTCGAGGAGATAATAGCTGAAAACTTCCCGAAAATAGGGGAAGGAAGTAGCCACCCAAGTCCAAGAAACCCAGAGAGTCCCAAATAGGATAAACCCAAGGCGAAACACCCCAAGACACATATTAATCAAATTAACAAAGATCAAGCACAAAGAACAAATATTAAAAGCAGCAAGGGAGAAACAACAAATAACACACAAAGGGATTCCCATAAGGATAACAGCTGATCTATCAATAGAAACCCTTCAGGCCAGAAGGGAATGGCAGGACATACTTAAAGTAATGAAAGAGAATAACCTACAACCTAGATTACTCTACCCAGCAAGGATCTCATTCAGATATGAAGGAGAACTCAAAAGCTTTACAGACAAGCAAAAGCTGAGAGAATTCAGCACCACCAAACCAGCTCTTCAACAAATACTAAAGGATCTTCTCTAGACAGGAAACACAGAAAGGCGGTGTAAACGTGAACCCCAAACAACAAAATAAATGGCAACGGGACCATACCTATCAATAATTACCTTAAATGTAAATGGGTTGAATGCCCCAACCAAAAGACAAAGGCTGGCTGAATGGATACAAAAGCAAGACCCCTATATATGCTGTCTACAAGAGACCCACCTCAAAGCAAGGGACACATACAGACTAAAAGTGAAGGGCTGGAAAAAAATATTCCACGCAAACGGAGACCAAAAGAAAGCAGGAGTCGCAATACTCATATCAGATAAAATAGACTTTCAAATAAAGGCTGTGAAAAGAGACAAAGATGGACACTACATAATGATCAAAGGATCAATCCAAGAAGAAGATATAACAATTATAAATATATATGCACCCAACACAGGAGCACCGCAATATGTAAGGCAAACGCTAACGAGTATGAAAGAGGAAATTAATAGCAACACAATAATAGTAGGAGACTTTAATACCCCACTCACAACTATGGATAGATCAACTAAACAGAAAATGAACAAGGAAACACAAACTTTAAAGGACACAATGGACCAGCTAGACCTTATTGACATCTATAGGACGTTTCACCCCAAAACAATCAACTTCACCTTTTTCTCAAGTGCACACGGAACCTTCTCCAGAATAGATCATATCCTGGGCCATAAATCTAGTCTTGGTAAATTCAAAAAGATTGAAATCATTCCAGTCATCTTTTCTGACCACAGTGCAGTAAGATTAGATCTCAATTACAGGAAAAAAATTATTAAAAATTCAAACATATGGAGGCTAAACAACACGCTTCTGAATAACCAACAAATCATAGAAGAAATCAAAAAAGAAATCAAAACATGCATAGAAATGAATGAAAATGAAAACACAACAACCCAAAACCTATGGGACACTGTAAAAGCAGTGCTAAGGGGAAGATTCATAGCATTACAGGCCTACCTCAAGAAACAAGAAAAAAGTCAAATAAATAACCTAACTCTACACCTAAAGCAACTAGAGAAGGAAGAAATGAAGAACCCCAGGGTTAGTAGAAGGAAAGAAATCTTAAAAATTAGGGCAGAAATAAATGCAAAAGAAAACTAAAGAGACCATAGCAAAAATCAACAAAGCTAAAAGCTGGTTTTTTGAAAAAATAAACAAAATTGACAAACCATTAGCAAGACTCATTAAGAAACAAAGGGAGAAGAACCAAATTAACAAAATTAGAAACGAAAATGGAGAGATCATAACAGACAACACTGAAATACAAAGGATCATAAGAGACTACTACCAGCAGCTCTATGCCAATAAAATGGACAACTTGGAAGAAATGGACAAGTTCTTAGAGAAGTATAACTTTCCAAAACTGAATCAGGAAGAATTAGAAGATCTTAACAAACCCATCACAAGCAAGGAAATCGAAACTGTAATCAGAAATCTTCCAGCAAACAAAAGCCCAGGACCAGATGGCTTCACAGCTGAATTCTACCAAAAATTCAGGCAAGAGCTAACACCTATCTTACTCAAACTCTTCCAGAAAATTGCAGAAGAAGGTAAACTTCCAAACTCATTCTATGAGGCCACCATCACCCTAATTCCAAAACCAGACAAAGATGCCACCAAAAAAGAGAACTACAGGCCAATATCACTGATGAACATAGATGCAAAAATCCTTAACAAAATTCTAGCAAACAGAATCCAACAACATATTAAAAAAATCATACACCATGACCAAGTGGGCTTTATCCCAGGAATGCAAGGATTCTTTAATATCCGCAAATCAATCAATGTAATACACCACATTAACAAATTGAAAGATAAAAACCATATGATTATCTCAATAGATGCAGAAAAAGCCTTTGACAAAATTCAACATCCATTTATGATTAAAACTCTCCAGAAAGCAGGAATAGAAGGAACATACCTCAACATAATAAAAGCTATATACGACAAACCCACAGCAAGCATCACCCTCAATGGTGAAAAATTGAAAGCATTTCCCCTGAAATCAGGAACAAGACAAGGGTGCCCACTCTCACCACTACTATTCAACATAGTTTTGGAAGTGCTGGCCACAGCAATCAGGGCAGAAGAAGAAGTAAAAGGAATCCAGATAGGAAAAGAAGAAGTGAAACTCTCGCTGTTTGCAGATGACATGATCCTCTACATAGAAAACCCTAAAGACTCCACCAGAAAATTACTAGAGCTAATCAATGAATACAGTAAAGTTGCAGGATATAAAATTAACACACAAAAATCTCTTGCATTCCTATACACTAACAATGAGAAAACAGAAAGAGAAATTAAGGAATCGATACCATTCACCATTGCAACCAAAAGAATAAAATACTTGGGAATATATCTACCTAAAGAAACAAAAGACCTATACATAGAAAACTATAAAACACTGATGAAAGAAATCAAAGAGGACACAAACAGATGGAGAAATATACCGTGTTCATGGATTGGAAGAATCAATATTGTCAAAATGGCTATTCTACCCAAAGCAATCTATAAATTCAATGCAATCCCTATCAAACTACCAAAGGTATTTTTTACAGAACTAGAACAAATAATTTCACAGTTTGTATGGAAATACAAAAAACCTCGAATAGCCAAAGTAACCCTGAGAAAGAAGAATGGAACTGGAGGAATCAACCTGCCTGACTTCGGACTATACTACAAAGCCACAGTCATCAAGACAGTATGGTACTGGCACAAAGACAGAAATATAGATCAATGGAACAGAATAGAAAGCCCAGAGATAAATCCACGAACCTATGGTCACCTTATCTTCGACAAAGGAGGCAAGGATATACAATGGAAAAAAGACAACCTCTTTAACAAGTGGTGCTGGGAAAACTGGTCAACCACCTGTAAAAGAATGAGACTAGAACACTTTCTAACACCATACACAAAAATAAACTCAAAATGGATTAAAGATCTAAATGTAAGACCAGAAACTATAAAACTCCTGGAGGAGAACATAGGCAAAACACTCTCTGACATAAATCACAGCAGGATCCTCTATGACCCACACCCCAGAATTTTAGAAACAAAAGCAAAAATAAACAAATGGGACCTAATGAAACTTAAAAGCTTTTGCACAACAAAGGATACTATAAGCAAGGTGAAAAGACAGCCCTCAGATTGGGAGAAAATAATAGCAAATGAAGCAACAGACAAAGGATTAATCTCAAATATATACAAGCAACTCCTCCAGCTCAACTCCAGAAAAATAAATGACCCAATCAAAAAATGGGCCAAAGAACTAAACAGACATTTCTCCAAGGAAGACATACGGATGGCAAAAAAACACATGAAAAGATGCTCAACATCACTCATTATCAGAGAAATGCAAATCAAAACCACAATGAGGTACCATTATACACCAGTCAGGATGGCTGCTATCCAAAAGTCTACAAGCAATAAATGCTGGAGAGGGTGTGGAGAAAAGGGAACCCTCTTACACTGTTGGTGGGAATGCAAATTAGTACAGCCACTATGGAAAACAGTGTGGAGATTCCTTAAAAAGCTGGAAATAGATCTGCCATATGACCCAGCAATACCACTTCTAGGCATACACACTGAGGAAACCAGATCTGAAAGAGACACGTGCACCCCAATGTTCATCGCAGCACTGTTTATAATAGCCAGGTCATGGAAGCAACCTAGATGCCCATCAGCAGACGAATGGATGAGGAAGCTGTGGTACATATACACCATGGAATATTACTCAGCCATCAAAAAGAATTCATTTGAATCAGTTCTAATGAGATGGGTGAAACTGGAACCCATTATACAGAGCGAAGTAAGCCAGAAAGATAAAGACCATTACAGTATACTAACACATATATATGGAATCTAGAAAGATGGTAACGATAACCTTATATGCAAAAAAAAGAAAAAAGAGACTCAGATGTATAGAACAGACTTGTGGACTCTGTGGGAGAAGGCGAGGGCGGGATGTTTCAAGAGAACAGCATCGAAACATGTATATCTAGGGTGAAACAGATCACCAGCCCAGGTTGGATGCATGGGACAAGTGCTCAGGCCTGGTGCACTGGGAAGACCCAGAGGGATGGGGTGGAGAGGGAGGTGGGAGGGGGGACTGGGATGGGGAATACATGTAAATCCATGGCTAATTCATTTCAATGTATGACAAAAACCACTGCAATGTTGTGAATAATAAAAAAAAAAAAAAAAAAGAAATGGTTCCAGTGCACTTGCTAGAGGCAAAATTACCATAAAACTTTCATTTGTGAAAAACACAATAAAGCAAAATACAACACAACAAGGTCTGCTGTAAAGATTTAGATGATAGGAGATGCCTTGGCAGAAACTATGTAAGCCAGAATACAGTGGAGCAACATCCTCAAAGCACTGGAAGGACAAAAATTATCAGCCTAGAACTCTACTTCAAAGAGAACCTCTTTCAAAAGCAAAGGCAAAATTAAGATCATTTTTTTTCAGACACACTAAAGCTGAAATGATTCATCATCACCAGAACAACATGATAGGAAAAAGTAGGAAAGCCCCCCAGAAGGGAAATGATACCAGATGGAAATCCGAATTTACAGAGAGAATGCAGACCACACTAAACTGTAAACATGTTGGCAAACATGACAGTCACTGATGCTTAAAAATTTCTATAAGAAACAACTGAAAGCTTATAGCAAAAATTAATGATAATGCACTGCACAGTTTATAACCTATCTAGAAGGAAAATGTATACAACAGCACAAAGACTAGGACATGGAAAAACAAAGGTGTGCAATTGTAATGTTATTGTCTTAGTCGATTTCCCTGCCATTACAAAGTACTACAGGCTGGGCGCTTAAACAGCAGAAAGTCACGTGCTCACAGTTCTGGAGTCTGGAAGTGGGAGATCGGCGCCCTGGGCGGGGCAGGCTTCTGGTGAGGGCTGTCTTTCCAGCGTGAAGGCCGCCCTCTCGCCGCATCCTGGAATGACCTCACTCGGTGTGCACGGGTGGAGAGAGAGAGCACACACAGGCTCCCTGAGGTCTCTCCTTCCAAGGGCACTACCCAGGATGAACCCACTCACATAACCTCATCTGACCCTAGTCACCTCCCATCACACTGGGGCTCCAGTACGTGACTTTTGGGGGAACACAAGCATTCCGTCACCCATATGAAAAACAAACTTTTCATGCTATGTAAAGGTGGACCACTAACGGATGTATACCATAAACCCTAAGTAAACATTATATAGAGTATCATTAGTAAAATTAATAAAACTGAAAAGGACCAGACCCTGTGGTCCTTGCCCTCCCTCCACCATGTCCTCTGCCTGCCTTTGGTCTATGGAAAATTTCAGCCAAAGAATAAGTTCAATCGAGAAGTGAGAAATGTAGAAACAAATATATAAGATTGACTTCATCAGAACTCAAATGTTTTGAGCTTCCAACTATTGAGAAAACGAAAAGACAGCCCAATGACTAGGAGAAAATGTTTCCAAAACACGTATCCTACAAAGAACTTGTACCTGGAATATATAAGGAATCCTAACAGCTTGGTGACAAGACAAACAGCTTACTGTTTTTTTAATTGACAAAATATTTTTTTAATATTTACTTACGTGGCTGTGCCAGGTCTTGGGTGCATCTTCATTGCAGCATGGGAACTCTTAGTTGCAGTACAGAGGATCTAATTCTACAACCAGGGATCAAACCCAGACCACTTGCCCTGGGAGCTTGGAGTCTTAGCCACTGGACCCTCGGGGAATTCCTTAATCAGCAAAATATTTTAAGAGATTTCCACACAGCATGAATAGCATGAACAACAAATGAAAAGACTGAACATTATCAGTGTTCAGCATGGATAGCATGAACAACAAATGAAAAGACTGAACATTATCAGTGTTCGAGGAAATATAAACTAAATAAGACATCCATACACACCAAGAAAACAGACAAAACTAAAAGACTATACGTTGGCAGGAACGTGGGGGGCAGCTGGAACTTGCTTACACTGCTGGTGGAAATGTAAAAAGGTAAAACCAATCTGAAAAACAGTTTGACGGTTTCTTTAAAAGCTGAGTATGCATGTCTGTGTGTGTGTGTGTGTAGTGTGTGTGTGTGTGCTAAGCCACTTCAGTCATGTCCAACTTTGTCAGACCCTATGGACTGTAGCCCACCAGTCTCCTCTGTCCATAGGATTCTCCAGGCAAAATACTGGAGTGGGTTGCCATGGGAATCTCTCCAACACAGGGATCGAACCCAAGTCTCTTTTGTGTCTTGCATTAGCAGGCGGTTTCTTTACCACCATCACCACCTGGGAAGCCCCAGTAGTTGAACATACAACTTCCCTATGACCCAGCTACTCTATTGCTAAGTATTTAACCAAGAAATGAAATCATATGTTCAAACAAAGACTGGGACATGAGTGTTTATGGCAGCTTTATCTTTAGTTGCCAAAATCTGGAAGATAACCAATGTCCAATACCAGGTGGATCAGTAAATCATGGTATACCCATAAGATGGAATACTACTCAGCAATAAAAAAGGAACAAACTATTGACATCCACTTATGTAAAACTGGACAATGGTGAAGCTAAGGATCCAATACTTTGGCCTACTGATGAGAAGAACCAACTCATTGGAAAAGACCCTGATGCTGGGAAAGATTGAGGGCAGGAGGAGAAGGGGATGACAGAGGATGAGATGGTTGGATGGCATCACCAACTCAATGGATGTGAGTTTGAGCAAACTCTGGGAGACAGTGAAAGACAGGGAAGCCTGGTGTGCTGCAGTCCATGGGGTCTCAAAGAGTCAGACACAATTTAGCGACTCAACAACAGCTATGGTGACCAAAAACAGATCAGTGACTACCTGAGAATGGATTACAAAGAGCCATCAAGAAACACTGAGTGATGAATATGCTCATTTTTTTTTTTTACTGTGGCAATGGTTCCATGGGTAAATACATATGTTAAAACACAACAAATTATATACTTAAAACAAGTACAGTTTATTTTATAAAATTATACCTCAATAAAACCAGAGTAAATGAGCAAAAAAAAAAAGACTGCCCTACTGTATAACTCATCCAGGTGGGTGATCCCCTGTAATTTACTGATATTTCCTTCATCGAATCAGGTCACCTGGTCAAATACAGGTGTTCCCTTGGGAACAATCCATCCTCTATGATTTTCAGTACAATCACTATTGAGCCTCAGGGGTAACAAAACCCAAAAAGACAGACTCTCCCACATGCTCACAGAGGTTCTTTTCTCTGTCTGAAAAGACCCTCCTCTGTGCTGGGTTTGAGATCCCTGGCAAGTCTGGGAACTCAGGACTTGCAAGTCCTCCCTGGCCAAGGCGAGAGCCCCGGGACCCTGAGGCAACAAGCCATGGATCTGGTGAAAAGATGTGGGACTTCTGATGCCCACAGAGAGGAAGTGGATCCTTGCAGAGAATAGAGAGCTGAAAACTGGAAGCTACCAGATAGAGCAGGAGAACATTCTGCTGAAGACACTGACCAGGGCAGAGAGCTGGGCCAAGTGCCCCACCCTGCCCCACCATCAGCAACACACAGGGTCAGCACCACCCATCAGGCTCCCAGGGGACCAGTTCGCAGAGGGGACCAGGGCAGGAGGGGCTGCCTGCAGCAAGTTCTAGGCTGTTGCCTGCTGTTCAGGGAGAGCGAGGCTGTCTGCCTTGGCGGCTTGCGGCTCCATCCAGGCATGGATTCTGCAGTGACTCTCTTTCGACTTTTTACAGAACAGGGAGGTAGAAAGTCCCAACAGCCCTGCAGAAAAGTTGACATCCACCCAGTTCACTGAGGTTGACCCTGGCCATGTCTTCGGAGGAAGCATTGCCCAAGAAATCCATTCCCATCCCTACAACACATGCCCCCAGCCCCGGACACCCACGATGCACCAGAAGCATCGAATTCAGGAAACACATCCTTGATCAGACAGGCCTCCAAGAGCTCGCCCTCTGACACGGCCTCGGGAACCACATTCTGCTACTTCTGCAGGTGCGGAGCGGGTGCGTGAGAGCACTGGCAGCCACTTGAGCACCCTGAGGCCGCCACGTGGAGTGCAGTAGACACTGCACAGAAGGTGGACGGGACAGACAGACCAGGCTCTCAGGTCATGGGCAACATCACTGAGTCATCGAATTTGAACGTCAGTTGTCTGAGGTAGCCGCCTGAGTATGGCCTGGGGGTGGGGGCAGGGAGAGGGGAGCGACGCTATAGGAAAGCAAAGCAAAGGACCAACTGACATCAAAAAAAAAAAGAAACAAGAACGACCAGCCGCCAAAATACAGAAAGATGACCTCCAAACCCCAAAAATAAGAAACAAAAGTTAAGAAAACCTTCTTAAGCAGTGGTGACAGTATAAATCCCTATGTCCACTTTGGAAAAACAGCTGAGTATCACTTGCTACAGCTGAGCGCTCGGTGCCTTCTGAGATCCAGGGATTTCTCTGCAAGGCGGGTACCGGGGAGGACCCTGCACAGTTATCCCAGCAGACACGCACTAGAGAGAGGTCCATACCAGCATTGTTCTAACAGCAGGGGGAAAGTGAAAAGAACACAGAAGGGGAAAGTGCCCGTAAAGTCACATATTGTCTCATGACCGAGGGCTGTCCACCCCGCGGTTTCTGTGCAAGTGAACCACACCCCGCTGCTGACGCCAGGAGGAAGCTCAGAAATAAAATAGCAAACAGAAAAAGCAAAATAAAAACATCCAAAGCTGAAACACATCTTGTTGACAGACACAAGCCCTCAGTGTGACCATGGCCAGGACCTACACGTGGCTGTGCTGGGTGTCCACAGCCTCACCCCTGAGGTCGGCGCCCGCATTATACTGGTTGTTAAATATTTTGAGTATCACCTCTCAAAGAAACTATAAAGATGGCCAAAGTGACATGACCACAAAACTCAGTCCCTCACGTTTCAGGAAAGGCAGGAAAAGGGGCACAGAACCCCCATGGCGAAGTTACTGGTCATGTTCTGTTTCTCATGCTTAGCAGAGATCACTCGTTTTTCATTGAATTATTCTTTTTCTCTACATGCGGTGTGCATGCACATGCTCTCTTCTGTTTGGGGTGGATATGCGTGGATCCACGCGTGTGTGATCATGTTCTTCTGACTCCAGTTTCCCCATGGTTGCAGCCTCCCCAGCAGTCTTGACGGGCTTGCTTTCTGCCGCTGTGTCGCCTGGCCCACTCCACCCACGGAATGCAGGGCACTCTGTCAGTGCAAACCAGACGAGTCCAGGTCCCAGAAAGCAAGTTCTCAGCCGGCCCAAGAAGGGCCAGCTGTTGTATTGCAGGCAGCCTCATGGAGGGTCCACGTGGCCAGGAGCCCAGGCCTCCCTGCCAACAGCTGGCAGCAACTTACCAGCCCATGAGAATGGGGCATCTCCCACCAGACCCACCAGACACAGAAAAGCCTTCATATGACTGCAGCGCCAGCTCACCCCAGGCAGGCTGCCCGACTCAGCCATCTCTAGCTCCTAGCCACAGAAAACAAGTGAGAGAGCAAAGGGGCACCTCAATTGTGGGCAACCTGCCAGGCAGAGAACAAGAACATGATGTGGGCATGTGAAGGGGAGGTTACTACACAGAAACCCAAGACATGGAAGGAGCTGCAAAGGCTTCAAAGGGGCTCCTAAGAGCCTAAAGGGCTTTGAAAGAACTGTTGGCAAAGCCTGGTGACATCTGAGAAGGGCCAGGGGCAGGGGCCCTGGACAAAAAGGAGAGCGACATTCCTAAAGACCAAAGGTCACCTGGTGGCAGGTGATCTCTCGACACCACCACCCACAGGACTCACTCACAGACTGAGTCATCTAGATGAATTTTGAAGGGATGCTGTTTTGGTTTTTGTTTTTTTTTTTTTTCCTTTCTGATCACAATAAAATGCAACCATAGACTCAACAGCTAAAGGAAGAACAGTGTTACATGGAGCCAGGAAGAGTAGGGTCTGAAAATTCCACTCTCCAGATGAAACAGAAGCTGGGACTGGGAAACTGCTTCTGGGCAAAGGTCACACCAGGGACCTGTCTCGAAAACATGATGCTGAGAGCTCAGCTCAGCATGCTCTGTACTGGCCTCACAGAACTGCTCAGCCTTGGGCTGTCGATCTAGGGTGACTCAGGGCTTTAAGGCGCTGCCTCCCACAGTCCTGGTCGCAGCCTAGGGTGGAGAAGGCCTGTCCTGCAGACGGTGGGGCGTGGTTTGTGTCCTCAAGAGTCAACCTGCTGAGGCGGAGACCCACCGAGACTTGGAGAGAATTGCAAGGACTGCTCTTGTAGCTGGGCAGGCATGGCTAGAGGTGTACAAACGCCCAGTGGCCTTTGAACCTCAGATGCCAGCAGACAGGAGGGCTGGAAACCATTCAGCTGCAAACACGACTGCTTTGCAGTGCTGGCCGAGGTCTTGACTGCAGGCTCAAGAACATCAGGCAGAGCCATCCCCAGGCTCAGAGTGAGGCCCAGACGCCCATTGCTCTTTAAAGCCCCCCTCCCCCCGGGGGGGGGGGTCAGTGTGGTTTTCACGAAATAAGAGATCACTAATACAGTTCATAATAAAAGCTTTACAGAAGCAAGTCTACTGAGACACAGGGAGGCAAAGAAGGCACAGCAGAGTTCAAGGTGCTGGGGGCTGACACCACCAGCTATTCCATGTAAATGAGACCCACTACACGTTCTATCCTGATGCCCACTTGACACTCAAAATGCGTACATCTTTTCAGAGCAAAAGGAAGTGACCCATCAGTTTTATGTTTCTTAAGACATTTTTAAAACAATGGCTATGGAAAATCATATTGTGGGTGATTTTCGAACAGAAACACTAATTCCAGGAGAGGAAAAAAAAGGTGTAGGGCAGAACTACCCAACTGGGAAAAAAATGAAAATATGATTCTTATTCATTACTTATTCTAAAGCATATCGTGATTATTAAAATGACTGTGTTCGTAATGTCATTTCATTAATTCTAAACACAGTGAACCCTTTTTTTTTTCCATTTATTTTTATTAGTTGGAGGCTAATTACTTTACAACATTGCAGTGGTTTTTGTCATACATTGAAATGAATTAGCCATGGATTTACATGTATTCCCCATCCCGGTCCCCCCTCCCACCTCCCTCTCCACCCCATCCCTCTGGGTCTTCCCAGTGCACCAGGCACTTGTCTCATGCATCCAACCTGGGCTGGTGATCTGTTTCACCATAGATAATATACATGTTTCGATGCTGTTCTCTTGAAACATCCCACCCTCACCTTCTCCCACAGAGTCCACAAGTCTGTTCTATACATCTGAGTCTCTTTTTCTTTTTTTGCATATAGGGTTATCGTTACCATCTTTCTAAATTCCATATATATGTGTTAGTATACTGTAATGGTCTTTATCTTTCTGGCTTACTTCACTCTGTATAATGGGCTCCAGTTTCACCCATCTCATTAGAACTGATTCAAATGAATTCTTTTTAATGGCTGAGTAATATTCCATGGTGTATATGTACCACAGCTTCCTCATCCATTCGTCTGCTGATGGGCATCTAGGTTGCTTCCATGTCCTGGCTATGATAAACAGTGCTGCGATGAACATTGGGGTGCATGTGTCTCTTTCGGATCTGGTTTCCTCAGTGTGTATGCCTAGAAGTGGTATTGCTGGGTCATGTGGCAGATCTATTTCCAGCTTTTTAAGGAATCTCCACACTGTTTTCCATAGTGGCTGTACTAATTTGCATTCCCACCAACAGTGTAAGAGGGTTCCCTTTTCTCCACACCCACTCCAGCATTTATTGCTTGTAGACTTTTGGATAGCAGCCATTCTGACTGGCACACGCCACCTCATTGTGGTTCTGATTTGCATTTCTCTGATAATGAGTGATGTTGAGCATCTTTTCATGTGTTTTTTTGCCATCTGTATGTCTTCTTTGGAGAAATGTCTGTTTAGTTCTTTGGCCCATTTTTTGATTGGGTCATTTATTTTTCTGGAGTTGAGCTGGAGGAGTTGCTTGTATATTTTTGAGATTAATCCTTTGCCTGTTGCTTCGTTTGCTATTATCTTCTCCCAATCTGAGGGCTGTCTTTTCACCTTGCTTATAGTTTCCTTTGTTGTGCAAAAGCTTTTAAGTTTCATTAGGTCCCATTTGTTTATTTTTGCTTTTGTTTCTAAAATTCTGGGATGTGGGTCATAGAGGATCCTGCTGTGATTTATGTCAGAGAGTGTTTTGCCTATGTTCTCCTCTAGGAGCTTTATAGTTTCTGGTCTTACATTTAGATCTTTAATCCATTTTGAGTTTATTTTTGTGTATGGTGTTAGAAAGTGTTCTAGTTTCATTCTTTTACAGGTGGTTGACCAGTTTTCCCAGCACCACTTGTTAAAGAGGTTGTCTTTTTTCCATTGTATATCCTTGCCTACTTTGTCGAAGATAAGGTGACCATAGGTTCGTGGATTTATCTCTGGGCTTTCTATTCTGTTCCATTGATCTATATTTCTGTCTTTGTGCCAGTACCATATTGTCTTGATGACTGTGGCTTTGTAGTATAGTCTGAAGTCAGGCAGATTGATTCCTCCAGTTCCATTCTTCTTTCTCAAGGTGACTTTGGCTATTCGAGGTTTTTTGTATTTCCATACAAATTGTGAAATTATTTGTTCTAGTTCTGTGAAAAATACCGTTGGTAGCTTGATAGGGATTGCATTGAATCTATAGATTGCTTTGGGTAGTATAGCCATTTTGACAATATTGATTCTTCCAATCCATGAACATGGTATATTTCTCCATCTGTTTGTGTCCTCTTTGATTTCTTTCATCAGTGTTTGATAGTTTTCTATGTATAGGTCTTTTGTTTCTTTAGGTAGATATACTCCTAAGTATTTTATTCTTTTTGTTGCAATGGTGAATGGTATCGTTTCCTTAATTTCTCTTTCTGTTTTCTCATTGTTAGTGTATAGGAATGCAAGAGATTTCTGTGTGTTAATTTTATATCCTGCAACTTTATTCATTGATTAGCTCTAGTAATTTTCTGGTAGAGTCTTTAGGGTTTTCTATGTAGAGGATCATGTCATCTGCAAACAGAGAGAGTTTCACTTCTTCTTTTCCTATCTGGATTCCTTTTACTTCTTTTTCTGCCCTGATTGCTGTGGCCAACACTTCCAAAACTAAGTTGAATAGTAGTGGTGAGAGTGGGCACCCTTGTCTTGTTCCTGATTTCAGGGGAAATGCTTTCAATTTTTCACCATTGAGGGTGATGCTTGCTGTGGGTTTGTCATATATAGCTTTTATTATGTTGAGGTATGTTCCTTCTATTCCTGCTTTCTGGAGAGTTTTAATCATAAATGGATGTTGAATTTTCTCAAAGGCTTTTTCTGCATCTATTGAGATAATCATATGGTTTTTATCTTTCAATTTATTAATGTGGTGTATTACATTGATTGATTTGCAGATATTAAAGAATCCTTGCATTCCTGGGATAAAGCCCACTTGGTCATGGTGTATGATTTTTTTAATATGTTGTTGGATTCTGTTTGCTAGAATTTTGTTAAGGATTTTTGCATCTATGTTCATCAGTGATATTGGCCTGTAGTTCTCTTTTTTTGTGGCATCTTTGTCTGGTTTTGGAATTAGGGTGATGGTGGCCTCATAGAATGAGTTTGGAAGTTTACCTTCTTCTGCAATTTTCTGGAAGAGTTTGAGTAAGATAGGTGTTAGCTCTTCCCTAAATTTTTGGTAGAATTCAGCTGTGAAGCCATCTGGTCCTGGGCTTTTGTTTGCTGGAAGAATTCTGATTACAGTTTCGATTTCCTTGCTTGTGATGGGTTTGTTAAGATCTTCTATTTCTTCCTGATTCAGTTTTGGAAAGTTGTACTTCTCTAAGAACTTGTCCATTTCTTCCAAATTGTCCATTTTATTGGCATAGAGCTGCTGGTAGTAGTCTCTTATGATCCTTTGTATTTCAGTGTTGTCTGTTGTGATCTCTCCATTTTCGTCTCTAATTTTGTTAATTTGGTTCTTCTCCCTTTGTTTCTTAATGAGTCTTGCTAATGGTTTGTCAATTTTGTTTATTTTTTCAAAAAACCAGCTTTTAGCTTTGTTGATTTTTGCTATGGTCTCTTTAGTTTCTTTTGCATTTATTTCTGCCCTAATTTTTTAAGATTTCTTTCCTTCTACTAACCCTGGGGTTCTTCATTTCTTCCTTCTCTAGTTGCTTTAGGTGTAGAGTTAGGTTATTTATTTGACTTTTTTCTTGTTTCTTGAGGTAGGCCTGTAATGCTATGAATCTCCCCCTTAGCACTGCTTTTACAGTGTCCCATGGGTTTTGGGTTGTTGTGTTTTCATTTTCATTCATTTCTATGCATATTTTGATTTCTTTTTTGATTTCTTCTATGATTTGTTGGTTATTCAGAAGCGTGTTGTTTAGCCTCCATATGTTTGAATTTTTAATAATTTTTTCCTGTAATTGAGATCTAATCTTACTGCACTGTGGTCAGAAAAGATGACTGGAATGATTTCAATTTTTTTGAATTTACCAAGACTAGATTTATGGCCCAGGATGTGATCTATTCTGGAGAAGGTTCCATGTGCACTTGAGAAAAAGGTGAAGTTGATTGTTTTGGGGTGAAACGTCCTATAGATGTCAATTAGGTCTACTGGTCCATTGTGTCCTTTAAAGTTTGTGTTTCCTTGTTCATTTTCTGTTTAGTTGATCTATCCATAGTTGTGAGTGGGGTATTAAAGTCTCCTACTATTATTGTGTTACTATTAATTTCTTCTTTCATACTCGTTAGTGTTTGCCTTACATATTGTGGTGCTCCTATGTTGGGTGCATATATATTTATAATTGTTATATCTTCTTCTTGGATTGATCCTTTGATCATTATGTAGTGTCCATCTTTGTCTCTTTTCACAGCCTTTATTTGAGAGTCTATTTTATCTGATATGAGTATTGCGACTCCTGCTTTCTTTTGGTCTCCATTTGCGTGGAATATTTTTTTCCAGCCCTTCACTTTTAGTCTGTATGTGTCCCTTGCTTTGAAGTGGGTCTCTTGTAGACAGCATATATAGGGGTCTTGCTTTTGTATCCATTCAGCCAGCCTTTGTCTTTTGGTTGTAAATGTCATTTACATTTACATTTAAGGTAATTATTGATAGGTATGGTCCCGTTGCCATTTATTTTGTTGTTTGGGGTTCACGTTTACACCACCTTTCTGTGTTTCCTGTCTAGAGAAGATCCTTTAGTATTTGTTGAAGAGCTGGTTTGGTGGTGCTGAATTCTCTCAGCTTTTGCTTGTCTGTAAAGCTTTTAGGTTCTCCTTGATATCTGAATGAGATCCTTGCTGGGTAGAGTAATCTAGGTTGTAGGTTATTCTCTTTCATTACTTTAAGTATGTCCTGCCATTCCCTTCTGGCCTGAAGGGTTTCTATTGATAGATCAGCTGTTATCCTTAATGGGAATCCCTTTGTGTGTTATTTATTGTTTCTCCCTTGCTGCTTTTAATATTTGCAGTGAACCCTTTTTTAATCCATGCACATGGCTGCCCCAGAAGTGCCCTCCTCCCCACTGGACTTCCACTCCAGAATTCACTCAAGTGCCTACAGTCTCCCATGGTCAACATCAAACACACAGGCTGTACTCTTCACTCAACATTACTCCTTGTGGGGTTTTTTTGTGCTGACCCACAGACTTCACTTAATTACAGAGGTTTACTTTAAAGCATTTTTAACTCCCTTCAAATTTCTTGCAAAATTTGTTAATTTCTCCCTCTATGAACAAGTGTGCAAAGAAAATGCAGGTTCTTTACCTGCCAGAAACTCCTTGAATATTCTCACTTGACAATTTATGTAACCATGTCCCTGGGGGTAATAAGATTCTTCATTTTCTTCCCATCCCCTGCCCTCCTCCAGGAGGGCCTCTGGGCTTGAAGGGGTGCTGAGGTCTCAAGGCATCAAGGCTCAGTCTCCTCCCCCACCTCCGCTGCCTCTAGAGCAACTCCTCAGCAAAGCTCTCAGATTCTCCCCACAGGAGCCCTGCCCCAGGAGCTGACAGTGCTCTGTGTCTGTGCCCTGCCCCCACTGCACCCACCCCTTCCACAGCTCCCAAAGAGAAGCAGAGCCAAACCCCCCATCCAGTGTGGGCTTTTCAGATGACCCCCTCCCAAGACACCTCCCCAGCTCTGCCCTTGCCTCCACCTCTGTCCTCCAACCCCTTCCAAGGGGGGACGTGCAGGAGCAACACAGAGATGGGTATGGGACAGACAGAGCCCAAGGACAGACAAGCGGCAGGACCCAGGGTCAAGGCCAGGAGGACCAGCGCTGTCTGGAGCAAGAACCCAGGAGCCTGGAGAGGAACCCAGTCAGGGAGGGCATGAAAACTGGCCCACTGGGCCAGGAGAACTGGAACTGCCAAGTCCTCTACCCTGGGCTCCCGAGGAGGAGGGTGGGACCATGGAGCCATGGGGGGACTGATGGGTGGGGTGGGGGACAGTGAATGTAGACACTGCTTTCAAGAAATTCGGCTGTGAAACAAGCGAGGGAACGCAGACGGAAGGGGCACCAGGGACAGGCTTCCTCGGGGACTGGATGGGGCAGCCGTGACCCGCAGGAACCAGTCACGTGCAGGAGAGGCTCCCACACCTCCTGCCCAGCTCTGGGGAGCGAGGGGGGCCCAGGTGTGTGCGCGGGTCTCCCAGCAGACACGCCCCCATGCCTTGCACGGGCCAGGTGGGTCACCCGCTGCCCCCACCGTCCCCCTTGCCCACCACCCCGGGGCTCAAGCTACAACAAACACATAGCTGGAAGGGTCCTTAGAAATCTTCTAATCAAGCTACCCTGTTTTTCTGTGTTTTTTTTTCTTTCTGTTTTTATTAGTTGGAGGTTAATCACTTTACAATATTGTAGTGGTTCCTGTCATACATTGACATGAATCAGCCATGGATTTACATGTGTTCCCCATCCCTATCCCCCCCTCCCACCTCCCTCCCCACCCGATCCCTCCGGGTCTTCCCAGTGCACCAGGCCCGAGCACTTGTCTCATGCATCCAACCTGGGCTGGTGATCTGTTTCACCATAGATAATATACATGTTTCGATGCTGTTCTCTCGAAACATCCCACCCCGTCGCCTTCTCCCACAGAGTCCCAAAGTCTGTTCTGTACATCTGTGTCTCTTTTTCTGTTTTGCATATAGGGTTATCATTACCATCTTTCTAAATTCCATATATATGTGTTAGTATACTATAATGGTCTTTATATTTCTGGCTTACTTCACTCTGTATAATGGGCTCCAGTTTCATCCATCTCATTAGAACTGATTTAAATGAATTCTTTTTAATGGCTAATATTCCATGGTGTATATGTACCACAGCTTCCTTATCCATTCGTCTGCTGATGGCCATCTAGGTTGCTTCCATGTCCTGGCTATTATAAACAGTGCTGCAATGAACATAGGGGTGCATGTGTCTCTTTCAGATCTGGTTTCCTTGGTGTGTATGCCCAGAAGTGGTTTTGCTGGGTCATATGGCAGTTCTATTTCCAGTTTTTTTAAGAAATCTCCACACTGTTCTCCATAGCGGCTGTATTAGTTTGCATTCCCACCAGCAGTGTAAGAGGGTTCCCTTTCTCTCCACACCCTCTCCAGCATTTATTTCTTGCAGACTTTTGGATAGCCCCCATCCTGACTGGCGTGTAATGGTACCTCATTGTGGTTTTGATTTGCATTTCTCTGATAATGAGTGATGTTGAGCATCTTTTCATGTGTTTGTTAGCCATCTGTATGTCTTCTTTGGAGAAATGTCTGTTTAGTTCTTTAGCCCATTTTTTTATTGGGTCATTTATTTTTCTGGAATTGAGCTGTAGGAGTTAAGCTACCCTGTTTTTCACAAGGAAGAACCCAACCTGAGAAGGAGCCAGGAGCCAAGCAGATGTCCTGCAGGGCAGGCCCCCCACAGGCAGCTGCCCCCTCCCCTCTGTGTGAGCCCCAGTCCCCAGAGAACAGCCTCGCCAAGCCCCTGAGCCATACGTGGTGCTACCCTGGACCAGGAGCCCCCAGTGACAATACTGAGCACTTACCTCCACCTGACTCCTCAGAGGAACTTCACACCTGCACCTTCCTAGGGCTAAGAGGCTTAAGTTCCTAGATTCACCCACTCCTTTTTCCCTGGAGGCACCACGGGGCAGAGAGGGGGGTGGGGGCAGCTGTTGGCCAGGGGCTTCTGCATGAGGCCAACAGAGGACAGTCTACACCCTCCTAGAATTCAGTGGGTCACATCATTTGCAAATATTTCCTCTTGGTCCCTAGGTCATCTTTTTGTCTTGTCGATGGTTTCCTTTGCTGTGCAGAAGCTTTTCATTTTAATTAGGTCTCATCAGTTTATTTTTGCTTTTATTTCTTTTGGAGACAGACCCGAGAAAGTAAGCTCCCCCTACTCCCAGCCGCCGGTTGATCAGGTCAACTTCCAAGTGGGAGTGGGAAGTAATCATGAATATTTGGGAACTGGTTGGGCTCCTTGTGAGTCTCAAGATCACAGAACTTACCAGATAGCTCCAAACGCTGGCTTCCACCCCATCTACTGGGACAGCGTCCCTGGGCAGCCGGGAGGCAGGGGGTTGTTCCCCAGTCTCCTCCTCTCAGCCTCGCCCAGATGCACCCAGGCTCACGTCTGTGTTCCCTCAGCCCCTCCTGTCCCCTGCTCCCCCTTCTCTGTCCTCCAACTCTTGCTCGTGGATGTACCTGCTCCTGGCCTGTCTTGCCCCCTTTGGCCTCTAAGAAGCCTGGGCTCAGGGGACCATTTTGTTCCTTCTCGGACCTCCACTCCCCTCCCCTCGGACTCCCCAGGAGATCTTCCCTTTGTTCACCTTCTGATGCTCTGGCCTCCTTTACTCAGTTTCCTTCGAGCCCCTCCTGCAAAATCAGGACCAAGGTTCCTTCCTGCCCCCTCTTCTTTGCAAGTCTTGCCCTTAGTCAACACCTCAAGCAAGTTTCTACCTCAGGTCCAAATCTCTGCCCAGCAAGTCACCCACCTACTGCCCATTGTGTCACCCCAGTCTCCGTCGATCCCAAGCCAATGATGTCACAGCACCTGTGTCTTCCCAGGACACAGACAGCGCCCCCCCTGAAGAAGGGTCCCTCCGTGGAGAAGTTATCCATGCCCTCGGCAGGAGCTCACCCCTATCCCTGCACTGGTATCCAGAGGGCTGCTGAGCTCTGCCAGTCCCACCTCCCAAGTATATTCCCACCCACCCACCCACTGTCTCCACCTCAACCATCCAAACCAAAGCACCTGTGACCCCACCACACACGTTCCTCTGCGCCAGAGAGCATCCTGAAGGCTCCCCAGTGAACCCACCCACCCTGTCAGAGCTGCTACTCGCAGCAGCTGGTGGCGGGGACCCTACTCCAAATGCTGGAATCACTGAACACACGACCCCAGCCACCTGACCCCAGCCTCCACCCCGTATCCCCGGCTTTGGACCCCGTGCCCTGGACACATGGGCTGCATTTCTTATCACCCAAGGCCTGCCTTGCCCAGGCCGCTTGCCATCACGCCCCCTCTCAGGCAGCCCAGCCGGACCAATTCTGTCCATATTTTAGTCTTATGTTCAGTGTAACCTCCTGGAGACATCTTCCTGGTGCCACTGTCCACCAGGTTCTCTGTAGCCCCGTGGCTGGCATTGGGTCACTCCTGAATTACCTGCTAAGTGGGTGTATGCTGTCCTATAATATGTGCTCCAGGAGAGCAGAGACCCGGGCTGCCTGGCCCCACAGGGTCGCCTGAGGACTCGACAACTATCTTCTGGGAGAGTGAACAAACCCTCAGCCCAGACCATCGTGCGGGCAGAGCTGTGTTGGATTCTCTCCCAAGGTCTGAATCCTCGAGCTGGCTCTCCGCAGGCTCCAAGGAGGTGGTCGCCTGCCCCAGTTCTCCCCGGTTGTTCAGCATCATTATCGTGTCCGCTTCCCTCTCCAAAGGATCCCGGGTGGAACCTTAAGAGACATGATCCCCTGTGACCCAGCCAATCTGGTGCAGACACAGCAAGGCAGTGGTCCCTGGCCCTGGAGAGGTCACCACCGATCTCACCAGTGCCCACACAGCCTGGGGGTGGGGCCTGGCTGGCATGTCTGGTGGACTGAGAAATCAGCAGCTTGGAGCAGCAAGTTCCCAGCCATGGACACCCCTTATTCCTATGTATCCCACTGCCTCTTCCTTCTACCTCAGACTTCACTTTTCAGAGAACTACCCACTGAAGCCAGGGTTACTTCCAGACATTTGGGAGAGAATGAAAACAAGTGAAAGGGGGCCAGATTGGGCAGAGATCCCCATCAGGCTCAAAGACAGACCCAAGAGTCAGAAAACTGGGAGTAGGGCCCAGTCGGGAAAGGACAAGCTCGGCCCCAAGCAGGGCTGGGCGACTCCTGGCCCCACCTTCCTGCCGAGGATCCCACAGTCCACATTGGGTAAACAGTCATTTCAACTGTTAGGTTAGAGAAAGCAACTGAAAGGTGAATGAACCAAACTCGCTTAGTCAGCAAATCTTATGCAAAGAGCAGTTCTCCACAAACATTCTGGCTCATCACCTGACCCACCCACGCGAACACGACCCCTCCTCTGGCCACAACACTATCATCTCCAGATTCCACTGCCTAGTGGGCAGCAAGTTTCTCTGAAATCAGGTGATCTTCTTTCATTTCTTTTTCAATGGATCATTTCTGAAGTCATCAGTCACTTCTTTTTCACTTAAAACAAGTGAACACTCAGAGGCAAAGTTTATGCCAGCCTCCCACACCAGCAGGGCAGAGTTTGGGAGGCCTTTCCCTTGGGGCCTCCTTACTCGGGGCAGTATCACTGTCCAGTACAGCTTGGACCCAAGATGTCACCAGAGGAGCCTCTGAGAAAGGAGAGGAAGAAGGTGACATGCCAGCCAGGGGAGCGGGATGGGTCAGCCCAGGTCCTGGTACATCCAGCCGGCCACTGTGGTCAGGTGAGGGGCTGACTGCAGCAGTGTGAGGCTGACAGAGACCGTCCCCTCGTGCCAGACACTGGAGGAGGGGCCAGCACGTTTCTGCCAAGAGAACCAAGAATTCAGGACAGGGGTCCGGGTCCTCGGCACACAAGCTGGAGATTCAGGGCCTGCAAGGCTGATGGGGGAGATGCAAAGGAAGCCAGGCAGAGACAGACCCACTCAGACAGACCGCAAGGACTCGGCAGAAAAAAAGAAAACAAAGCCTGGTGCATTGGGGCCTCCATGGGCACGGGGTACCCCTCACACCTAATAGAAGGATCAGTCGAGGAACACAGGGAAGAGGAACCAATGGAGAAGCCAGAGGAAGTGGTGGTGGGAGACAGGTGGGGGACTCGGGGGGTGGGGGGGGCGGCAGGAAACCTCATGCGCAATGGGCCTGAATCTTCCTTCTTATTTGCAAGCAGCTCGCTGTCCACCCAGAAAGCCCCACCCCAGCCCTTCTGAGGCACAGGACTTGCACTTTGGGGACCCCAGCAGGAAGTTCAGGAGGCAGCTTTTTCTCTCAGTGAAGTTTGTGTTGGGACTTGTCACTGCGGAATAAAACTGTACCCGCCTATCGCCCTTCTCACCCACATCACTGTGTCTCTCTGAGGTCAGTCCTCACCGTGAACAACCCGCCACGTTTGGAGTCCCCCCCCAACCCCTGCCACCCCTTGGACTCAGGCCTGGAGGAATTCTCTCGGTCTCTTAGCCTTGGACCTTCTCTAAAGATCCTTCTAACAGTATGAGGTTGACTTGGTGACAGCATCCATTTTACATCCACCTGGAAAGCCAATGGGGGGCAGCATTGGCCTCCAAGGACTGGGTCCCGACCCAGAGCTGGGGGGTTGAGGGGAGCTTAACGAAGCCCCTCCTCTAATCCCAGAATCAAGGGGGTGAGATCTGAGGCAGACAGCGGCAGACAGAGAGATTGACTCCTTAGGAGACACATGAAAACACTCCCGAGGGCGCACAGCTAGCCAGCGGCAGCAACAGAACTAAAATCCAAATCATGTTTCTGTACCAACCCGCCTAGTGCTCCCCACCACCCTCCTGTGCTCCCCACCCCCATCCCATGCTCCGTGCATGCTCCCCATACCCCTGTGCTCCCGGCCGCCAGCAACCTGATGCTCCTTCCTCTCCAACCAGCAAGCCATCGACCCAGCACTGGCCAACCACACGCAACATGTGTGAACAAGCATCCAGCACTTCCTGGAGCCTGGAGTCCACATCGTGCTCAAGAGCTTACAATCTAGTCAGAGAAACAAGACACTGGCTGGGAGGGCTGACCGAACACCTGGGGGCCCGCATGATGGTGATGCGATTGCAGGGTTGAGGGGGCATGTCTGGGCCACCCCTCAGGATGGAGCGGCCGGACACCACACCTTCCTGGGGTGTGATGTCGGGGTGGACGGGTGAGCGACCCAGGCTGTCCTCGAACAGACAGAGGCCAAAGGAGCAGGTGGGCCGGAAGAAGAGTCTGCACTGAGCTGAGTCAGGACCCCTCGGAGCAAGGGAACCTGCCTTTCAGGCCAGGAGCGGGCATCCCTGAGCACGAGCACAGAGCTGGCAACCCAGACACACACACACGTGTGACAAGAGGCGTGTGCCTCTGGCTGGGAGGGGTCATGTTCTCCCACAGAAAGGGCCCACACTCGTCAGTTTGGGTCTGCAGGGGGAGGGGGGGAGGCAGTGGGTTTCCAGTGAAACTCTCGCCTGGGCGTGCAGGGTTAGGGAGCAAAGTCAAAGGTCACTCCTACTGCTGTCAAGGGGATAGGGTAGAACCACGGGGCCCATTGCAGGAAGGGCAGGACCCAGGTGGACCTCAGGACTGGGAGCCCACCAAGCTGATACACAGCCCTCTGGCTGAGTCTGCACATCCAGTTGGGCAGCTCACACCCCTTGTTCTACTCACTGTGGGGTGGACGGGCCTAGCCTTGCCCATCTGCCTACAGACCCAGAACGCAGCCCAGGAGCCTGGGGGTGGAGGGCAGGAGGCAGGCTGGCCTTCACTGTGAACAGGGAAGGTGGGGGGAGCCTGAACTCGCTGGTGTCACCAGGACATCAGTAGTGAGTATGCTGAGACCCCCTCACCCAAGTCCCCTCTAGTCCAGCATTTCTCAAGTCATCAAGGTCAAGGGCGGCTGAGAGAGGCCTTAATCAAGGTGTCTTCTCAAGTCTTCAGAGCCTCCTGGACCCCTGAAACCCCTGCCCACCTCTCTGCAGACTCCAGGCACATCCTTCTTCATGGGGCCTCTGCCCTCTGTCCCTGCCGCCCCATCTCCAGGGTCACCCCCACGCCCGTTGGACCCCCACCACAAGGGCTATGAAATTTTACATTTCCTCCAAGTTTCCCCAGGAGAACCAACTCACACAAAAGCGTTGGTGAGCAATGCAGACTTTACAAACTGTTCCTCAGGGAACAGGATTGTGGCCCCATTTCTGCCCTTTCCTGCCCGAGGCCTGGATGTCCACCTGGGACCTGGCCTTGGCTCCATGTCCCCTCTCATGCCCTGGGCACTTGAGCGGCAGGGGGCAGCATCCAACCCAGTGTCCCGCCAGCCTCCCTGGCTCCTTGATTCACAGCCGGGGACCCCCAGATCCTCACTGGAGGCTGCACCAGCAAACCCCACTCTGTGCCCTGACCACAGACAGCACCTGTGGTCAGACGTTACAGATAAGGCTTTGTGTTTTACACTCTATGCTTCAGTGTTTTAGTTTTAATTCTGGTTTGACTAAGAAATACAGGGTTTGGCTTTTTGTTCAAAAGCAAATCTCTCCCATGGGGTCCATGTCTGAAGGAGGACCCTTGAGCGTCAGCAGTCATACCATCACTCAGCAAGTACTAGTTAACTGAGGCACTCTAACTGGCAGCAATTAACCCTTCCAGCTCCCACTCCATGGCTTTGCTGCAGAGAACAGGTGGTCCACACAGTGTGGCATCCCAGCTGACTGGACGGGACCCAAAAGGATCATGCGTTTCCTAGGGTTTCGTCGATGTTTACACACACACGCATCCCACCAAGGGGCTGGCGTGGTTCAGGCTTCTGGACATGGTCCAAGGCCCCCTCACACAGATTCAGGCAAAACACAACAGCATCTCATCTCTTAGGACTATGCAGGAACATTGAAGGGTTCTCCTGAAATTGGCTACTGGGGCAGATTGATTGTCATTCAGGCTAATGCTTTAATGAATGTTTTCCTTAGAAAGGTAAGAATCTCCCCCTTTGTTTTCAGACAGGGAGCAAGGTGGGAAAAATCCCCAAATCATCTCTCAATCTCAGCTTCAAAACACGGGAGCTTCACGATCACACAGTTCCTTTTAGATCATTATAACAGGGAGGGTAAAACTCACGACCTTTAACACTGGCCTTTTCAGGTCACTCCAAGGACTGACCTTCCTCCCAGTGGATGTTGGTGTCCTGGGGAGACCCTTGGGGTCACAGACGACTCCTAAATTGCATCGCCCCTGCCCCACCCCATGTCAGGCCAAGTAGAGATCCTTGTTAAGGTCAACTGTCAAACTCAGGGCTCCTTTGCTTTTAGAAAATGACGTTTTATACAGTTGTTAAAATGGAGGAATTTCCTTAGGTTACCAAAATATATCTCTCTTTAGAAATGCCTCAATGATGGCCCAGCATCTGGGGAGAGGGGCAGAGGCCATGACAAGTAACCTTGGGGTGGGGGCTGTCACAGTTCAGATCTTGCTGGGGGCCTGCAGCCAGGTGTGTCGTTACAATCCCAGATCCCCTGCGAGCCCTCGCGGGGCTCCCCCATTCTCACTGGGGACTCCTTTTCCCATCTGGGCCACTCTGGGCCTTGAACTTCTATGGTGATTTGATAACTTATTCTTAAAGAAAATCAATCCTGAATATTCATTGGAAGGACTGATGCTGAAGCTGAAGCTCCAATACTTTGGCCACCTGATGCAAAGAGCCAACTCATTGGAAAAGACCCTGATGCTGGGAAAGATTGAAGGCAGGAGAAGGGGACACAGAGGATGAGATGGTTGGATGGCATCACCGACTTGATGGACATGAACTTGAGCAAACTCTGGGAGACAGTGAAAGACAGGGAAGCCTGGCGTGCTGCAGTTCAAAGGGTTGCAAAGAGACACTGGGCTATGAAAAACAAAAACAGTGAGTAAAATACTAAGCTGGGTAAAATTTAGAGGGAAAAAAATGTGGTGATATCTTGACTGAACATAAACATAAGCTTTATAAAGTAGACAAAGTATTTAAAATATGGTCCCTTCA
Source organism: Odocoileus virginianus (assembly GCF_023699985.2). Classification (NCBI taxonomy): domain Eukaryota; kingdom Metazoa; phylum Chordata; class Mammalia; order Artiodactyla; family Cervidae; genus Odocoileus; species Odocoileus virginianus. The sequence continues at coordinate 886,120 of NW_027224344.1, read as the reverse complement.
CTCAAGCAAATATTTGCAAGCATATCATGTATATATTGAATTATTTAACACTAGGCCTTTACTAGTGTTAAATAATTTAAAAGTGGGATTTCCCTGATAGCTCAGTTGGTACAGAATCCACCTGCAATGCAGGAGACCCCTGTTTGATTCCTGGGTCAGGAAGATCTCCTGGAGAAGGGAAAGGCTACCCACTCCAGTATTCTGGCTTGAAGAATTCCATGGACTGTGTAGTCCATGAGGTCACAAAGAGTCAGACACGACTAAGTGACTTTCACTTCACTTCACTTCAGGCCTTTACTGATGGGTGTCTGTATCTTATGGCCCATGTGTAACCTCATCTGATCCCCATGAAATCCTCTAAGGAGGAGGAGTAAACTGAGTGGGTCACCCCGTTTCACCAACCGGGAAAGTGAGGTGAGATGGCTGGGCCCTGAGTACCAAGGGGTAAGGATGGAGGTCTCAGGATGAGGCAGGGGCCCTGCCTGAGAACTGGGGCTTTCCTACCTCACCCCAAACCTGTTCTTAGACATTTCTAAGAAAATGCATCCACTTTGGGATCAGCAAACACCTGGGAACCAAAAGGACAAATTCAGGCCTTGAGGGGATCAGTTGGAAGCTACGGAATGGACCCAAGAAAAGAAACAGCTCCTTTAAGCACAGGAAACTAGCTGGAAGGAGGAGGTATCAGCTAGGGAGAACATACTTGAAATGAGGCTAAACAGAGAGAAGGTGAGGCTGCAAGATATGAGTGTTTTGACGACACTGGAGCCCTTGGATATAGTCCAACTGGCCAACCATCACTCCCCAACGCTCCTGAATTATCTGGTCCAAAAAAAAAATTTTTTTTTTTTTTTTTGCTTTAACAAGTTTGAGTAGGGTTTCTGTCACTTGCAACCAAGAGCCTTTTTAAAGCTAGTGTTAACCACGACCGGATACCTATGAAGCGGTACATGATTATCCAGGGTTTTTAGTGTATGGTTAGATGTTTTGTAGAGGGAAAATAAGTAATGATGTGATCACGGCATCTTGAAAATACTTTGTGATGGTTACTACACACAGCATCAACCATTATTAACAGAACTGCTGCTAGACATGGGGCAATGGATTGGTAAGGTGGGTGGGTTAACACGCTCATGATCAGCATGGCTGTGCCAGCAAGGCGGAGAGGAGCCTGAGGTGAGGGTGCTTCAGGAGGGCAGAGGAGGAAGGGACTGAGCAGGACAGGGGGCCACCCACTCAGTGGAAAAGACAGACATCACACAAGGGACGGTCTTGATCGGGGATCCAAAGGGGTCTCATGAGCCAAGCGGGGGGGTGGGGAGTGGTTCTTGGGCATCACACCTGCCGGTTGCCTGCAGAAGCCACCAGCAGCTTCTCCAGAGGTGCTGGTAAAGGCAGCCTGGGTGGAGGAGCCCCCTGCCCAGTGGGCATCATCCAGCTGTCTGGGGCTTGCCACAATCGTGACCATCTGCACCATGCAGAGCTACCACGTCCATGCCTCGGAGAGGGAAGACCAGTCCAAATGCACCCGCCGCCTGTTGTTTCAGGGACATCATATTCTATCACCGCTCGGGAGAGCTGGAAGCCAGGTGGAGGAGTGCATGTTCCAATCCCTTATTCTACAGAATATGTGGTCCAGAGATGCTGTGTGTGTCCCAGTGTCCTGGGAGGGCAGGCACCACAGCACCCTCCAGGGTGTGGTGAAGGCAGGGGCAGCCAGTCACAGGGTGAGGGATGGGATCCGAAACACCGTCCTCCTCAGACTTCCTGCGGCCCTTTCTTTGTAGACCGTTTGTGCAATCTGCCACTCTAGATGTGGGTCATATCACCCCAAAATCTTGGGACCCAGATCTTTACTTTGGTTGCACCTCAAGGTCTCACCTCTGGCCTGGAAGGCTCAGAAACTCAATCTTGAGAATAGCCCAGGCCACCCATCCCCTCTGATCTGTGCACGAGGCTCCTCCCAGTCCCTGAAGTTAAACTTGAGGTCCTGGTTCCTCTTCCTGTCACCCCAAGGTCTCAAGGCTCCTGGACCCCAGTCCAGCTCTTTCTTTCTCTGCTCCACCAGGGTGATCTTCAGAGGCAGCTGACATGATCTGAAAATAACTCCCCCAGTGTTAAAACTAGAGGAACCTAGTGTTTATGAGAAAAGCAAGCTCCAGACAAGTTCCTGATCCAAAGTCACGCAGCTCGTCAATCACAGAGAGCCTGGACACACCCCCGACTCTCAACCTGGTGCCTCCTCCCAGGTCCCGCTGCCCCCCGCCCCGAACCCGTGCTCTCAGTCCCAGCAACCCCTCCCAGATCCCATTGCCCACACCACCCCGACTGCATTAACAATGTGATACTCTGCCCAGAATCGTGCCCCAGAAATATCTGACCATAAACCAAATTTACATAATTCAGATACCCCTTTTTTACTTCTTTGATGAAATGTCGAATCTACTATTAGCAGGTGATTTGGTTGAATTTAATCTGATAGAAATCAATTGACAAATTACAGTAATGTCCAAAATCACGTAACACTACTGATGTGGGCAAGTCAGGAGCATTAGCTCCATGTAGGCTTTTTTCTCATTATCAGAAAATATAAAAGTTTCATGGAATAAGGTTATTTTCCCCACAATGTTTTCAAAGAGTAATTCTTTCAACTAATGTTAGCATGCCAGGCCCCAAAGGTAAAAAATAATCAAAAAAGTTTAAAACATCTCTGCCCTCAATCATGTGCTCAAACATTCTAGTAGGAATCATGTATTTTCTTTTTTTCTTCTTGTTTTTCATAAACCAGTTCAAGTTAAGGGTTTGTGGAAGTGTTCTTTCATGTGCTTGCAAAGCACCGTGAAAAGTACAAACTGCACAGCCTTTATCTTATTCTAACTTAAAGTAATTGGGGAAAAACAGGTCTGTGGATACTCACAAAAATAACTGCCAATGAGAGATGTACGATCAAGTGACAAAAGTTAACAGTCTCAAAATGAATCCTGAAAATAATTCAGAAGAGAAATGAGGGCAGGTTTGGAATAAGAGGCTTGTTCAGGGAAGAGAGGGGCATCCAGCAGGGGTAAGGAACCACAGGGAACACAGCCCAGACAGAGCTGGCTTGTTGTGTAGGAGGGATGCCCAGCCCCAACTCCCAGCCAGAGCATAAGAAACGCCTGCACCTTTGCAAGTCAGACTGAGACCCTGTCCATTTCATAAATGAAGTTTCCAAAACATCTGAGCAGATGCTCAGGACAAGCGGTGCTTCCTCTGGACCCAGCATAGAGTGGATGCAGCAAGAGACCAGAGCTCCGTGCCAAGTGCCCGCCAAGAAGTCTCTCCCCTGGGGGAAGCCCTGAGAACTTCTTGGGAACGAGAACTGCAGGTGAACTACAGCACTCGAGGGACGGAGCTCCCCGGGGAAGCACCAGCAGACAGGAAAACCTTCGAGATGAAGGGTGGGCAGGCCAGGCTGGAGGATCTGTGGGGTCTGAGGCTGGGCTGGGGACCCTGGGGATACAGGAGGAGGACAGGGGACAGGGCTGCAGAAAGGCTGCAGAGCTGCCAGGGGGGACACCAGGCTGCTCCCATTGTTACATTCTAGCTGCTTTGTGCAGATTCGGTTACAGGCAGGAGGCACAGCCCCGCTGAGAAGTGCAGGAAGCCAGGGGCCATCCGTGCCTGTGGACCCTCCCCTCCTCTGCCCTCCATCCAGCCGGGCACGGGGGGGACAGGGGCGAACATCCATGTCAAGTACATATTTTGGACAGCTGCTGCCGCCAGGCCCACAACCTCCTGAAGAAGGTGTTCCCAAGAGATAGGCTCAAGGGTGCCCTCAGGGCAGGGAACCCCTCCTCCCAGGCTTTCCCCTCACTGCCCTCTTGAGCTTCCCCCCCCCCAAGAACATACTTCCACCCATGCCTGCCCCCTCCAGCTCTTCATGTCTCAGGACTTGGCTGAGACTAAACTCAGGGCTGGGAAATTCCAAAGCCCAAAGGAGGACAAGACATCAGTTGCCCTTGGCCCGACGTCCCCTCTGTCCCACCCAGAGGATGCCAGCAGCACCTGCCTACTTGGGCTGCTAGAACCAGCTCCCTCCAACTGCCTGGGTTCCAACTCCCCCTCCTCACCCACCCCCCTCCCATCAACAGCTTCCTAGTAACTGCCACTGACTCAGAACTGCCCTCCCTCCCAGCCCTTCCCCATACTGGCCAGACCCTCAGCTCCTCCAGCATCTTGGCTTTGCCTCCTGGGCTCCTCTGGGCTCCAGCCCAGAATTGGCCCTCTTTCCAGGAGTTTCTCCAGGCTGCCCAGCACTGGGCAACAGCATTCATCAGAGACTCAGGATTTTGAGGACACACTTAACTACTCTGCCAAAAGCTCAGTGTCACACAAAACTACTTATTCAAAAGGACAAAGCTACAGAGTACTGTTATGGCTGGGGGACCCCTGTCAAGGCTGGTCTAGGGTCTAGTCTGGGACCAGACTAGACTTCTGTCTCAAACACCACCAGCTGTGACATCCTGACTCCATGTCCAGGGACCAATCACTTCACATTCTGCACAGTCAGGATGGGGGCAATAACACACCCAACTTCTGCCCAGGACACCCACTCTCTCCCAGCTGGGCCCACGGGGTCCAGGAGCCCTGCCCACCTCCGTGTCCTTGCCCTCCACCAGCAGCAGCTGGACATCAGCTACACTCTCCTCCCCTCACAACCAAACTGCTAGAAAATTCTGCTCAGTTTGTTCTCTGGTTCCTCACCTGCCTGCCGACCAGTGTCTAATCCACGTGATCAGACTCCCCACCCCCAGTGTGGTCAACACCATCATGTGTTCAAGACACCAGGGACGTTCTCATCCCTAGGGCTGCAAGTTCTGTCGAGCACCCTGTTTTAAAACTTTGTTTGAGCCCTCATGCGCCATAAGACAGATACAGATGCGATGAGAGATGTGGCCCCTCCAGGATGTCCCAGTCCTTGGGGGGACGCACACAGAAGGGACTGCCAGGAGGAAGTCCCAAAAGACAGAAAATGGGAGGAGCAAACCCGTGGCTGCACTGCTCATGGGCCTACCTCTCATAAGCCAGAGCCAGGATCACAGCTGGGCCCCAAAAGGCCCCTGACCTCTATCATGTTCTCTCTCCGCAGAGAGGCTTCCTGTAGCCCCTGGGCCCTGGCTGCCCCTGCGTCTGAAAGCTGAGACTGGAGACTCTCTTATACATCTTGACTTTAACGTTGGTCATTGAAGGTCAAGGCTCCTCCTGGACCCAATTAGGCATGGCAGGGGTTGGGGGGGGGGGGGGCATGTTGGCCACACCTGGGGAAGCCCAGGGAGAGCAGGGCCTGGAGGTAGGGACCCAAGGCCCCCGTCAGATGAGGGGGTGGGCAGGGCCTCCCCAGAGCAGGTGCTGAAGAGAGCTCGTTGCTCACATGACCAACTCCATCTCCTACCAGACTTGACCTCCCCTCACCCCAGAGCCCTGTCTCACTCTTGAGTCTCCTTTGTCACCAGGCACTTGTGAACACCTCTGCTGGGAGTGAGGGGAATGTGTGTGTGGCCCGGGGACTCACCTCCCTCCCTGCCCCCTTCATGCTCCACCCCCCGCAAGCCAACCACCTGCCCTAAGCCCGAGCTGATTCCTGAGCACTGTTACATGGTGCCCAGGACAGAGGCACCCTTACAGCGCAAGGTGCAGCCACTCCGGCAGCTGATGAGCCAGCCCTGGTTTCCCTGGAGACCCCCACCCCCACGGACCACCTCCCTACCACAGCCACGCTTCCCAGTGTGGCAGGTGCACTGCTTATGGGGCCTGCTAGCCTGTCACCTGCCCTTAGTACCCACAGCCCCCACGGCAGCGCAGGCTCCTGCAGGGTGCGGTTGCCTCCTGAGTCCTAGGGTGGAGACACCCTGCTCCTCCTCGCCACCCCTGGCCTAGGTGGGTCCCCACAGGAAACACAGCCTGCATGAATCCCTGCCCCCTCCTCACACACACAGGTAATACCTGTACACGTGATCCTCCAGGTGCCCTCTGCAGCGTGCTGTGACGGGTGTGCACCTCCATCCGGCCCCCTGTGCACGCTCACAGGGGGTGGGGTGAGGACAAGGTGGGGAAGGACAGTGAGGGGGGCGGGGGCGCCTTGCACAGACCGGTGAGGATAGTGGGCCAAGGACCAAGGAGTAAGGATAGAGGGGTCTCCCCTCTGGAGCCACCCTGGTGCCCCTCTGCCCAGCTTCTAGGGACCAAAGTCCATCCCCAGCTTCCTCTTCTGCGACCTCCTTCAGAGATGACCTCTGGGCTGTGTTGAGAGCTGGAGGTCCCTGCGACCCACACCCGGGCTCCCAGGGTCAGACGAGGCGCAGGCATCCCTGGAAAGCCCACCAGGCCTGGCCCCCATTTTCTCATCAGCCTCTCCTGGAAGAACTTCCTTAACAAGTCCCTTGTATCCAAATCTCTCGGGGTCTGATGATTCCCAGCATGAAAGATGATTCCCAGCATGAAAGATAGGGACTTCCCTGGCAGTCCAGTGGTTCAATCCCTGTCAGGGAACTAAGATCCCTCATGCCCCAACACCAAAAAAAAAAAAAAAAAGAGAGAGAAAGGAACTGCTAGCTCAACCTCAAGCCTGCAGAGAATAGCACGCATCTTCCTATAACCCAGCCAGCCTCCACTGAGACAGCCTGTTTCCCCCAGATTGAATGAATCCCAAGCGTGCACTGTAAACCAGGATCTCCATGGGGGGAAAAGAAGTCCTGATGTCTAGCAGTTGCTAGTTTCCATGACATAAACACTCCTATGACAGCCAGTCTCAACCCCCTACCCGATGTCATTGACCAGGGGCTGGAAGGAGGCGTGGGAAGCCAGCTCCAGCCCCTTCCTTCCCAGCCTCACCCCCGGGTTTGCTATGTTACCGTGAACACCCATGATACGGCCACACTGCTGTGGTCAGAGCCTCCTCTCACGGACGGCCATGCAGCCCCGGTTTGGAGAGGGGAGGTGAGGTGGCGTGGGGGCCAGGGGACCCCCCGTCTTTCTGAACGCTTCTCGGCACCGTGTGCCCTCCCTTTTGGAAGTGATGATTAAATCATTCACCCTGCTGGACATGGGGATACAGTGACCTAGAAAAACTAGCTTCCACCCTGCCCTGGAGCCCAGGTCCAGCGCCTGGTCCCAAATGCCAGCCACTCAGCCATGGAGCTGCTGGCCACCTGGGGAAGCTCTCCAGGCAAGAAATGGGCAGGTGCAAGGGCCCTGAGGCAGAAGTGACCTTGGTTGGCCCTTGGAGTATGAGGCACAGAAGCACAGCCAGTGAGGGTGGCCCCGTGCCTGCTGTGGACAGTGAACATCAGAGAGGGGAGCAGAGACCAGCGGAGGCAGGAGCACAGCCGGGGCGGGATGGGCCCAGATGCAGAGGGCATCACTGCAGGCTTGTGAGGAGCAGTGACATCAGTGGATTTACGTCGTTACAAGATTCCTGCAGCCCCTGGGGAAGCAGACACTCAGACCAGCCTCCTGCAAAAGGAAAAAAATACAAGTGAAAGACAGTAATGATGTGAACCAGGGTGGGGGTGGTATACACGGAGGGACACAGCGGAGGACTCAACAGGACTTGATCCCTGATGGACAGATGGATGGGAGCACGACAGGATGCGGGACAAAGGAGGCTCCATGTGCCTGTCATGAGGGGATGAGGCCCAGTCTCCTCACCTGAGCCAAGGAAGAGAGAACAAGGAATGAGTTTGAGGGGAGGAGCAGGCACTCCATTTGCACAGGTTGAAGTGGGATGACTGTCAGACTTCCAAGGGGAGATGCCAAGCAGCTCATGAAATACAGGTACCTGGAACTTGGGGTCATCCACATGCAGGCAGGATTTAAACTGGTGGCTGGATTTCTTAACCACAACCTGGAAAGGGCTGCACCTGGAGACTCAGCACCACTGACAAAGGAGACAAGGCCAAAGGTGCAGGGACCCAAAGGAGGCCAAGGAGAAGCCACAAGAAAAGAAAGGAAGTGGGGAAGAGTGTGGTCACAAAAAGCGAGGCACATTCTCAGAACTGTGTTGAGTGTTGCTGGGTCCGATGGGGATATAGACATGCCCGGCAGGTGTGCAGCACAGGGGCCTCGCTGACCTGAACCAGGGCCACGCCGGTGGCCAGCAGGTGAAGGGGCCAGAAGGAGGGGGCTGAGGCCTGAGATCCTGCTCAGAATGTTTCAAGAGAAAGAGAGGTGGTAACTGCAGGAAGGCAAATGCTTGAGACAGTGCGAGGGAGTGACCCTGGGCAGATGCAGGGAGCTAGGAACAGAGATGCCCCCAGAGAGAAAACAGGAGACACAGTGGTAGGTGAACATGGGCTTGCACATGTGGCCGAGAGAAGATGAGGCTTCTGTTCTCTTGACTTATGTGCAGGCCACTGTACCATTTCTGGATGAACCAAACTAGCCTCCAGTCATCACTTTGGTGTCAAGACAAACGCTCACCTGGACTGGCTTCTCCATTTCATACGCCTTGGTGACAAAGGAGCAGGCCTGGTTTGGTAGACACTGTCAGATGAAAATGTCCTTTTTTTTTTTTAAGTGTTAGTCATTCAGTTGTGTCTGACTCTTTGTGACCCCATGGACTGTAGCCCACCAGGCTCCTCTGTCCATGGAATTCTCCAGGTGAGAATACTGGAGTGGGTAGCCACTTCTGCAGGGTATCTCCTTGCCTAGGAATCAAACCCAGGTCTCCTGCACTGCAGGCAGACTCTTTACCATCTAAGCTAAAGTGGGACACAGTAGGGCCTCTTTGATATCATGTTAGCATATGTGACTTTTGTGATCCAACAGGGACAGAGTATGCTGCTGGTTCTTCATGTTGGTGTCTATTTCAAAACTGATCAAGAGCATTTAACAGATTCCACTAGATTGGAAGAAACCTAAAAAGTATGTAGGAGAGGAAAACAAAATTCTGGAAGCCAGAAAGGCAGATGGAGGCCCAAGAAGGCTGGAGCGGCAGAGAGCAGGGCGAGGTGGAAGGGAGGTGTCCCAGAGCACCTGACTCCCAACAATGCAAGAATGTAACAGACACAATAGATCCAGAAATGAGGCTAATTACAGGGCCACAGATCTTTCATGAAGCAGTGAGACCCCTCCATCCTCTCTACCACTCAACACCCCAAACAACTGCCCCTCACCTGGACCAGCCAGGGCCCTGAGCCTTGTTCTTTGGCAAGGTAAATCAGGATATCTGGCCTGAGCTGGACACTGAAGGAGGGACTGCAATTCTGAAAATAGGGGGATTTGCTGAAAGTTTACGCACTGAATGATGAGCCCCCGCCACTAAGCTGTTAGAATGCAAGGGCCCCAGCTCCAGCTTAGACCCTCTGGGCAGAAGTGTGCAGGAAACTTTGGAGAATCGGACCACAGACACAGGTGCTGGAATACACTGGCCACACCACCCTGCAGGGAAGACCCTGTGGACCTGTAATGCCCACAGGCACAGGGCTTTCAACATGCTCTGAAGTTCAAAGGATGGCTGGAAAATTTGAGGGAAAAATAGAGTGGAAGACGCTAAAACAAACATACAGAGATTCAAGAAAAGGCAAATGTCAAAACATTCTCATTAATATCCTCAGAGAGGCAAGCAAAGCTAGTCCCCAGTGAGCAAGGGCAGGATGATTTTGTATTTTTAGCTGGTTATAGATGCAGACATCCGAACAATAACCAAGGGGAAACAGCACCGGGAAGTGAAGAGTTTGAGAGCCAACTTTAAAAATCAATGACTCAACATCACTAATCACCAGAAAAATGGAAATCAAAACCACAGTGAGAGACCACGGCACACCCACTAAGACAGCTATAATCCAAAAGGCAAACAGCAGTTACAGGTGAGGATATGGAGAAAGGACTTTGCTACATTAGTGCTGAGAAGACAAAAGGATGGAGTCGAGACTTCCCTGGTGGTCCAGTGGTTAAGACTCTGAGCTCCCAATGCAGCTCCCAATCTCTATGGGAACTAGATCCCATATAACACGTGGCTCAGACAAATAAATAAAAGAGAAGAAATTTTCTTAATTCTAAGAGAAAAATATTTCTCTTATGGAATTCTATATCCAACCAAGGTGGCTATTAAGCATGGTGGAGAGGCATTTTCAGATATGCAAGTTCTCAGAAAATTCACTTCCAATGTACGAGCTTCTTTTCTACAAAATAGAGGGAGTAAGTCAAGAAATAAAAACTGGTAGCAACCAGAAAACAGGGAATTCCACACATCAGAAAGGATACCACACTATCCAGCAACCCTGCTCCCTGGCATTTACCCAAAGGAGCTGAAAACTCAACGTCAACACAAAAACCTGTACATGGATGTTTACAGCTGCTTTGCTGAAAACTTGGAATCTAAAGTGTCCTTCAGTAGGTACACGGATAGACTATGGTACATCCAGACAAGAGAATATTATTCAGAGCTAAAAAGAAATGAGCTATCAAGCCATGAAAAGACATGGAGGAAACTTAAATGCATATTACTAAGTGAAAGAAGCCAATCTGAAAAGGCTACATACTGTGTGATTCCAACTATATGACATTCTGGAAAAGGCAAAGAAATGGCATCTGTAAAACCATCAGTGGTTGTCAGGGACTTGGGGGAAAGAAAGATGGACAGGACCAGGGATTTTTTAGGGCAATGAAACTATTATGCATAATTAATGATGGGTAAATGTCATTGTATGTCTGTCCAAACCCACAGCACATCCACCACTAAGAGTGAATCATGACATAAACCATGACCTTTGGGTCCATGTTCACTGACTGTAAAACACACATCACTCTGCTAGGGATGTTGATAATACAGGAGGCCAGGCATGTGTGGGAACAGGAGTGATAGAAAATCTCCGGGCTTTCTGCTCAGTTTTGCTGTGAACCCAAACGTGCTCTTTAAAATAGTCTTATTTTTTTTAAACTAATTCATTTCAATCTTAATACTGCTTCTTGCAATATTTCCTAAAGAAAATATAATGATTAAGAGAAAGCATGTATGTCTAAATGATGAAATGTTATGTCGTAATTGAATTTTGCTTTTTTTCAAATCTTATGTAATAAAATAGGGGGGAGAACTAAAAAGAGGTGAAAATAATACAGGGATGAGAAACTTTCTACCAAAAGGACAGCCGCACCCTGTAACAGGCTGAGGGAGCAGCCCATCAAGAGGGAAGCAGACAATGGGGGTGAGGATGCTAACGTGTCTGAGTGTGTTCAGAGGTGATTTTTCAGATGGGGCAGGGGTATAGAACATATTGCTCAGTTAGTGATAAGAGTGCAGAAAACCAGAACAAAGAAGATTGCTCACCCAGAGGAATGGAAAAGTGATTATAATATGGTAAGAAGCTCAATCGTAAAAAGGATTTACCTAGTCATAGTAACATAAATACTGATCTGAACTGAATTTCAATAAAATTCTGAGGGATTTTTGAGAGCACATGAAAAATGAATGTGAAAAGATACATGTACCCCCATGTTCACTGCAGCACTATTTACAACAACCAAGGCCTGGAAGCAACCTAAGTGCCCCCAGATGGATGCATGGATAAAGACGATGAGATACGTACATACACCACAGCCATAAAAAAGACTGTGATCTTGTCATTTGTGACAAAATGGATGGACCTTAAAGACATTATGCCAAGTGAAATAAGTCAGAGAAAGACAACTACTGTATGTTATCACTTATATGTGGAATCTATAAAACAAATAACCCAAGTTCATAGCTACAGAACAGATTGGTGATTACCAGAAGCAGAGAGTTCAGGGGTGCGGAAAATGGGTGAAAAGAGTCAAAAGGTAAAAATTTCCAGTTATGAAATAAGTCCTGGGAATGTAAGGTACAGCATGGTGACTATAGTGAACAATACTGTATGTTTGAAGCTATTGAGATAATAGATCTTTAAAGTTCTCATTTGTATTAATAACTGTATGTGGTGATGGATGCTAACTGGACCTATTGTGGTGGTCATTTCACAATAAGTAAGAATTTTGAATCACTGCATTGTACACCTGAAACTAGTAAAATGTTGTATTTTATACAATTATATCAATTATATCTCAACTTTAAAAAATAAATGTGAGGGTGGAGGGGATAAATTAGAGGAGGGATAAATTAGAAATTTGGGATTAGCAGACATACCCTACTATAGATAAAACAGATAAATGGCAAGGACCGGCTGTATTGCACAGGGAGCTATATTCAATATCTTATAATAAACTATAGGGCTGCCCAGGTGGCACTAGTGGCAAAGAACCCACATGCCAGTGCAGGAGATGCCAGCAATGCAGGTTCAATCACTCGGTTGGGAAGATGCCCTAGAGAAGGAAATGGCAACCCACTCCAGTATTCTTGCCTGGAGAATCCCATGGACAGAGGAGCCTGGCAGGCTATGGTCCATAGGGTCTCAAAGAGTCAAATACAACTGGAGTGGCTTAGCACTAGCACAATAAATTACAATGGAAAAAATAGGAAAATGCACATGTATAACAGAGTCACTGGTAAAGAATACACCTGCAATGCAGGAGACCTGGGTTCAATTTCTGGGTTGGGAAGATCCCCTGGAGAAGGGCATGGCAACCCACTCCAATACTCTTGCCTGGAGAATCCCCATGGACAGAGGAGCCTGGCGGGCTACAGTTCATGGGGTCGCAGAGAGTCAGACACTACTGAGTGACTAAGCACAGAAACTAACACAACATTTTAAGTCAACTGTACTCTAGTACAAATAGACTTTTAAGAAGTGAACTGATGGGTCAGGTTTGGGGTGCAGGGAGAAAGCAGGGGTGTTACAAAGCTGAGGTTCCATCAACTCTAATGGGGAGCTCATAGATCTGGCCTGAATTGAACGATCAAGCAGCAGGAATGGAAACATAGGAATAAGATTTTTTTTAATTTTAATAAGAGCTAAGAAAATAGTGTTTTGGGAAACACTATTTAACCCACACATGATATCATATTGGATTAGAGTGGAACCCAAATCCAGTGAGACTTTGTATACAAAGAAAAGGACACAAGGAGACACGGAACAGACCGGTGAAAAAAGAGGCAGAGACGGTTGTGATGATGAGCAAACACCAGGAGCACCGGAAGCTGGAAGAGTTTCTCCCTAGAGCTTCAGGCAGGAGCTGTGTCCCCAACACCCCCAGAACTGGGAGAGAATGAATATCTGCTCCTCTAAGCTTCCTGGTCACTTGTTACTACAGCTACAGGAAATTGATATGCCATCACACACATTTTTTCCTTCTTTTTATTATCAACCTATTTGCATCTGTATTTAAAGTTTTCTTATAAACAGCAAAAGAGTCAGTCTTTTTTTATCCTGAAATTCTTGCCTTTTCATTGGAAAGTTTAGGCCATTTACATTTAATTATAAACGGCTTGGATTTAAGGCAGCCATTTTGCTATTTGTTTTCCATTTGATTCACCGTTTGTATCTCTTCTTTCTTTGAGCTTACTTGAAGTTTTGGGTTTGGGGGTTTTTTTGTTTTTTGTTTTTTGTGGTTTTTTGCGATTTCAGTCTTATTTCCCTACTAGCATTTTAGGTATCCCACCGTTTATTATTTTTCAGTGGTTTCTCTAGGGCTGCATTGTACAAATGGTAGTCACTAGCCACCTGTAGCTATTAAATTTAAATTTTAAGCTAATTAGAATTAAGTGAGGTTAAACTCAGTTCTTCAGAACAACACCCATATTCCAAGCATTCACTCCACATTTCTGTCACTGAAGAAGATGCTGTTGGGTGACTTATCACAATGTATCTGCATCACTACTACACTGCTTTACAAACTGGAACTCTGGACGGTGGTTCCTTCACCAAATCCTATCCTTTGCAACAGCTTCACATATTTCATATATATTTCATCTGCATATATTATAAACTCACAATACACTGCAAGGAGATCAAATCAGAAATCAACTCTGAATATTCATTGGAAGGATTGATGCTCAGGCTCCAATATTTTGGCCACCTGATGCAAAGAGCAGACTCACTGGAAAAGACCTGAATCCTAGGAAAGATTGAGGGCAGGAGGAGAAGGGGGCAGCAGAGGATGAGATGGTTAGACAGCATCACCAACTCAACAGACATGAATCTGAGCAAACTTTGGAGACAGTGAAGGACAGAGGAGCCTGACATGCTGCAGTCCATGGATGGGATCGCAGAGTCAAATACTAAGTGACTTTTCAAGATATCAAATTATTATAAGTTGGTGATTTTTTTCTATATTCCAGCACTTCCACTGTGCTGTTTTGCTGCCTTTTAGCCTCCATTTTCTCTGATGAAAAGCCAATATTTTCTATACATGTGTTTCCATGTGTTATTTTCTGTCTAAGGTCTCTTTTCTTTGGCTACTTTTATGATTCTCTCTTTATTTTGAGGGTTCAGCAGTTTGATCATGTGTGCCCATGTGCATTTTTCTGTGTCTTCATCCTGCATGTGACTCACTGGGTTTCTTGGATTTATTACTGAATATCTTTGATCGAATTTCAGAAATTTGAGGCCACTATTTCTTCAAATATTGTTTCTGCCCTGTTTTTTCCCTTTTTTTTTCTAGGGCTCTAATTACACTTATTTTATTTTTTTCCATTTATTTTTATTAGTTGGAGGCTAATTACTTTACAGTATTATAGTGGGTTTTGCCATACATTGACATGAATCAGCCATGGATTTACATGTGTTCCCCATCCCGATCCCCCCTCCTGCCTCCCTCTCCATCCCATCCCTCTGGGTCTTCCCAGTGCACCAGCCCTGAGCACTTGTCTCATGCATCCAACCTGGGCTGGTGATCTGTTTCACCCTAGATAATATACATGTTTCGATGCTATTCTCTCAGAACATCCCACCCTCGCCTTCTCCCACAGAGTCCCAAAGTCTGTTCTGTACATCTGTGTCTCTTTTTCTGTTTTGCATATAGGGTTATTGTTACCATCTTTTTAAATTCCATATATATGCGTTAGTATACTGTATTGGTCTTTATCTTTCTGGCTTCACTCTGTATGATGGGCTCCAGTTTCATCCATCTCATTAGAACTGATTCAAATGAATTCTTTTTAATGGCTGAGTAATATTCCATGGTGTATATGTACCACAGCTTCCTCATCCATTCGTCTGCTGATGGGCATCTAGGTTGCTTCCATGTCCTGGCTATTATAAACAGTGCTGCAATGAACATTGGGGTGCACATGTCTCTTTCAGATCTGGTTTCCCAGAAGTGTGTATGCCCAGAAGTGGGATTGCTGGGTCATATGGCAGTTCTATTTCCAGTTTTTTAAGGAATCTCCACACTGTTCTCCATAGTGGCTGTATAGTTTGCATTCCCACCAACCGTATAAGAGGGTTCCCTTTTCTCCACACCCTCTCCAGCATTTATTGCTTGTAGACTTTTGGATAGTAGCCATTCTGACTGGTGTGTAATGGTACCTCATTGTGGTTTTGATTTGCATTTCTCTGATAATGAGTGATGTTGAGCATCTTTTCATGTGTTTGTTAGCCATCTGTATGTCTTCTTTGGAGAAATGTCTGTTTAGTTCTTTGGCCCATTTTTTGATTGCATCATTTATTTTTCTGGAATTGAGCTGCAGGAGTTGCTTATATATTTTTGAGATTAATTCTTTGTCTGTTTCTTCATTTGCTATTATTTTCTCCCATTCTGAAGGCTGTCTTTTCACCTTGCTTAGAGTTTCCTTTGTTGTGCAAAAGCTTTTAAGTTTCATTAGGTCCCATTCGTTTATTTTTGCTTTTATTTCCAATATTCTGGGAGGTGGGTCATAGAGGATCCTGCTGTGATTTATGTCGGAGAGTGTTTTGCCTATGTTCTCCTCTAGGAGTTTTATAGTTTCTGGTCTTACATTTAGATCTTTAAATCCATTTTGAGTTTATTTTTGTGTATGGTGTTAGAAAGTGTTCTAGTTTCATTTTTTTACAAGTGGTTGACCAGTTTTCCCAACACCACTTGTTAAAGAGGTTGTCTTTTTTCCATTGTATATTCTTGCCTCCTTTGTTGAAGATAAGGTGTCTGTAGGTACGTGGATTTATCTCTGGGCTTTCTATTCTGTTCCACTGATCTATATTTCTGTCTTTGTGCCAGTACCATACTGTCTTGATGACTGTGGCTTTGTAGTAGAGCCTGAAGTCAGGCAGGTTGAGTCCTCCAGTTCCATTCCTCTTTCTCAAGATTGCTTTGGCTATTTGAGGTTTTTTGTATTTCCATACAAATTGTAATTACACTTATTTTAGATGAGATAATATTCATCGACAGGCCTCTGGGAATTTGCTCATTTCTCCTCAGTTGCTTCCTCCCACCCCACCCTGTAGATGAAATCATTTCTATACATCTGCTTTCTAAGTCTTCAAATTGTTCTTTCATGTTCAACCTGCTCTTAAGTACATCCAATGAATTTTTTATGCTATTGCACTTTTCGGTTTTAGTATTTCCATTTGCTTCCCTTCAACAGTTTCAATTTCTTTGCTGAGATTCTCCATCAGTTCATTTATCATGTCTACATCTTATTTGAAATCTTTGAGCATATTCGTAACATCGCACAATGCATAGGACATGCCCCAACACAACAAATAATCCAGCCTCGAAGGTCGATAGTGCAGAGGCTGGCAAGTCCTGCATTATAGGAAGCTAGGCCTCCACTTTCACTTTAAATGGCTATGTTTTTATAAAATTTCCTCACTGCATTGTTTAATGAATCCTCTCAAACTATATATCAGACTAATCAAACAGAGCCCCAACCTGGGGGAGAGAAGCTCAAATTGATCCTGCCTCTTTTCTACAATTTTACTGAAGTTTCCAATGGAATGGTGTTAAAATGTGCAAAACTGGCATCAATAAAGGGCCACATTCATCAATTAAACATATACCCACACAAAGACATTAGACACACCCTTTCATTACATCCTAACCATCTGTTCTTAGAAAGGAAGTTCACAGGAAGACAAATTAAGAATGGAAAAATCCTACCTGCAGCAGTGAAGATTACACAAGATTACATATTATATCAACCTGCTGTAATGTTACATTTACTTGGACTCCCCTCAAGGTTTCTATTTTCAGATTCATAATCAATCTTTGACATTAGAAATTGTCCATATATATAACCCAATGATTTTAAATCACTTAAAAAACCTTAAACTTTTCTAGTAGTTACATATAAATATTAAACATTTTATTCTGAATTATTCTATGCACATATCACATAATCCTATTTTTCTAATAATTGGTGTTGAGGTGGGGTAAGTCATTATGGCTTATGCATAATTTAACATGAACTTTATGCTCACTAGAACAGCCTGTCTTATGACCTGTCAAACATGCAATGTCCATCTGCCTGAACCACTGAAGGCAAGAATGTGTTGTGGTTTTTTTGTCTTTTTTTTTTTTTTTTTTATAAGTTGGAGGCTAATTACAATATTGTAGTGGGTTTTGTCATATATTGACATGAATCATCCATGGAGTTACATGTATTCCCCATCCCGATCCCCTCTCCCACCTCCCTCTCCACCTGATTCCTCTGTATCTTCCCAGTGCACCAGGCCCGAGCACTTGTCTCATGCATCCAACCTGGGCTGGTGATCTGTTTCACCCTAGATAATATACATGTTTCGATGCTGTTCTCTCGAAACATCCCACCCTCGCCTTCTCCCACAGAGTCCCAAAGTCTGTTCTGTACACCTGTGTCTCTTTTTCTGTTTTGCATATAGGGTTATCATTACCATCTTTCTAAATTCCATATATATGTGTTAGTATGCCGTAATGTTCTTTATCTTTCTGGCTTACTGCACTCTGTATAATGGGCTCCAGTTTCATCCATCTCATTAGAACTGATTCAAATGAATTCTTTTTAATGGCTGAGTAATATTCCATGGTGTATATGTACCACAGCTTCCTCATCCATTCGTCTGCTGATGGGCATCTAGGTTGCTTCCATGTCCCGGTTATTATAAACAGTGCTGCGATGAACATTGGTGTGCACGTGTCTCTTTCAGATCTGGTTTCCTCGGTGTGTATGCCCAGAAGTGGGATTGCTGGGTCATATGGCAGTTCTATTTACAGTTTTTTAAGAAATCTCCACACTCCACAGTCATCAAGACAATATGGTACTGACACAAAGACAGAAATATAGATCAATGGAACAGAATAGAAAGCCCAGAGATAAATCCACAAACCTATGGACACCTTATCTTCAACAAAGGAGGCAAGAATGTGTTTAAAATTGAAATGGAGTAGCTCTGGTTCAGGAAAATGGAGCTGGGTGGCCACTGTGGATGTGGTTCCAGACTCGTTTCTGGATCACTGACAAACCTGAATATTCTGAATTGTGTCAGACTCAAAGACACCATCAGACTTTCTCAAAACAGTAGCTGCTGGTCGCTGCCAGTTTCAACCTTCTAGTCTAAAGGTCTCCCCTTATAACTACGCAACCATTTCAGACCCTGATCAATCTGATTTAGCAAACACCTTACTTCTTCCCTTGTGGCTCAGCTGGTAAAGAATCTGCCTGCAATGAGGGAGACCTGGGTTCGATCCCTGGGTTGGGAAGATTCCCTGGAGAAGGGAAAGGCTACCCACTCCAGTATTCTGGCCTGGAGAATTCCATGGACTGTATAGTCCATGGGGTCGCAAAGAGTCAGACATGACTGAGCAACTTTCACTTTCACTTTTCACTTTCACTTCTTACCAGATCCAGTTATCATTCTTGACACACAAACTATGTAATTGTGCGGGTTTTGTCATTATTAGCTGCCCTCAGTTTGTAGCTCAGAGGAATACAATCTAAGTGCCCAGGCCCATGTGGCATTAAACAGCTCAATTTGCTCCTTAACAGGGATTCCTATTAGATATATTTACCTATCAATTATAACATCCCATGCCACTTTGATCAAAATTAAGGAATATGGGTTATAGCAGGGTTCTTAAGAGCTATGTCAAAATTTTCACATGTTGCGGAAGCCCTATAAGATAATGGACGTTATGTGAGAAATTAAGAGAAAATGGGGATCTTTCGTGGATCTGAGGCATGGAGAGAAGGCGCTGGGTCTGGAAGTGCCCGGCTCCTCTCTGCACTACTTTGCAGATTAAAAAATCGGATGCAGTGTGTAATTCCATATTCTTGTAGCAAATATAAACAGTACATCACAACTGTTGTTGTTGACAATTAGGTACCTGCTTTCAGTTCTTTACTAAGTGTAGAACTTGTTGAAAATAATGTCGAGATGGAAGGTGTAATAGTTTGAGGTGGGGATCGAGAGTGTGCAGAGGTGTGTGCACAGGTGCATATGACCAGCAGGAAGGTGAAGGACTTCGGCAGGTGTAACACCCAGGGTGAAGGAAAGTTACACTGCTCAAAATAGCCTGGAGTTAAAACTCCCCTCCAGGTCCTCCCCACCATTCTATGCAAAACAAAGAACTCTCTCACCCGAAGAAAAAAAAGGACATTAAGGTTGATTATGCCCAGCTCCCAGCCGGTCCCAGCCGGTCCCAGCCTCTGGCCGGTCTCCAGAATTCCTTGCCCCAGCCTTTTAAGAGATAACTACTCCCCACAACCTTGGAGAACAGGCCCCCTTAAGACAGTAGCTTTCCACATATATGCCTATATATACTTACTCTTTTCTTGGGTTAGTGCAGCAGCTCACTAATCTGACTGCTGCCCCTTATCTCATTAAAGGTGATCTGTTCCTGTAAATTTACAGTGCCAGTCTCGTTCTATTTCCGAACCTCGCCTTCTCTAACTCCCTTACCCTACACGGGGAACTCAAGCTCTCAAAGCTGGCATCCCACCCCTTTAGCCGGCTTTGCGTTGCTACTGCCCACTGCCCAAGATCAAACCCACGGAGAAGTTCTAAGGAAGGCAATGGCAGCTCTAGCCGATGGCGTCACTACCAAGGCCAAGGTGGCACTGTTTGTAGTTGAGCGCCGGGCTCGGGCAGCAGTATTTACGGTAAGGGGGCCTGGCTAGGCGGCAGTACTTACGATAACGGGCGTGGTGGGGTGGGGGACTCGCAGGCGGTGGTATTTACGGTAGGAGCGCTGGGCCGGCAGCAGTAAATACCGTAACGGGGTAAGTGCAGGTGGCGGTACTTACGGTAACCGGGGCCGGGCTCGCGGCAGCCGGTCAGGCCAGAGGTCCTCTTTGTCAGGTGATCTCCGGCCAAAGAGGTAGCCAGTCCCTGAACCAGCGGAAAAGGCGCAATGGCCCTGGGGGGCGGTGAGGGGCCGGGGCCCCGACTCACCTGTGCGCCCCAGCCTGCCGGCCGCAGCGCCGCACCGGGTCCGCGCGCAGTCCCCTCCCGCCCCTCGGCAGGGGCCCGGGCCTGAGCCCCGAGGCCCGCGCCCCGCGCCCAGATGGGGCTGTGCCACAGCCTCCGGCCGCTTCTCTTCGGGGACCCGGAGCCGCCCGTGGAGGGCGCGCGGTCCGACCTGGACCCGATGCCGGACTTGGACCTGGCTCGGGTCCGGACTGCGGAGCAGGAGAGGCGGCGGCGCACCGACCAGCAGCGCGCGGAGGAGCGCGAGGCCAGACGGATCAGCAGAAGCATCGACCGCCGGCTCCGCGAGCAGAGGCGCGACCTGCGGCGGACTCACCGGCTGCTGCTGCTCGGTGGGTTCGGGGCGCTGGGCTGGGGGCGCACGGGGGCACAGAGAACTGCGCGCGGAGCAGGGCGCAAGGGGCGCACGGGAGGCGCGGGAAACCGGGCGCTGGGCGGCGCACACGCGGCAAGGGGCGCACACGGGCCTGGTGGATTCGGTCTCGGGTCCCGAGCAGCTCTGACTGGGTAGCGTCCACCTGAGTGGGCCGCGAACGAGCTGCCCGGCGACTCTGCTCTTTTCCACACCTCGTCGGCCGGTGGATCACGTGTTACGGACGGAGGAGCCGACCCGGGGATCTCGCGCCCACTCGTTTCATCCCCACTGCGTGCCCCCGCGCGGGGCCTGGAGCATCTCACCTCCTCTGCTGCGGCAGCTCTTCCAAGCGCGCCTAGGAAAGCAGGTGCCGGAGGCCTCTACCGCGGGGTCGTCGGGGCGGGGGGTGCGGGAGGGCGGTGTGGCTTGTCCGCTTCTGAGAAATAATTTCACAGCCTGGAATACGGCCCCTCTGCCTCACTGAGTCGGCTTCAACCCTGGTGCCGTCAGAATCCCGCTCCTCCTTCAGATTCGTCCGCTGTGGCCCCCCTGCGCACAGGGAAGAGGAAGCGACGCCGCCGGCACAAAGGTGCAGAACGCGCCGCCCGCCGGCGCTTCCAGCTGGAGCTGTAGCGAGCGGAACAGCCTTTACGGCGAACAATCGGGGGACGTGCTCTGTGACTCAAAGCCTGGGTCCCTGATGCTATTAATACTTGTGCCTTTTAAAAAAACACATGAAAAGATGCTCAACATCACTCATTATCAGAGAAATGCAAATCAAAACCACAATGAGGTACCATTACACGCCAGTCAGGATGGGGGCTATCCAAAAGTCTACAAGCAATAAATGCTGGAGAGGGTGTGGAGAAAAGGGAACCCTCTTACACTGTTGGTGGGAATGCAAATTAGTACAGCCGCTATGGAAAACAGTGTGGAGATTTCTCAAAAAGCTGGAAATAGGACTGCCATATGACCCAGCAATCCCACTTCTGGGCATACACACTTCTGGGAAACCAGATCTGAAAGAGACACGTGCACCCCAATGTTCATCGCAGCACTGTTTATAATAGCCAGGACATGGAAGCAACCTAGATGCCCATCAGCAGACGAATGGATGAGGAAGCTGTGGTACATATACACCATGGAATATTACTCAGCCATTAAAAAGAATTCATTTGAATCAGTTCTAATGAGATGGATGAAACTGGAGCCCATTATACAGAGTGAAGTAAGCCAGAAAGATAAAGACCATTACAGTATACTAACACATATATATGGAATTTAGAAAGATGGTAATGATAACCCTATATGCAAAACAGAAAAAGAGACTCAGATGTACAGAACAGACTTTGGGACTCTGTGGGAGAAGGCAAGAGTGGGATATTTCGAGAGAACAGCATCGAAACATGTATATTATCTAGGGTGAAACAGATCACCAGCCCAGGTTGGATGCATGAGACAAGTGCTCGGGCCTGGTGCACTGGGAAGACCCAGAGGGATGGGGTGGAGAGGGAGGTGGGAGAGGGGACCGGGATGGGGAATACGTGTAAATCCATGGCTAATTCATTTCAATGTATGACAAAAACCACTGCAATGTTGTAAAGTAATTAGCCTCCAACTAATAAAAATAAATGAAAAAAAAAAATACTTGTGCCTTTTAAAGTTTAGGGAGAAAAAAAGTAAGACGTGGGCTTCTGACCCCAATTTTGTGAGCTCTAAAGAATAATTGTTCTCTGCCCAGCGGCGCACAAAGAGAGAACCCAGCCTACGATGGAGGAAGATCCTGCTTACAAATGAAAAGAGGCTTTTCTTTAAGGACATCTAAAACTTCGGTGTGGAAGGGCTCACCATTGCAAGAATGAACAAGTAAAATGGCACAAACCTAGCTGCTGTCTCCAGTGAAATATCTGAATTCGAATATAAAGAGAAACATTTTTGGAGAATCAAAGTGCAAAAAATACAGAAGGAAGGGATCAGGTTACCTGAAAAGGGAAGAGGAGGCATCAGAAGCAGAGTTGTCATGTACACTGCTGACTTCCCCACAGGACAGAGCAATGTTGCCAGAGGTCTGAAAATACTGAATGGTGATCCTAGACTCTTGCACCTCATTAAACCACTGTGGGCATATGCATATGTCTGTGTGTGTGTACCTGTGTCTGTGTGAGGGGAAAATAGATTTTCAGATACACAATTGGTCAAAGGATATCCCCACCCACATAATTTTCTGGAAAGAAATCACTTAGAAATTACTCCAGCCAAATTTCTTTTCATGCACCAAATGAACTCTAAAAGGAGAGAATTGTGGTCTCAAGAAATAAGAGAAAACCAAATACGGTCCAGAGTTCTGGCAGCTTAATGTTTTAATGTGATTGTACAGCCAGACAGAAACATTTAAAAGGATATGTGAAGCGAAAGATGCTCCATGTGGAGAAAAAATTTAAAGGCAGGTCCAGCGTTGCCCATCTTGAATTTCTGGAATAAGAGGGAAAGACCCATTTTCACCTGAAACCTCCTTATTGTTAACCATTGGCTCATATTTATAAAGGGCTTCCCAGGTGGCGCTAGTAGCTAAGAACCCGCCTGCCAATGCAGAAGTCAGAAGAGATGCAGGTTCAATCTCTGGGTCAGGATGATCCCCTGGAGGAAGGGTATGGCAACTCACTCCAGTGTTCTTGCCTAGAGAATCCTATGGACAGAGGAGCCTGGGGGGGCTACAGTCCATGGGGTCACAAAGAGTCAGACATGGCTGAGCAACTGAGCACACACATATTAATAAAACACAATCTCCATGCCTGATTCGGCCCATGAGCCACCGCCAACAAAAACACAGTTGACAAGACTGGGTGTGGGCTCAGAATACATCGTCTGAACACCCAGCAATTGAAGCTGGGTCCCCACCCTTCAAGTGTACCTTTCAGCTGCTGAACTCACAGTCATGACATAGTTATTGTTGTTCAGTTGCTTAGTCGTGTCTGACTCTTTGTGACCACATGGACTGTAGCACACCAGGTCTCCCTGCCTCTCACTATAGTCGATGTCCCACAACATAGTAGGTGCCACTGATTCTTCTTCCACCTCTCCTGTTGATGTAAATCTCTGTTCAGTACACTCTGATTAGAAAAGTATTCATTTGATGTTATCCATTTTCCAGATACCATTCAAATTAAAAATGGACAACTATGAGTAGAATTCGTGTTTTCTGCCTCCTTCAATTATCTCCTGCTATTTTCCTGTGTGTGTGGTCTTTCTCCACCAGCGATACATCTTTCCAGAAGGAGGCCATCTCTGTGGGACGTTTGCTATACTTGTACTTTTGCCTTGTGCTTGGCTGTTGGGATAAACCAGAACTCTGGCTTGACCCCCGTCCATGTCTAGTTCCTCTAGGAGGGAGTACTTGGTGAAATCACAGAAAAACAATGTTCTCCACTGGGGGTGGGGGTGGGGGTTGATCGGTTTCTTTTTTTATATAAATACCTTCTTAATTGTAATGATACAGTGACCTGGCTTCCCAGGTGGCATTAGTGGTAAAGAACCCACCTGCCAATGCAGGAGACATAAGAGACACAGGTTCCATCCCTGGGTCAGGAAGATCCCCTGGAGGAGGGCATGGCAACCCACTCCAGTATTCTTGCCTGGAGAATCCCATGGACAGAGGAGCCTGGTGGGCTACAGTCCACGGGGTCACAGAGAGTCAGACAGGACTGAAGCAACTTAGCGCACAGACACACACACATTGACCAAGATAGCAGTTGGTTCTTGAGTCGTGCAGAGGACGTGAGCTGGGTGGATGCCCAGGACACCTCCTCTTCAGTGTGCTGCCTTGCCCCGCCCCGGCCTACTGGAGCCCTGTGGGCTTTGTCATCAGGAGAAATTCCAGATGCTCTGGCTGTGCCTCGCTTTTCCAGAGCCACACGCTCACAGCGTGTCCTCACAGCCTGGAGGGGCTGCAGTCACCACCTTGCATCAGTCTGTTGTATAAACCATCACCCATAACCTCAGACACAAAGCTCCACATTTCCATCGGTGAAGCAAGACTCAGGCAGCAGGTGTGGCCGAGAGACGGCGCAGAAATAACAGCAGGAGGACTGTGGGCCTCCTGGGCCAGGGTGGATGGACCCTGAACCCACAGCCCCAGTCAGAAGGCAGCACAGCCCTGGAGGGCATGAGTTGGACTTAACCCACCGTCTGATGTGGGGTGGCCTGTGTTCAGAAGGATGTCGGGCTGTGTTTTGGGCCACTCACATGCCCAGAGGTCAGCAGAGAGGTGTCCGCATGGCGTTGTGCGGAGACCAGAACACCAGCGCCATCGCCCCGGCCCATGGGCACTGCACGTGCAGGAAGGAGTGGGGCCTGGGAGAGGGAGGCGCCGTGGAGGTCACCGAGACATCAAAGTACACTCGTTGAATAAATTTGTTTTAAAAGTGGACCAGGGGTTCTTTTTTTTTTTTTCCACTTTGCGGGGCTTGTCAGAGAATGGTGTATTAAGGTTGTACTTAGGGCAGATGCAGAGCAAAATGCCAGCACGTTTTCCACCATCAACTCGCCCCTGCCCCCATGGTCCAGTCCCAAAGCCCCAGCAACCTCTGTGGTGTCCCCCCAGGGGATGAGAGCAGTCTCTCTTATTTGGTTGTTAGAGATTTTCACATACGAGGAAATTCCATGTGCTGGGAAGAATCAGCAAAGCCCCGAGGCGGGGAGGTGGCTATTTTCTGTCTGTCCTTCCCTCCCAGACCAGGAAGGATGGTGATGTAATCCGCTCTCTCGGAAGCTCTGAAGTAACTGGTACTTTAGAGTCATTTCTTAATGTAAGCACATCCTGCACTCCAGCCAGCCATTGATTGGTGCCACCTGGCCTGAGAGGCAACGGAGACGCAGCTGCTCTGATGCACTAATGGAGGATGTGTATTCAATACTCAGACCCACTTCCCCTCTGGCGAGTGGTGTTTTCTCAGAAGAAACAGCTCCCCTTTGGGCTTGGGCACTATAATGAGCTTGGACGGGCTCATTATTAAAGGCCAAGGTCACTAGTCCCACTCGGCCGTGGCCTCGGTGTAGGGCGTGATCTGGTGTGGAGCCGAGAGCATCCAGGGAGACGGGCTTCAGTGATGCCACTGCGCCCCAGGGCGGTGCCCCTGCCCATTTGTCTGTGACCTTAATTTCTGTGTGTCAGCCTGGGAGCAAAGAGTACCCGATTCCATCAAGTGCAGCTGAGTGTTCACTTAGGAAAACAAGAGGATGGGTTTCTATGGTGACCTCCATATCCAGCAAGTGAACACACCACCCAAAGACTGTGGTCACAACCTGAGTCACACCATGGTCACTGCCATCAGGAATCCACAGGGGACTGGTTCCAGGGCCCTTCCAGACACCAAAACCTGAGGATGCCCAAGTCCCTTATATAAAATGGCCTTTCAGTCTGCCCCCAACATCTGTACTCAGAGACAGAGCCTTGAAAGGGCTAATTAAAATAAGGTCTTCCCTGGGGGCGCAGTTGATGAGAATCCACCTACCACCGCAGGAGACATGGGTTCCATCCCTGGTCCGGGAAGATTCCACATGCCTTGGGGCCACCAGGCCCATGTGCCACAACAACTGAGCCCAAGGGAGGCAGCTACGAAGCCGATGCACCTAGATCCTGCTCTCAGCTAAAAAAGAAGCCACCACAATGCAAAGCCCACACACCACAACAAAGAGTAGCCCCTGCCTATGGCAACTAGAGAAAGCCCCCAAAGCAAAGAAGACCCAGCACAGCCAAAAATAATAATGAAAAGTAAAATGAGGTCATTAGGGTGGACTCTGATCCAGCCTGATGGGTATCCTTATATATCCTACTCTAAAGAAGAAATCTGGACAAAGACATGATACAGGGATGACCATGTGAAGACACAGGGAGGAGCTGGTGGGTGTCTGCAAGCCAAGGAGAGAGGCCTCTAGAGGAGCCAGCCCTGCCAGCTCCTCCCTCTTGGACCTTCCAGCCTCTCGAACTTTGAGAAAATTCATTCTTGTTGTCTTTGATAAAAGACACTAATTGAGATACAGTTGACAGAAAACGTTGCATTTGTTGCAGGTGTGCAACAAAATGATTCGATATTTGTCTATATTGTGAAGTGATCACAATAAGTCTAGTTAATACCCATCACCACACATGGTTACCTAAAAAGTTGTGTGCGAAGAGGACTTTTAAGATCTACTTTCTTAGCGGCTTTCAAGTACACAGCACAGTGTTACTAACTGTAGTCACGTGCTGTGCACGGCATCCTGGGACTTCGTTTCACAACTCAGGGTTTATACCCTTCATCTCCCTCTGATTTCTCAAGCCCCACTCCCCTCTGCCTGTGGGTGGACCTGCCACATCACACAGTCTGTGCCACCTGCTTGCAGGCCCCTTGGCTTCTCCCGCCCTTGACCCTGGAATCCTCTCCCCAACACCACTGAGTGTTCTGTTCACCCTCAGTTTCAAAGGTCGTCTCCAGTGTCAACTCTTCCAAGACTTTCCTGATCCCCTCTGTCAGCAGAGTCCCCTCATTTTATATGTAATTCCCTTAGAATACTTTTTTACCTTCTATTTAGATACAAGTGTAGCTGAAATCCACCATCAGATTACATCCTAATAGAGTCACTAACGTTGCACATCTTTTCATGTGCGGACTGGCCATTCATATGTGTTCCTTAGAGATGTGTCTGTTCAAATACTTTGTTCCTTCTTTAACTGGGTTGTCTTTCTGTTGTGTTGTAGTAGTAGCAACACAACAATTTAAGTAGTAGCCTCTTCAATATTCCAGCTTCTGGAGCCTATCATTCTTAACCGCAGGTAACTCTGCGCCTGCGGTCCTAACCTGCGGGGCTCTCTGTTCTGTAGAGAATAATGCCAAGTTTTTCCTCAGGTCGTTCCTGAGGCGGCCGCCAGGTGGCGCTGCGGCGCGGGAAACCTGATGGATGCGGGGCGGTCACTCCCAAACCGTGGTCCTCGCTGCCTGCCCGCTGGTAGCAGGGAAACCGGCTGGGTCTGCGCTCCCAGGTGTGAATGGTGATGCTGGGAGAAAGATGAAGGCGAAAGATGGCCAACCAGGGGCAGAGCTGGGCCCGGAGGCGGGAACCCCATTGACCGGGCTCTTACCTGCACACACCCGTACACACCTCCACACAGCAGCATCCATCCCCCAGGGTTGGTGGATCCTCCAGAGGCCCCTCCTTGGTGCGGTCCCTTTTCTCTCTTCTGGGAATATCTGTTCTGTGTGCCCGTGAGAGACTGTTCATCCCCAGACAGGTCATGCACCTGTCCTTTCTGCCCATCTGCTCCTGTCCTCTCTGTCCGAGGCAGGGCATCCCACCTCCAGGTTGGCCTGTCATCAGTTCTCCACATAAAACTGGCCCGGTCTCTGCCATGCTTCTAATAAGCATGACTTCTGGCCAACCTGTGGATAAATAATCACCCCTAAGGGCAGAGTTGGACACCATTGAGCAACTGAACTGAGGGGAACCCACAGCCCGACAGTGTGAGTCCTGTCTCCTTGAGGCAGCACCTGGCATGGGGTGGGCACTGCATAAGCACCTGGGGAGACAGATGATAAACTGGACACAAATGAAACCCAACACACCAACAGGGAGGAAGAAAAGGAACTGAGGGGGTTCTCACTTCTCCATGACAATATTTCCCTTCTCCCCTCTTTATCTCTTTCTTATTGGCATCAGTTCAGTTCAGTCGCTCAGTCGGGTCCAACTTCTTGCAACCCCATGGACTGCAGCTTCCCTGTCCATCACCATCTCCTGGAGTTTACTCAAACTCATGTCCATCAAGTTGGTGATGCCATCCAACCATCTTATCCTCTGTCATCCCCTTCTCCTCCTGCCTTCAATCTTTTCCAGCATCAGGATCTTTTCCAATGAGTTAGCTCTTCGTATCAGGTGGCCAAAGTATTGGGAGTTTCAGCTTCAGCATCAGTCCTTCCATGATTTCCTTTAGGGTGGACTGGTTGGATCTCCTTGCAGTCCAAGGGGCTCTCAAGAGTTTTCTTCAACACCACAGTTCAAAAGCATCAATTCTTCAGCACTCAGCTTTCCTTAGTCCAAATCTCACATCCACACATGACTACTGGGAAAACCATAGCCTTAACTAGATGGACCTTTGTTGGAAAAGTAATGTCTCTGCTTTTTAATATGCTCTCTAGGTTGGTCATGACTTTTCTTCCAAAAAGCAAGTATCTTTTAATTTCATGGCTGCGATCACCATCTGCCGTGATTTGGGAGCCCCCAAAAAGAAAGTCTGTTACTGTTTCCACTGTTTCCCCATCTATTTGCCATGAAGGGATGGGACCAGATGCCATGATCTTTGTTTTCTGAATGTTGAGCTTTAAGCCAACTTTTTCACTCTCCTCTTTCACTTTCATCAAGAGGCTCTTTAGTTCTTCTTCACTTTCTGCCATAAGTGTGGTGTCATCTGCATATCTGAGGTTATTGATATTTCTCCCAGCAATCTTGATTCCAGCTTGTGCTTCATCCAGTCCAGCATTTCTCATGATGTACTCTGCATATAAGTTAAATAAGCAGGGTGACAATATACAGCCTTGATGTACTCCTTTCCCTATTTGGAACCAGTCTGTTGTTCCATGTCCAGTTCTAACTGTTGCTTCCTGACCTGCATACAGATTTCTCTAGGCAGGTCATGCGGGTCTGGTATTCCCATCTCTTGAAGAATTTTCCACAGTTTGTTGTGATCCACACAAAGGCTTTGGCATAGTCAATAAAGCAGAAGTAGATGTTTTTCTGGAACTCTCTTGCTTTTTCAATGATCCAACAGATGTTGGCAATTTGATCTCTGGTTCCTCTGCCTTTTCTAAATACAGCTTGAACATCTGGAAGTTCACGGTTCATATACTGTTGAAGCCTGGCTTGGAGAATTTTGAGCATTACTTTGCTAGTGTGTGAGATGAGTGCAATTGTGCAGTAGTTTGAGCATTCTTTGGCATTGCCTTTCTTTGGGATTGGAATGAAAACTGACCTTTTCCAGTCCTGTGGCCACTGCTGAGTTTTCCAAATTTGCTGGCATATTGAGTGCAGCACTTTCACAGCATCATCTTTTAGGATTTGAAATATCTCAACTGGAATTCCATCACCTCCACTAGCTTTGTTCATAGTGATGCTTCCCAAGGTCTAGTTGACTTCACATTCCAGGATGTCTGACTCCAGATGCATGATCATATCATCATGATTATCTGGGTCATGAAGATCTTTTTTGTTACAGTTCTTCTGTGTATTCTTGCTACCTCTTCTTAATATCTTCTGCTTCTGTTAGGTCCATACCATTTCTGTCCTTTATTGTGCCCATCTTTGCATGAAATGTTCCCTTGGTGTCTCTAATTTTCTTGAAGAGATCTCTAGTCTTTCCCATTCTATTGTTTTCCTCTATTTCCTTGCACTGATCACTGAGGAAGTCTTTCTTATCTCTCCTTGCTATTCTTTGGAACTCTGCATTCAAATGGATATATCTTTCCTTTTCTCCTTTGCTTTTCACTTCTCTTCTTTTCACAGCTATTGTAAGCCCTCCTCAGACAACCATTTTGCCTTTTTTGCATTTCTTTTTCTTGGGAATGGTCTTGATCCCTGCCTCCTGTACAATGTCACGAACCTCCATCCATAGTTCTTCAGGCACTCTGTCAGATCTAATCCCTTGAATCTATTTCTCACTTCCACTGTATAATTGTAAGGGATTTGATTTAGGTCATACCTGAATGGTCTAGTGGTTTTCCCTACTTTTCTTCAATTTAAGTCTGAATTTGGAAATAAGGAGTTCATGATCTGAGCCACAGTCAGCTTCCAGTCTTGTTTTTGCTGACTGTATAGAGCTTCTCCATCTTTGGCTGCAAAGAATATAATCAATCTGATTTCGGTATTTGGTAATGTCCATGTGTAGAATCTTCTCTTGTGTTGTTGGAAGAGGGTGTTTGCAATGACCAGTGTGTTCTCTTGGCAAAACTCTATTAGCCTTTGCCCTGCTTCATTCTGTACTCCAAGGCCAAATTTGCCTGTTACTCCAGGTGTTTCTTGACTTCCTACTTTTGCATTCCAGTCCCCTATAATGAAAAGGACATCTTTTTGGGGTGTTAGTTCTAGAAGGTCTTGTAGGTCTTCATAGAACCATTCAACTTCAGCTTCTTCAGCATTACTGGTCAGGGCATAGACTTGGATTACTGTGATATTGAATGGTTTGCCTTGGAAATGAAGAGAGATCATTCCATCATTTTTGAGATTACATCCAAGTGTGGCATTTCGGACTCTTTTGTTGACTATAGTGGCTACTCCATTTCTTCTAAGGGATTCTTGCCCACGGTGGTAGATATAATGGTCATCTGAGTTAAATTCACCCATTCCAATCCATTTTAGTTTGCTGATTCCTAAAATATTGATGTTCACTCTTGCCATCTCCTGTTTGACCACTTCCAATTTGCCTTGATTCATGGACCTAACATTCCAGGTTCCTATGCAATATTGCTCTTTACAGCATCGGACTTTACTTCCATCACCAGTCACATCCACAGCTGGGTGTTGTTTTTGCTTTGGCTCTGTCTCTTACTGGCATGGACATGTGGTATTCCTATATTTTTCTATGACTTAGAATTCACTACTGACCTTAACTCCTTTGGTGCTGAAATCATCCCAGATTTGGCCAAATGGGAGTGCCTTCAGTATGGCTCTGCATTCTCAGGGACATGCCCCACCATGTGAAAGCATATTCCTATTTTCTGGGCTTCCCTGGTGGTTCAGTTGATAAACAATCTGCCTGCAATGCGGGAGATCTGAGTTCAATCCCTGGATTGGGAAGATGCCCTGGAGAAGGGAAAGGCTACCCACTCCAGTATTCTGGCCTGGAGAATTCCATGAACTGTATAGTTCTTGGGGTCCTAAAGAGTCGGACACAACTGAAGGACTTTCACTTTTTTCACTTTCTGTTGTAACCATATTCCAGGTTTATCTTGTGACTCCACCACCCCCACCCCAGAATCTGCCGTTTCTCTGAGGAGTTCTGGCTCCTCTGGGTGGTGAGTGATGCTGAAGGCCAAGATTGGGCACTAGATGCACTCACAGCTACTAGTGTGTCTAACACCTGGCTGTTTTCAGCAGACAGAACAAGAGAATAGATGCATGTGTGTGCTATACATGTATACAGTCATACAACAGACACACATGTACGTACAGACAATCACGGACACATACTCTGACACCGTGAGCTCATTCCAATTGCTACAATTCCGGTCCATCCCACAGGTTTGCCTTGCCTTTCCCCACTCCATATTTGTGATTTCTCTGTCTCTCTGAAAATCCTGTTTCTCAGTAACCACCTCCACGCATGCCTCTGTCCTGTCAATCATGTATCTATGGGCTTGGGATCTGTCCGCACTCAGTCTACCTCTCAAACATCGGTCTTGAATTGACCTGTTGTTTAAATTCATCAAATGGTTCCTACCTAATGACAAAATAAATGACAACGACACACACTAGACTCTTTCTCCCTGGTTCATAGTCTGCAAGCTTCAGGAAGAGCCCGTCCAACTTCCTGGGAAAGGCCCATAGTTCCCACCTGTCATAGAGCAGGTTCAAGTTCTGTTGAACTTCATACACAGGTTGACATTCTATTACAAGGAAAAATGTTGCTTTATAGTCTGTAACTAAGCCAAATTCTAAAAGAAACCAGTTGCTAAGGCAACTGAGCAAAGAGTTAATGAATTCATCAGTCATTATATGCAGATTAACCTGCCAGTGTTCACAAGGAGATGTGCTTGTTTGATTTTTCCTTCCGGAAGAGAGAACGGTGCACATTTTTTCCCCACTTGACAGAGTTCCTTCTGAAAAGGGCTCAGGCTTTGGGATCAGACAGGGCTGGTCAGGCCCCTGTGGGACCTTCAGACCACAGCCTTCTCTGCAAAGTGTGGATAATCTTGAAGCTGTTGAGATGACCTTATCAGATGAGCTACTGGAAACAGAGCACCTTTCAGTGTCTTTTCTAAGAAAACGGAGGGTGACTTACAGAGGTTAGCACACATCCTCTAGGGGATCAAGTGACATTTTCCTTCACATTCATAACTGACCACACTCATCCCTCAGTGTCCCACTGTGATCTCCACAGAACCCTGAAGACTTGACTGCAAGTCTGCCCCTCTCTACTGGCCCACTAAACTGTCTGAGATCGGGGACAAGGAATTCATCCTGGTAACCTCAAGGTCGCCTGAGTGTAGGATTGGAAACCCGCTTTATGGTGAATGAGTGGTGTGTCTGGAGCCTCCTTCTGACTCTGGGCCCTGCGCCGCCACCTGGTCAGAAACTATAACTTCAGGAGATGTTTGTAAGCAAGGAACTGGCACCCGTGTTGATTACAACATTCAGTTAAGTTCAGTTCAGTCGCTCAGTCGTGTCCGACTCTTTGCAACCCCATGAACCGCAGCACACTAGGCCTCCCTGTCCATCACCAGCTCCCGGAGTCTACCCAAACCCATGTCCATTGAGTCGGTGATGCCATCCAACCATCTCATCCTCTGTCTTCCCCTTCTCCTCCTGCCCTCAATCTTTCCCAGCATTAGGGTCTTTTCCAATGAGTCAGCTCTTCGCATCAAGTGGCCAAAGTATTGGAGTTTCAGCTTCAACATCAGTCCTTCCAATGAACACCCAGGACTGATCTCCTTTAGGATGGACTGGTTGGATCTCCTTGCAGTCCAAGGGACTCTTAAGAGTCTTCTCCAACAGCCACAGTTCAAAAGCATCAATTCTTTGGCGCTCAGCTTTCTTTATAGTCCAACTCTCACATCCATACATGACTACTGGAAAAACCATAGCCTTGACTAGACGGACCTTTGTTGACAAAGTAATATCTCTTCTTTTTAATATGCTGTCTAGGTTGGTCATGACTATTACAGTATTAACCGCCTCAAAACAAACAGTGGAAACCACCACTGTCATGATGAAGATCCTGAGTGTGAATTTTTTTTCTTGTTTTTGTAGTTAAACATATAATTTACCATCTTAACATTTCTCAGTATACAATTCAGTGGTCTTATGTACATTCATGGGGTATCCCTGATGGCTCAGCAGTGTGCTTTGCTGTGGGAGAGAAATTATTTCCATAAATTCTACAATATTTGATTGCAGAGTGCTGTGTACAGAAAGGGAAAGGTGAAAATGTTTCCCTACTTTTCTATTTAACAATGTTAAAAAAAAAAAAAGATGCTTAAAGTGTGATGTGATTAGGTCATGGAGCAAGCTTTGCTGCTGAGAATGAAGATAATCCACACGGACCATTTCCACCGAGACCCTAAGAAAAGAAAGAAAACAGCTGCAAAGTGCTAAAAGGCAGGAGGCAGCACAAGAGCCGGGTCTGCCTGGGGCCGTTCAGCCACCCCCATGCTGACCCCACCAAGTCTGTTTGCAAAACAGGCACAGCTTTTAGTTACCTGGGTCAATATCACTGCATTGAGTCAGGACTGCTGGCCTCTCACTCTGCTTTGTTCCTCCTCTTTTAAATCTTTCTATACTCCTGCTCCAAACGTCTTAGAGTGTGGTTTTAACCTTTAGTAACCTCTACAGTATAAAATGCCAGGGAAAAAAAATGCTAGAAAGAAAGAAAGTGAAGTCTCTCAGTCGTGTCTGACTCTTTGCAACCCCATGGACTGTAGCCTGCCAGGCTCCTCCATCCATGGGATTTTCCAGGCAAGAATACTGGAGTGGGTTGCCATTTCCTTCTCCAGGGGATCTTCCCAACCCAGGGATTGAACCCAGGTCTCCCACATTGCAGGCAGACTCTTTACCATCTGAGCCACACCTGTAGTTAGTACATAAAGGAGGAGACTGCACCAGATATCAGACATCACCATGTGTTTTCTCCAAAGATGGTAGTTCTAACATTTTATTCTGAGAAATCCTTTAAAACATCTGTATGGTGCCGCAGTCTCTCATCTACAGGGGCGTATGGTCAGGCCACTTAAGATAGCTGTTCTCTTGCTCTCTGTACATCCCCTTCCCCACCAGGGCCTGCTTCTACTGCTGCTTAGTCACTCCAGCCATGTCCAACTCTGTGCAACCCTAAGGACTGCAACCTGCCAGGCTCCTCTGCCCATGGGGTTTTCCAGGCAAGAATACTGGAGAATACCTCGTGCAGGGAATCTTGCCAACCCAGGGACTGAACCCTGGTCGTCTCCCACACTACAGGCAGATTCTTTACCACTGAGCCAGCAGGGAAGTCCCATAAAATTCGAGACCAGTCATTAACTTTTTAAAACATTGATTTTTTAAATTTAATTCAATATATCCACGATCTTGTGCTCCACAGCATTCTGGTCACTTTTCAAATGAGCTCAGCATCTCTTGAATCCAGGCCTGAGGTGATGTGAGACAGTTGCTTTGAATTTTTTTCATCTTGCTGTTAATTAAATTTCTGTGGAGGGCCTCCTTATATAACAGAAAATGAATTTTGTTCCCATTGCTAGCAGAGACTTAGGTCCAGCTAACCAGAAAATAGTTGTCAACTTCTGGACATCTACCAGCTTCAATGGTGGGGGGAGGGGCTGAAACAAAAAACAAATTTCAAAATCGTTATTCAAAATTCACAAATTAAGTACAAAAGAAATTCAAATAATTCAACTTTCAAATGCACTGGGGGGCTTCCCTGGTAGCTCAGCTGGCAAAGAATCCACCTGCAATGCAGGAGACCTGGGTTTGATCCCTGGGTTGGGAAGATCCCCTGGAGAAGGGGAACAGCTACCCACTCCAGTATTCTTGCCTGGAGAATTCCATGAACAGAGGAGCCTGGAAGGCTACAGTCCATGGGGTCACAAAGAGTTGGACATGACTGAGTCACTTCACTTTCACAAGACTCCTTGTCTCTTAACATCAACAAGAGCAGGAAAACCACTTTGTTTCGAATTTGCCCTTTCACCCTAAACTCCGTGTCTTCCCAACCCTCCTCGTTGCCCGGGGCCTCCCCTCACCCCAGCATCCCCCCACCTGGCTGCCCCCTCAGCGGCCCTTCACATCCGCAGGTGGGCGTGCACTGCAGCGAAGGTGGTGATGCTGCTGTGCTGCCGTTGCCTGGCAACAGATGCGGGCATCACCCGCTCCCAGCTGCTCCCCAACAGTCGCTGCTGTGTTCCAGGTGAGCCAGATGGGATTCCGCATTCTGAGCCCAGGGTTCAAAACTCAAAGGAGGACTGGTCACCTAGACCAGACTAGGAAAAGGCCACATGACTGGTTTTTGTTTTTAAGTGTCTTGACCGCCTACCTGATAATAGACTGTGCAAATATCACCTTGGCATTTCTCATCAGAAATGTTGCATTGCCATGTAAACAAGTTGCTTTTATGTTTTGGACTGGTTCCCAGGTGGCTCAGTGGTAAAGAACACGCCTGCCAATGCAGGAGATGCAGGTTCCATCCCTGGGTTGGGAAGATCCCCTGGAGAAGGAAATGGCAACCCACTCCAGTGTTCTTGCCTGGAGAATTCTATGGACAGAGGAGACTGGTGAGCTATAGTCCATGGGGTTGCAAAAGAGTCGGAGACGACTGAGCAACTACACAACAACAACAACAGTGTTCTGTGGATGGATAGTGCAGATGCTGCAGCCAGGCTGCAAAGGTTTAGATCCCATACACACCTCTTATTCACCCTCTCGCATTCTATGAAACAACAGTCACAATAGTTCCTTTCAGGGTTATTGCAAATACCAAATAAATCACTCCATGGAAAGGATTTAGCTCAGTGCCAGCAATCACTTGACAAGTCATAGAAATGAGTTATTTTAATTCTAATTCCTAAATTTGAACAAGTGAAAACTTTTGCTATATTTTTTAGGGTTACAGGTTTTTATTTCTCCCCTTTATCAGTTTCCCTGATGGCTTAGACGGTAAAGAATTTGCCTGCAAAGCGGGAGATCTGGGTTCAATCCCTGGGTTCGCAAGATCCCCCAGAGGAGGGTATGGCAACCCACTCTAGTATTCTTGCCTGGAGAATCCCAGTGGACAGAGGAGCTGGCGGGTTGCAGTCCATGGGGTCACAAAGAGTCAAACACAACTGAGCGACTAAGCACAGCAAGCTTCCATGGAATTTGTTTTGTCCCCTTCTCTTCCAGCTGACAGTATTATAGACACCTTGGCATTAGAAAAAATAGACATATCCTTTAAAACATCCCACCACACTCTGCTGTATTTGTGCATCTGTTCTCACCTCGCACTGCCCCATCCACCACCTTCCAGGATGTGTGGATGCTGCTCTGGGTAAATATTTGTGTTAACACAAAGAGGGAGGCCTCAGGACACTGCTGAATAGTGTCCTTTCACTTGCTGAAACTCCTACCCAGCTCATCCTGTATCTTTGCTTCTGCCCTGACAGAAAGAAAGATTCACTGCTTTTGTCTTTGAAAGAGTATTCCTGTTTGGATATGGTGCTAAACTGGACAAGTATCTTATGAATTTAAAATCTGATGGTGAAATTCCTTTCATGAGAACCTACACTTGAAGGGAGTTATCTTTGGCCTTTGGGAATTCATTCATACATCCATCCAATGAGGACTCATGGGGCCTCTCCCTCCTCGGCCAGGCACTGAACTGGGCACAGCGAAGCAGGTGTGAGGGGCGGGCTCCACCTCGGCGCTCACTGAGCCCAAGCCCAGTGGACTTCTGAAAGAGCAGTAAACGAACCATTATACAATTCTCCCAGAGAGAGCAGCACACAGGGGCCCACACCATGTCCTGGGGTGTTAACACACAGGGGCCGAAGGGGGACTGGGGAGCTCCAGGAAGCACGTACATGAGGGCTCAAGCTGCACAGTTGACCGGGAAACAGTCTTGATGGCCCATGGCTGAGGACGTGGGGGTGGTGGGGACAGCGAGGTGGTCAGATCTGCATTGTGACTGTGGCAACGGGCCGGGGGCAGGAGGAAGTGAGCAGAAGGCCACTGCTGACATTCAGGCTGGATAGTGACCGTGGCTTTGGCAGATGCGGTGGAAAGAACAGGAGCGATGTTTAGGAAAGGGACCCAAGGAACACAGTGACTGGGTTTGAAAGAAGGAAAAGGAGGGGATCAAACCTTGTCCTGGTTCAGGAAATCAGGGACCTGATTCACAGAGCCAGAGAGAGGAGCGGCTGGCGGTGTGGGTGGGCAAGGGAAGATCCTGGGAGGCCCCGATGTGGAGGTGTGCTTGGGGCGCTGTGTACAGGGGGCTGAGCTGGGGCTGAGGCGCCTGCTCCGGGTGGAAGGGGAGGGAAATTCAAGGACACGGTGGGGGGAAGGGGAAGCCGAAGGAGTCTCCAGGGGAGTCAGTGAAGGTCAAGACAACAGTACCTGGGGGAAGTCCGGCCCACAGGGTCCGCTGATGGCTCTGAGAGAGTATTTCAGTGAAGGGTGGGTCAAAGCCTGACCCCAGGAGCTTAAGTGTGAACCGAGGTGGGGCGAACCGCGAGGCGCGGGGGGAGTCAGTCCTAGGTTTTAACTCGGAGCCTGTGGGCAGCAAGACACGGTGGGGCTGATGTACGGCCTGGGGGGGCGGGGGGGACCGCGCTGTAGAGAAGGGAAGAAACAGCGGGAAGCCGGGTGAGGCCCGCGGAGCGGTGGGCGCAGGAGGCCAGACGTGCGGACCGCGAGGGAAAGTCAGGGCTGGAGGGGACTGGACGGCAGAGCCGAGAGGAGCCCTGAGAGAAATCGGCGCGCGATGACAGGGTCCCGAGCCTGGAGACGCACAGCGGGGTGACCCCCGGCGTCCAGCGGCGAGGACGCCGAGCACCACCGCAGCAGCGGGGTAGTGTCTGGCTGGCACCCGCGCAACAGGTGGGAACGGGCAGCCGCCCTCACTGGTTCAGGCGGCGGAGCCAGGCTCCGGGCCACGGCGTCTTCCAGAAAAGTAGCCAAGCTGCTCAGAGCGCGCGGAGGAGAGCCGGGGGCGGGAGGCGGCGTGGGAGCGCTGGAACCGTCTAGAACGGGAACGAGGGGAGGCGGGGTGCCTGAGCCCTGCACGGACCCTCCCCTTGATAGAATATGCATGATCCAGCACGAGGCCTCGCCCGCCGCGAGCCGGAGGCGGTGCGGGATCGCGGGAGCGCACGCCCAGACCCAGAGCCGCTCCGGCTGCGAGGGAGCCGCGCGCGCCGCGTTAGGACTGCACGCGGGTGAGCCTCCGCGGTTCCCTTCGAGGGCGGCCGCCACCCCTCCAGACCCCAGGACCCCCTGCCCCGCCGCCCTGTCGGCTCCCTTTCCCCGCCGCGAGGAGGCTTCAGGGGCTAGGACATGGGATGGGGCGCGGGTGGCCGACAGGTGACCACAGTCACGGGCGGGGACCCGGCGCACTCCGTCCCACCGCGCCTTGCTCGGCCGCCACCGGCGGGGCTCGGGCACCCGGCAGAGCGTCCATGCTCCGGTCCCCCTAGGCGCTCCCCGGCAGCTCATCGGGCGCGAGCAGCCGGGCGCGCGGAGAGGGGCGCGCGGGGCGCGGGGAGGGCAAGCGCCACCCGGCCGGCTCCGGAGAACCGGCGCTCTCCGCCTTGTCTCCACTTACTGCTGTTTATCCAGCAGATCATTCTAAACAATTGTCTTTAAAAAGCACTTGGCTCCGCGCGTCTTCTTTGCGTTCTCTGAGTTGGGAGCTCGCGGTGGGCACGGGGAGGGAGAAGAAACGCCTGCTCTGGTCGAAAACACCGAGAGACCGGAACGTCTCTTTCAACAGCGGGAAGAAAGGCCGCCGCAGGGTCTACACACACCTACAGTTGTCTGCCGCCTTTTGTGCAAATTCCTAACCGTGCCTGAGGTCCACGCGAGCGGGCAGGCATGGGGTGTTTGGGCAACAGCAAGACGTCAGAAGACCAGGGCGTCGATGAAAAGGAGCGGCGCGAGGCCAACAAAAAGATCGAGAAGCAGTTGCAAAAGGAGCGGCTGGCTTACAAAGCGACTCACCGCCTGCTGCTGCTGGGTAAGGCCGGGGGGTGCGCGGCGGCGCCGGGCCAGAGCAGAGCGCACGACCCGGGTGCATGGCCCGCGCGGCTCGGAGAGGGCCGGGCTGCGGGGCCAGTGCCCCCGCCGACCGCGAGCGCGCGCCTGAAGACGCCCGCGCGCGGGCAGGACGCTGGTGCGTCTCTGGTGGCGGGAGAGATGGCCACGGTCTTCAGCCCCTGGTCACAGCGTTCTCTCTGTGTATTTTCAGGGGCTGGTGAGTCTGGGAAAAGCACTATCGTCAAACAAATGAGGATCCTGCACGTCAACGGATTTAATCCAGAGTAAGGAATGAACCATTCCGGGCTTGCTTCCCAACCGCATGCAAACTTTGTCCTTTCTCTCCCGGCCTCCCCAAAAATGTTCTCTCTAAACAGTTAGTTTGATCTTTGAGTCAGCCTTTAAGGACAGAAAATATAGACGCGAGTTGTTCAATTTGGCGTATTTAAGCAAATCCTTCCTCTGGTGGTGCCTACATCAAAATATTTACTTAACAAAGTATGATTTACTAGGTACTCGAGGTATTGATCTGTGTTATTACTATTGCTCTGATCGCACTTAATGTGTCAGTATATATACTTCTCTCTGTGTCTGCCTCTATTTCAATTCAACATATGGATAGATATGTTTGCAAGTGTAGCCCGATATTTTTTGTAGCAGTAGTCATGACCATTTTACCTTGTTATGGTTAACCTGTGTGGTTGTCTAGAGCTAGAGTCTGTGGTGCGTCCCTTCAAATTTATTTAGAGTCCAAACCTGAAAAAGGTAGGTATTTTTCTTGCCCAGATTAAAAAAAAAAAACTTTTCACTGTTGTCCTGGGGCTAATGTTGACATCTAATCAACCCCATCATCTATGTCAGCCCCACTGTATCTGGGAATCTAAAGTCTCATTCAGCATTCAGCCAGCTTTGCATAAAGTTAATTAATAACCATTCTCTTTTCATACAGAGAGAAGAAACAGAAAATTCTGGACATCCGGAAAAACGTTAAGGATGCTATTGTGGTAAGGAGTTTGTTTTGTTTTACTTCCCCTACCAGGGACTGGACCCATGCCCCCTGATTTGGGAGCATTGGTGTCTCAAATACTGGACCACCAGGGAAGTCCCAGGGATTTCTTAATTATTTGTTCAGTGAAAAGGTTGTGTCCTCTGCTCCCTCAAACAGTGTAGACAAAAATCACAGATTAGATTATCACACATGGCGCCTAAGTGGTTTATTTATCCGTACATTCTTTTCCTTCGTTCCACTGTAGACAATTGTGTCGGCGATGAGCA
Source organism: Odocoileus virginianus (assembly GCF_023699985.2). Lineage (NCBI taxonomy): Eukaryota > Metazoa > Chordata > Mammalia > Artiodactyla > Cervidae > Odocoileus > Odocoileus virginianus. The sequence continues at coordinate 845,260 of NW_027224344.1, read as the reverse complement.
CCATAATTCCCCCCGTTCCACTGGCCAACCCGGAAAACCAGTTTCGATCAGACTATATCAAGAGCATTGCCCCCATCACTGACTTTGAATATTCCCAGGTAAGTAAATCCTTACCAAAGTATTTTAAACGGTGCAAGATGGAACAGTTGTTAACCAGGTGGCTTACTGAGAACCAGTGTTAATATTATTTCTTTATTGACTTTCTTCAAAATTATAGCTCTCTGCCAGGGAGAAGTGCTTCCCTCTATACCAAAATATTAACACGTGTTAAAAATAGTAAAGACAGGAAGATTGTAAGAAATGTTTTAATGAGCGTGTTGGTGCAGGTGATGATCAGGAAGACAGCATACCTCTAAGAAATACTGGTGGTGCTTTTTCCCCTGCGTATTTCTAAATCAACAATTATGCCATTTCCCAAATACCAGAAGAGTAGAGATTACATGAGCAGAAAGAAGTGCTTTATGGTAGGTGATCATATCCTTGGGAGTAAGAGAACAGAACCCAGTTTACTCTTAAGATAGGGGTTCTTCAGTTCACGTGAGGGGCGCAGGCCAGCTGTAGGTCACACCTGGATCACTTCTGAATGTCGACTGTCTCCTGGGAAAATGTAATTCCCTTCATGTCCACAGAATTTCGGGCTGCTTTTTTAAATCACTTGGATGGCACTGTTGCTTATGCAAGAGGGTGATGTGAATATATGAGTTTTCTCTTGTTTGGTGGACATACATTTCTTTAAAATACTGTTGTTTGGTCATTTGATGTAGCATGTTTCAAAGGAGAAAATATTTCTTTGGTTTCTCAGAAAATCATTTTTTTTTAGTTCTGCCAGAAGAGTGTGTGTGTGCGTGTGTGTACCCACCCCCACCCCCAAAAAAAAGTACTTCAAAGTTCCCGCTGCCTGGCATGGTGTCCTTGAGATGGTTTTCATTCTCAGCACTCTCTTTTCTGAGGGAAGCTGACACAGGAGGTTCTGTGTAAGACAGATGGGCCCGTGTGCATCCCCCTCCCCGCCCCCTTCAGTAGAACACAATTGCCCATAGGCTCTGTGTCCAGATGGCGGATAAGAATTACTTTTTAAAGCTTTTTACTGCATCCTCTCACATGACATTTGTTTCTGATAAGCATTCCAACATAGCCAATGAAACCCCTAGAATTTCTAAGAAGGCAAAGGTAGCGATGGCAAACCACCTAGAAAAAGTGATTGTGGCGTCTGGCATGGCAGGCACACTGTTGTTTACTTAACTGTGTCTTTAACTGGATGTCGTAGAGGGGAGGTGTCAAGGAAACGATGGGGAACAAAGCTGGGCTTCAGCCTACTAGAGCCCTGGGTCCTTCTAGCACGCTACAATGGCTTACATACTGGAAAAGTCCCCCAGAACTGCAGGCTCCTAGCTGAAATCAGGTGTTCTCAATCCCCTTCAGATTCACTTTATTTATAGATACACATTTGAGTTCTAAATTTTGTCCTGCATGCTCGTCTAAAAGTAATCATGAAACACCTTCTGTGTGGTTCTGATGAAGGGAGAAGTTATTCTCAGCATATGATGAGAAATTAACATCAAGATGGATTGATCTGTCATATGTTCTTCTGCTTATGATGAACACACACGTGACAAGGCCATGCCAGATTCCATCTGAAATCCAAAAACAGTAACACCCACGTGGGTTACTAAGGAACCCAAAGCACCTAATTTGCAAATGTGTTTTTGAGCTATAGAACAATTTTTAATAATTAAAAAAAAAAACCCATAAAGCTCAAGAAACGATTTGCACTGAAGACATATATTTTCATGTAGGTATGTTGAAGCCATTGTGAAATGATGGTCATAATTAACTGTCATTAAAATAAAAGAGCATTGGGAACCAGCTGATGCAGATGGAATTGTAATGCTTTTTCAGAAGCAAAACTTTTTTTTTTTTGGTAGTTTTTAAGCCTGCATTCTGTTGTCATACTGGGTCTCTGTATCAAATAAGATTATGTTTACAATTGAGCCAGCACTTACATAAGAAAGGAAATCAGTGTCTAATATTAACTTTCTTCCTGAAAATTCTGTTTTATTTTAATGTGCACGCAGCTTTCAGTAATGTTTATTCTATTGTGCTCTGAAATATTCATCACTTATTAGACTGAATAGTTCTTGAATTTATGTTTTGATGAGCCTCATAAGGGTGATGTTAAGGCAAATGTCTGACATATACTAATAACACTTGGTTCATTTGAAGACAATTAACTTTTGTTTAAAGAACATGTCTAAAAAAAAAGAACATGTCCATTTTAAAAACTATAATAGTAAAAATAAATAAATAAAATATAAAATAAATAAAAAATAATAAAAACTATAATAGTAAAGCTAAATCAAGTACGTTAATAGTAAACATAACACGAATTTACTAAATCTAGTACTTTCAGATTAAATCCTTGAGAAAATCTTTCTGTGTCACAGTCCAATTCCTTTAGGGTCTTAAGTTTGTTTCCCTATAGATCTAGAATAATTTCTGAACCAAATATTTCCTATCATAAAAATTAATTTCAGAATTATTTAAGAAGGAAAAATTAGAAGAAAGTTGGAGTTTCTTGTTCATTATTAAGAATTTGAGATTCTGCATCAGGTTGCTCTTTATAATGAAAAGTCTAGAGTATCTCAGAGGGTCCTGAGAATTTCCTCTAAGAATGTCACGCCTAGGTTTATTCTTCACCTTAGACTCCTGAGTTAATCTCAGTTGAACCCTTGTTGTTCAGTTGTAGCCAACTCTTTGTGACCCCATGAACGGCCCTAACATTTTAACAGGAAGAGGAGTGAGGCTGGCTAGTGGCCTGCCCAGCAGAGGGTGCCTGGGGAGGTCAGGGTGAGGGCGGGAGCCTCTCAGGCCTGGTCTGTCCCCACCTGGGAGGGATTGGAACCTCTGAGAGGGGAGACCTGAGTGTTGCATCACTGTCACTCTGGCTGTGGGTGGAACAGGTTCTGGGGAGGGAGAGGTGAAGTGGGGGGACCATCTTGGAGGCACCTAGAACAGTCCAGATGGAGACACCGGGCAGTCTGGAGTGGACAGCTTGCTGGCCACTTCCTGTTCACAGTGCTTTGCTCATGAGCACACATCCACATGGCCTCGAACCCTTCACTGGTTGATGCCCTGTCTGTGCACCCAGCCAGTCTGCTCAGGAAGTGGTAGAAGACACACATGCCAGGTGGTGGGCATGACAGAACATGCGCTATTTGATCACTTACAAAGTGGAGCAATGCTGCGATTGCTCCACCAAAACTCTTAGCACAATACCAGACAATCAGTGTGCTAAGTTGCTTAGTCGTGTCTGACTCTTTGCAACCCCATGGACTGTAGTCCGCCAGGCTCCTCTGTCCATGGGATTCTCCAGGCAAGAATACTGGAGTGGGTTGCCATGCCCTCCTCCAGGGGATCTTCCTGACCCAGGGATCGAACCTGTGTCTCTTATGTCTCCTGCATTGGCAGACAGGTTCTTTACCACTAGTGCCACCTGGGAAGCCCATAGACAATCAGTGATGAATTAAAGTGGAGTATTAATTGGTTTGTTTGGTGTTTTCTTCCCAAAATGTGGGTATTATATTAGCTCCCTTAAAGGTGTATTTTGCTAGCATTTCTAAGGGCTGGTGGATAAGTGAGACTTAATGAGCAATCTGAGAGCAGTCAGGTCAGTCAGGGCTCTGTCGTCATCACCTGTCTCCTAAGTGGATGTTCATCACAAGTCCTCCTCCAGAGGATCTTCCATACCCAGGGATCGAACCTGAGTTGTCTGCATTTGCAGGCAGTTGCTTTACCATCTGAGAGTCAAAAATACTATATTCTGCAGAAAATATTTTGATCTGGGATAAATTTATAGTAAAAATGTAAAGAAAAACAAAAGCGGGATGTTAAAATACCTAAGAGCCTATCAGAAAAAATCTTCTCTTCCTCGGTTTTCATCTTGTTTTGGTGGTGTCAGTCCGCTGGCTTGATACCAGTGAAAATAAGGCCTCAGCTCCCGAATCAGGCCGTGTCCTGAATCCAGTGGTCACAACATCTGTGTTAGCTCCCAGCCCTCGTCGGGGATGGGAGCTCAGAGGAGGTGGTTGGCTGCTCCAGGGTCAGAGTTGACAGGTGGTCAGGACTGGAGCCCAGTGGTCTGACTCCAAAGCCTGCCATGTGGCCTTCCTGGGCTCAGGAATCGCCGGTCCAACCCCATCGCCAGGTCAGCCTGGTTTCAACTGTGGGCGGATAGGTGTAATCAGGCCGGGTACAGACCCTTGGAACAGCCTGGCAAGAGAAAGTTTCCCAGAAGAGCAGGGTGGTCTCTGGAGTCACTGGGGTCAGCCTCCAGCATGCCAGAGACAGTCAGCTCTGGCGGCCACCCCTTTCTCTTAGGAGCAAAAATGCAAGTAGTTGAAAATGAAACTTTGGGAGTTACTGGGTCATTCACATATTCAAGTAAAATTTCTCAGAGGCGTCTTAGGTGAAGGGTACGGTGGCCTGGAAACAGGAATATTCCAGTGACCAGGATGCAGACCTGCCCTAAAGAACAATTTATCCACCAAATTCTTGCTGCAAGTTGGCCACTTTCATGGGACACTCTTGCAGTTTCGTTCGTCCCATTGCATCATAATTGCAGACATTTACCTGCACAGTCAATTAATTAATCAGGATGAAAAATATCAACAAGGGACTATTTTTCCGCTCCCTTGAAGAAGTGTTATGCGGCTTCCTGAGCTGGTCAAAGACACCTCTAGTAGCCTGTTGTTGTTGTTTTTGTTGAACTAAATAGGCCATTAGAACGTGGACATCACCCCGTTAGGGCCTCTTCCCGGCTTTTGGTTTATACTCTTCCCCAGGGTCTCAGATGGCCTGTGTTACATTCCTTGGATGTAGTATAAAAATATCTCTGTGGTAAGTTTCTATTTTAAATTTTTGTAGCTTTCTTTTCATACTCTGATATCTGGCATTACTCTGTTGGGAGTTGAATCCAATCCCTTAAGTAGAGGCATTTTTGTGTTGTCACGTCCGTGTGCTTCTCACCAGGCATTTATCCTTGTGGGCTATTGAGATATGTTTGAATCCCATTACACAAGGCCATCTTTCAGAGAAAATGTATAAAAAGTTTTTATTATGTCCCTGATAGTTTAGAGAGGATATGTTTTCTGTTTTGGGGGTTTTTTTGGTCAAATTTAAGATGTGCTAACTCTAGGACTTTAAATATTTTAAGGTCTGCAGAAAAACTTCAGTGCCAGTGGGAACCTCTTTGGCCCTTGAAAATAAAATAGTGCAGCTATAAGCAGAAAGGATAGGGCCTCTCTCCAAACAGTTTTTAGGATTATTTTAGCCAGCCCCAATGAATTGGGATGCAGCAGAATGAATCCAAGATCTAATGGACTTGAGCCAGTTCTTGGCCGGACACAGCCTCTTAGCCGACTTCCTTTGAATTTTCCCATCTGTAAAATGGGGACAGTAGTATCAGCCTCATGACATTACTTGAGAATGAGTCATATCCGGTGAGAAAGCTTGGGAATTTAAAGACTGGAAGAGCCATGAATCATTATGGTTATTACTGTTGACCAAGTACCAATGCGAGAACCAGAAAGGAACTTTAGTTACAATAAAAATGTGCTGGAAATTCAATTTGACATATATATTTTTGCCAACCCCCCTGCTGGCCCAGAAGACACGGGTCACCCCCAGGCCTAAGCAGCCGATGATAGGTGTTACTCCCAAGTATCTTTCCTTTTAATCAACTCAGAGCCTGGGACCACAGGATTAATATTCTACAAGTTCCATTTTATTTTTTTAATATTTTTATTTATTTATTTATTTGGCTGCTCCTGGTCTTAGTCGTGGCATGTGGGATCTAGTTCCCTGACCATGGATCAAACCCAGGCCCCCTGCATTGGGAGCTCAGAGTCCCAGACACATCTGGACCACCAGGAAAGTCCCCTACAAGTTCCATTTTAAATGTCAACCAGTGAATGACTAAAACTTCTCAGGGCTTTTTATGGTTGCTTCAAATTAAGATTTACGTGTAGGGAAAATATGTTTTCTTTCTCATTATCAACATTTCCTCTTATAGGCATCTTTTCAACATCACATCCACGTCCACTGCAGATAAAGCATCTCTTGACCTGTACATAAGAAACTGGACTCAGAAATGCCTAACTTTTGAGTGCAGCTCTGAGTAGCTCTGAAGGGTCCTTTGTGTCACCCAAGCCAGGGAGACCAACCCAGGGCTGAGGGAACCTTATCATTCTGCACCTTCAAAGTGTGGAATTTCTGAAACTGCCATGTGTCTTATAATAGATACGCACATTTAATGTGACAGCATTCTCCTCCCATACACCCCCTCACCCCTAAGAATCTATTATTAAAACTGTAGTACATCCAGAGTGGAAGAAATACAGCATTTTGTGGGAAATTAAACATCATATTGCTTCAAAAAAAAGAAAAGAGCAGTTGTAGACATGTTCTTGGCTAATTGCATAATTCTTTAAAAAAACATCATCTTACATAATGAACAAATTACTGAGTTCTTTGAAGATAAACCTTGTCCTTGTATACCACCAAGGACTGAAAAGATGTATTTGATAATAACGGGAAGGAGATTCTGAGCTGCACACAGTAGACTCATCAAAGTACCAGATCTTTTTTTCTTCATGCTGCCATTTTTGAGGAACACCCAGGAGATGTCTGGCTATTGCCAGAGGGGCAGAGATTACAATGGATTTCAAGATTGTTTGTTTTAATTAATAAAATTAGTGTCGTCATTAGGAATGTGTAACAGGAAACATAGTGGCCCAGTTGTTAGAACCAAAGGCTGGAACAGCCCAAATGCCCATCTGTGGGACATGGACTCAGACCCTGTGGGGACCCGTGAGAGACGGGTGCAGCATCAGTGGACTCCACTCGCACCTCGACGTGGGTGGGTTTCCGTGTGTTGATGCTGAACCAACTGAAATGATGGAAGTCTATGTAAAGAACAACACCGTTCTATGATGTTCAGAAATAAGCAGAAGTAAGGGTTGTGCTGTTTCAGCACACATACTGTGTTGGCCAAAAAGTTTGTTTGGGTTTTCATAAGATGTTATGGAAAAACCCAAACAAACTTTTTGACCAACCCAATATATTTGTGATAATTTCTGTAAAAGAGAAGAGAATGAGCATCAAAGTGTTCGGGGCAACAGAGAGGAAGTGGGAGAGACATGTGGAATGTTCCGATGTGGGGGACGGAAGGGGTGCATTGTTTTCACTGTGTTATAGACAAACACATAACAAAGCAAAGCAAAAGAGGACCCTGTGAGGACCAGTGATGACCTGTGTCACCCCCCAGTTCTGGCCACCTGTGGTCCACGGTAAGGAGAAATTGGAGTCTCCTAATTTCAGTTCAGTTCAGTCGCTCAGTCATGTCCAACTCTTTGCGACCCCATGGACTGCAGCACACCAGGCTTCCCTGGCTATCCATCACCAACTCCCAGAGCTTGCTCAAACTCATGTCCATCGAGGTTGGTGATGCCATCCAACCATCTCATCCTCTGTTATCCCCTTCTCCTCCTGCCTTCAGTCTTTCCCAGCATCAGGGTCTTTTCCAGTGAGTCAGTTCTTCGTATCAGGTGGCCAAAGTATTGGAGTTTCAGCTTCAGCATCAGTCCTTCCAATGAATATTCAGGACTGATTTCCTTTGGGATTGACTGGTTTGATCTTGCAGTCCAAGGGACTCTCAAGAGTCTTCTTCAACACCACAGTTCAGAAACATCAATTCTTCGGTGCTCAGCTTTCTTTATAGTCTTAACTTCCACATCCATACATGACTACTGGGAAAACCATAGCTTTGACTATACGGACCTTTGCTGGCAAAGTAATGTCTCTGCTTTTTAATATACTGTCTAGGTTGGTCATAGCTTTTCTTCCAAGGAGCAAGCATGTTTATACTTAGAAAATAATAAATTTTCTAATTTATTAGCCTGTATTCTTTGTGCCCTGCTCCCTCTCAGAGGGAAGTTTATGAGATGATCTCAAGGGGGTCATGTGAGCAAAATGCCTGATCAAGAAAATCCTGAACCTTGAGGATTTTACTGGGACTTGCACTTCTTGTGATAGAGGACGATGCTGTGAGATTCGCTGGCACAACGTGGTTGAGGTGCTTCCTCGTGAAGACAGGCTCCGAGTGTGCAGGAGACACGGTGGGAGATAAATCCCTGCGTGCTGGAATAACTGTCCTTCCAGGAGCTCCATGTCACATTCTGGCAGTCAACTCTTGTGCTTAATGGGACTCTAATTCCAGAGGCTGATGCTGTCCCGTTCCTTTTTTATTATGAATATAATAAGCCAGGTGATTTTGAAAGTATTTTAAACTTTCAACGTTCCTGAGCCAGAGGCCGCCCACCCCTTCCCGGCAGCCACGCTCCCTGTGCCTCAGCGTGTCCGTCTCTAGAGTGAGCATAACAGCGCTCCCTCCTCCCAGGACTCTGCAGATTTGGTTGAGTGAGTCAATATATGCCGAAGGCTGGGCTCCACGTTTGCTGTTCTCTACCCCTGATTAGCTGTGCAGAAGAGAAGCGTTTTTTAATCAAATGTTTGTTATGTGCCTGCAAAGCCGAAACACTGCTGATTTCAGAATGGCTGCATCACCACGTGAGACCACGGCCAAGCCTTTCTCAGTCAGCACGTCCTCCACGCCACGCTGACCACACACAGGAAATGAAGGTGTAATGAAAGCCACAGATGCAAACCATGTGTGTAATTTTACCCCCAAGTAGCCACGTTTTTACGAAATGAAAAGAAACAAGTGAAGTTTAACAAGATATTTTACTTAACATGATATACCCCACATATTCCTGTAACATGCAATCTCCAGAAGCTATTTCTGAGATATTTTATCATCTTTTTTCTTAGTCTTCAAAATCTGTTGTGCCCTGCACACGTCCAGACATCTCAAGCTGAGGAAGCCACATGCCAGGTGCCCCAGGACCGCATCACCATGGCTGCTGCAGCAGACAGTTGAGGCTGGGGCAGAGGAAACAGAGGTTTCTTCTCCGCCAGCCTGCACGGTGGTACTATGACAGGTGCAGGCCACTGGCTGTTCACTGGGCCTCCACGAGCCCACGCTGCAACCCTGATGTCCATGAGGCCATCAGAGCCCAGGCTGGTGGGGAGGGACAGCCCGTGAGGAGGGGGCCTGGCCTGGGCCTGGCAGTGTGCATCCTCCCTGATGAGTAGGCACCCCCCGTCCACCCTCCCAGTGCTGACCAGAGCTTCTCTTATAGAGCTTCCTCAGCCGCACTTCTCTGCAAGTTGGGCGGTGGGGGACTTGTCCACCGCTTGGCATGGCCCTGACCGCCTCCCAGCATCCCTGTCTCTCATTGTCCACCATCGCCTGTCTCAGGGACAGTCAGCCATGTGACCCTTGTCCATGTCTGTAGGTGGACTAACAGCGGCCAAGCCTGGTTTACCTGTGAGACCTGCCTTTCCACACCATTGTGATGGAAATCCGCCGCATGCCCCGCACTGTTGTGTGTCCTCATGTCCTTCTGGACACCACTGCCAAGGAAGAGCCACACCGTCTGGATCACTTGAGCAGAGGCAGATTGTGGGGCTTTGTTCTTTTCATTGTCACTTATGCGTGCGCTTTTTTAGGGCATTGAGTAATTCACTGAAAACATACAAATTAGCATTGTACTTGTGAGCCACAAAATTGGCTCTGGTCTGTGTGTGTTTAGAAAAGGCTGTGTTATGAATCTGAATAGGATACATGGTTGGGGGGATTCCTTTTCAGCTCACTGGGGAAAAAAGCCAGTTCCCAGTTCCTGAGCCTTAAAGGAACTCACTGTGCTGTTCAGTTGGATTGTGAGAGTGAGCGGGGCTGGGTGTCTGTCCAGGAGGGAGTCAGAGACGTGGGAGAAAGTGAGTGACTCACAGTGTGCGGAGAATTCAAGTGTGGAAACGGGGGATGAGCAAGAAGCATTACTCAGTCGCTACTATTTAAAACTGGGGCCCAGAAGACAATGAGCACATGGTGTTTGCAGAGAGAAAGTTCGAGATACTGTAGCTTCGTTAGTCTCTCCAGAGTCTGGAATTGCTGTGATTCATACTTTCTATCTGTCCCGTGCTTAGTTATTGTCCCTTATCAGCCATTTTAAAGGAGCCCCTTTCTTTTCCCAGCTTCAGTTCACCAACGGCTTCCAGATCATTCTTTTTGCCCCAGTGGGATTTGGAGATCAAGTCTAGAAGGAGAGTGCATGCTCAGTCGCTCAGTCATGTCTGACTCTTTGTGATCCTGTGGACTGTAGCCACCAGGCTCCTCTGTCCATGGATTCTCCAGGCAAGAATACTGGAGTGGGTTGCCATTCCCTTCTCCAGGGGATCTTCCCAATCCAGGGATTGAACCCAGGTCTCCTGCATTGCAGGCAGATTCTTTACCGTCTGAGAGGAGAGCTTGGGTAGGTAGACCTGGCTTCTGCGGGCTCCCCTGGCTTCATCCCTGGGAAGCTCCGCCCAGGTGCTGGGGGTGGAGGGGGCAGGGAGGAGGCATCCTGGGGCAGGTAGAGGGCTGGACTGCTCAGGGCAAATCTGTGTGCCTGGAGCCACCCAACGGGTAGAACAGGTGGCAGCGGTATATGTTAGCACTCTGACGATCTGAGGAAACAGGGTGCTGGGCTGTGCTTAGAGGTGCCAGCTTGGGTGCCCAGGTGCTTCCGCCCCAGCCCAGCACCAGCCAGTGAGGACTCATGGAGCACCTTGGTCCCAAGGAGTTCCTCACCCAGACTTTCCAAGGGTTTTCTTTTTCTCTCTCTCGAGCATACAATTCATCATCTTAGGTAAAAGGAGTCAATTGCATTGTTTCTGTTTCATCTTGGTTTTCTTGCCACATGTCTCTCTTGAATTGGATCCACGTCATCATATGTAAGGCCATAAGGGGTGGTTCTGACCAGAGACCCGGAGTGAGTCCCCCCTCCAGCAGAATATCAGGCAGTGTCGGCCCTGAAGGGGTTACAGCGCCTGCTCCTCCGGCTGAGCCCCGTGTTGAGCTGTTATTGAATCTTGAAAGATTTCCACCCACCTCCCGCCCACTCTGCTGGCAAGTGAAAGACGTTTGAATTCGTTTCTCAAGGGAGAAAATGATTAAAGTGAAAGAAAATGACTGTTCCCTGTTCTGAAAAGGAGAGGGAAGAGGGGGCTGTGACCCTCCCATGCTGCTCTGTACCTGGGGAGAGCGGGATGGGGTGTCAGGAGCATCCGCCCCAGAAACCAGGAGGAGGAGGCCAGTCCCAGCTGCCTCACGTGCCTGGTCGGCTCAGAATCCAAGGTCCTGAAACAGAGCAGGGGATGCACGACTCAGAGACCCCCAATAACTGAAATGCAGGAGGGAGAATATAGGAGAAGGAAGGGAGACTCAGTTGATGTCTCCACCCCTTGAGCCCTAGAACCGCCAATGGAAATTAATCCGATTGGGGTCCCATCTGAATGAGAAGTAATGGTACTTTTATACATGACTCAGGATTGTATGATACTGATGGTCCTCACACATCTCCATTTACATCTTTTGTATTTTATGAGGATCATTTTATAATTCGTTAGTTCAGCTCACCTTTTGGTATCCCAAGCTAATGAAACAATTCAGGCTGTGCTCACGGAGCCCCAACTATGCTCGGGGCATCAGGTTAAGGGCTCAGGGAGTGGAGTTGAGATTTTTTAAATAATCCCTGTTCTCAGGCTCATGGTCTAAAAAGTAGAAAGATGAGACCAGCACACATGAAAAGCTGCAGATCAAGAGATCCTAGGATTTCACCAAATCCTAGTCTAAAATTGTCTCTGTGTGCATGCTAAGTCGCTTCAGTCATGTCCAACTCTTTGCAACCCCATAGACTGTAGCCCACCAGGCTCCTCTGTCCATGGAATTCTCCAGGCAAGAATACTGAAGTGGGTAGCCATTCCCTTCTCCAGGGGATCCTCCTGACCCAGGGATTGAACTTGGGTCTCCTGCATTGCAGGCAGATTCTTTGCCATCATCTGAACCACCAGGAAAGCCCAAGTATGAATGTGCTTATATATATAGAAGACCTCGGCGTCATTGGGCAGCCTCATTAACTAACAAATGCTCAACCTGAATGGGTGGTTTCCTGTGTTGGCGATGACCTGCCTCAGTCAGTTTTTATGTGGTGACGTTCTTGTTGTGTACTTGGCAAGCTCAGTGGGCTCATGTGCAGGGCCAGCTCTTCAACAGGAAAGACAGAGAGGGTGCTTGGGGGCCCTGGTCCCACTGTCTTCCACATACTTCCCTTTTTCTCTCCTGCTGCCCCAGTAAAAAACTCTGAGCAAACCCTGAGCTGACCCCATAATCAAGCCTTTGAGCTCTGAAGCAGCCTGAGAACTTGGCAGCCCCGAAGTCTAGGCATTATTCCCAGATCTGCACCTCAGGATCATCTAGAGAGCTTTTAAAGCAAGATCCCTCTGCCTGCTCACAGAGACTTTGAGTAGGAACTCTCAGGGGAAGGTCCGAGGAATCTGTGTGTTTGAAAAGCTCCCAGAGGTTTCCACTGCGCCCTCAGGTAGAGATGGGTTCCTGTGTGGTTCTCAGCCCTGGGTGGGCCCAGCTGCGGCAGTAGACTTGCAGTGCTTCCTAATCTCAGGGTATGGGGGCTGCTGGGCATAAATGTAGCTATACTTCACCATCACAGTGATAACTACACTTCCCTGTAGGTATTTTTATATTTAAAGTTCAGGATAGATCTTGATTCATTCAAAGTCAGCAACAGCTGACTTTGCTTGAAGACAGAATGTGTGATAAATATGAAGGATTGGTCATAATGAGGGCTTGACACTTCTTCCAGTAGGACACCTGTGCCCCCTCGAGTGGATGGTCCAGCCCCAGGCAGGGTCGCCTGAGCCTCCTTGGCCTGTCCTTCTGCTCCCACCCCTGCCAGACCTATGGGGACACAGTGGATTGCATATCAGGGCTTCCCTGGTGGCTCAGTGGTAAAGAATCTGCCTGCAGTGCAGGAGACCCAGGTTTGATTCCTGAGTCAGGAAGATCCCCTGATGCAGGGAATGGCTACCCATTCCAGTATTCTTTCTTGGGAAATCCCATGGACACAGGATCCTGGCGGGCTACAATCTGTGGGGTTGCAAAGAGTCAAGACACAACTGAGTGACTAACACTTTTATTTTTCACCTTCAACTTGAATAGAAAATAAGTAAGAAAGATAGAAGGACTCAGGTCACTGATGCGAACATGAGAAGAAAATTCTAGGTAAACAAATTCAAGGTTTCAGTTTGCTAGAGATGGAAAAGGGCCCAGGAAAGGTGTTCTTTTCTAAAATATAGTGAGATACCACATGTATTCAAGGTCAAAAAATTAAAGTGGGGAATGGTTTCTAATGGCATGACTAGAATCACTGAGTGTTGTGTGAGATCGGGGGGGGGGGGGGGGCCACACCCTGGGCCCTCACCCCCCTGCCTGGGACAGGAGAGTCCTCCAGGACAGTTGTCATGGCTCTGATTCCCACTGTGACATTACTGAGTCCCTGGAGGGGGATGTTTACCAGTTGGATTCTCTACGTCCTGGTGCAGATGCTTCAGGATTCCTGTCTCTGGGTGAATCCTCACTCTGCGTGGGGCAGGGGGTGCCTGAGGGGGTGAATCCTCAACTCCACTTGGGGTGGGGGGCATGTAAGGGTGGGTGAGCCTGTTTGACCTTGATCTGTGAGACCCCTGGGCATTTATTATCATGTCCAACTCTGTGGTTTGCAGCCTGTTGGTTTTTCTATCAAAACTGTTTCAGTGCTTCGTCAAAGGAAGGGAAGGACCACTCAGGATGCACAGAGCAAGGTGCCCTTAGGGGAAGGGTGCTGTGTCCCTTTAGTGCTGGGAAGGGCAGCTCAGGGTCAGAGGCTGGTTGGACGCAGTAACCATTCCTGGGACCCTAACAAGGGTTTCCAGGAGAGTGAGGCTTCATTGCCAGCCACCCGAACAGGGCCAGCAAGGTGTTTTCTGTAGCCATAGCAGAGCTGTAGGCACCCAGGCGGTAGGGGGTCCCAGAGGAGCCGAGGGACCCGAAGCGCCTTCCCAGCAGAAGGCTGATTATCAAGAGATCACGCTTGTTTGTTTGAAACAAATGAGCTGATTTCTCTCCTGGGTGTTTTTCTTGGTAAAACATTTTAACAGCTTTCAAAAAAAAGAGAGAGAGAATTCAGAAGCCTATAACCAACACCACACAATCTAAATAAGATGCTACCCCCGTATTGTATCCCCTCCCCCAAGTAGTATTCCCTCCCCCATGTAATACCCCTCCTCCGTGTACTATCCCCTCCCTCATGTAGTATCCCCCTCCCCATGCCAGGAAATCAGCAACTAGGTTTTCTTGTGGGGGGTGATGGAGATACATGGACGCATGTATAGAGCACATGACCCACTTAGATAAGACGTCATCGTTAGAGAGCAGCCAGGTTAGCTTGCAAGTGTCACCAAGACTTGGTGGCTCCCTGGTTTTGTGTCTCCCACCCAGTCAGTGAAGCCACCCTGTTCTATGCTCCTAACTGTTACCACCTTCATCGCTCAGGTCCTACAAGTTCTTTGAGTTTTTTTTTTTTCCTTTGAAGTGATTTTATTTCCTCAGGACTATAAAACTGAAATCATCCAACATCCTCAACAGTCACAAGTTAACCTTAAGAAAACAAACCTCACTAACTTCAAAGAGTAATAAATGCAACATACAAACTTTATTTAACAAAAGTAACAGATAAAGTCAAACAGGCACTTATATTAAAAGAAAAACTGACTAGAAGAAATTTTTATCTTAAAACACCTTACAGTAACCTACTTGCAGTTGCATTTAACTGAGCTCTGTTGCTGTGAAGAATACAGCTCATGCACAGGTATGGATGAACAATTCGTACATTTTTCAAGTATTCACTGAATACTACCTTATATACACATATACATTAAATTTGAGAAAGATTTAATTGATGATCCCCAGATAAGCTTCATTTTTGTTGATCTTTTGGAAGAGGCCGTCTAAAGAGAAGGATGTGTGGTTCTGGTTCATGAATCATGTAATGAACCCAGCCTAGACTCTGTTGGACACCAAGTCTCCTCCACTCCTCTTCAGACATCAGATGGGTTTTGGGTACTTGTTTGGAAAGTTCTCTGGGTAACATGACATGTCGGTATTCGTAGTGTTCATCGAAGTACTTGTCCGAGTAGTAGATCTGCTTATGGGCCATCCTGCAGGTGGGCGGTGGGCAGCAGCCGACTAGAGCGACGCGGCGCGAAGACAGGGCGCAGGTGAGGGCACATCTGCGTCAGATGAAAGCGACGACTCGACTCAAGTTCTTTGAGTTTAATTCCACCTCCTTTGGAGACCTCTCCAGTCTGCTCTGAAATGGATAATCTCTCCCCTTCCTGAACTCTGCAGCTTTCACTTCCCTGTGGCTTTAGCTTCCGTCGCTGTGTTATACCCAGTATTACTCCCTTCATTGTCACCTAGTTATTCGGTGTATGAGTCATTTTGTGTTAGCTTCTTGGGACCAGGAGTCGTGGCTCATTCTGGTGGTCGCTTTCCTCAGCTCTTTGCTGGGTCCTGGGGATATAATCCACACAGTTTCAAGCCCCTTGAAACTCCACACTCCACAGGGCCACCTCCACACTCCACAGGGCCACCTCCACACTCACCACAGTCTCCCAGCCCCCGACACAGAACCTGGCACAGAAATGGAACTCAGTAAATATTTGGTGAATGCTTGGTTGCTTGTTGGCCCTCAGAAAATACTTTGGCTATGATGACAAATTTTGAGGGAGAAGGTCATCCTTGTTTTACAATATCTTTGACAGACCATTATCACAGTGAACATTCCATGCAAGATTCTTGAGAGTTCATTTGTGGGAGAATGAATGTGAAAGTCGTTCAGTCATGTTCGACTCTTTGCGATCCCATGGACTGTAGCCTGCCAAGCTCCTCCATCCATGGGATTTTCCACACAAGAATACTGGAGTGGGTTGCCATTTCCTTCTCCGTGGGAGAGAGAGCAGGACAAAAATTTTTAATGTGACTTAGTAAGGACTTGTTATAGTATTGAAATATGTCATTTTCCAACAAAAATTCATGTGAATTTGAGAAATAACCTAGGTTGAACTAATCCTACAATATGCATAACCTCACACCACACACAGAAGTTAATGCAAAATGGACCAATAGCCTAAATCTAAGAGTTAAAACCATCAAATGCTTAGAAGAAAATATAGGCATACGTCTTCATGACTTTGGATTTGACAGTGATTTGAATGTGACACCAGAAACTCAAGCAACAAAAGAAAAAATAAACACATTGGACTTGATCAAAATTTAAAATGTTTATGGGACTTCCCTGGTGGTTCAGTGGTTAAGACTCCATGCTTCCACTGCAGGGGATGCATAGGTTCGATCCCTGGTGGGGGAACTAAAATCCCATGTGCTGCAAGGTGTGGCCAATAAAAGAGGAAAAAAACAGGGAAACAATGGAAACAGTGACAGGTTTTATTTTCTTGGGCCCAAATCACTGCGGACAGTGACTGCAGCCACAAAATTAAAAGATGCTTGCTCTTTGGAAGAAAAGCTATGACAAACCTAGACAGCATATTTAAAAAGCAGAGACATCATTTTGCCAACAAAGGTCCATATAGTCAAAGCTATGGTTTTTCCAGTAGTCATGTACGGATGTGAGAGTTGGACCATAAAGAAGGCTAAGTGCTGAAGAATTGATGCTTTCGAACTGTGGTGTTGGAGAAGACTCTTGAGAGTCCCTTGGACTGCAAAGAGATCAAACCAGTCAATCCTAAAGGAAATCAGTCCTGAATATTTATTGGAAGGACTGATGCTGAAGCTGAAGCCCCCCATACTTTGGCCACCTGATGCGAAGAGCCAGCTCATTGGAAAAGACCCTGATGCTGAAAAAGATTGAGGGCAGGAGGAGAAGGGGACAACAGAGGACAAGATGTTTGGATGGTATCACTGATTCAATGGACATGAGTTTGAACAAACTCCAGGAGATGGTGAAGGACAGGAAAGAACAGGGAAGCTGCAGTCTGTGGGGTCGCAAGGAGTCGAACATGACTAAGCAACTGAACAACAACTATCTGTGTTCAAGTTTAAATCAGACTCATGTTCAAGAGCTGGATGAGAGTGAAAACTTTGTCACACAGGCCTCACTGCTCAACTCCATTAAGGTTGTTGTTGTCTCTCAGTTGCTAAGGCATGTCCAGCTCTCTGTGACCCTATGGACTGCAGCATGTCAGGCTTTCTTGTCCTTCGCTATCTCCTGGAGTTTGCTCAAATTCATGTCCATTGAGTTGGTGATGCCATCCAACCATCTCATCCTCTGCCACCCCCTTCTCCTGCCTTCAGTCTTTCCCAGCATCAGGGTCTTTTCCAGTGAGTCAGCTCTTCACATCAGGTGGCCAAAGTATTGGAGCTTCAGCATCAATCCTTCCAATGAATAAATGTTTAATAAAGCTACTAAGTACTGAGATTAATTAAGCATGATGAATCAAAAGTTCCAACTCAATAACTCTTGTAAAATGGTTCTACACATTTCTCTTGGGAAAGGAGGCCTTCGCCTAGGTATACAGCCAAGAGAGTTAAAAACACACATTTCCACAAATACTTGTACAGGAACATTCATAACAGCACTGTTCACAACAGCCAAACAGTGCAGCAACCCAATGTCCATCAAAGGATGAGTGGATGAACACATGTGGCCTGTCCACACGGTGGGATCTTATTTGGTCAAAAGCAGAATGAAGCACTGACCCATGTTACAGCCTTGAAAACTTGTTAAATGATACAAGCCTAACAAAAAGCCACATAGCGTATGAAGTCCATTTGTGTGGAATGTCCAGAACAGGCAGGTTGTTGGAGACAGAAGGTGGACTCATGGTTCAGGGGCAGAGGGAGGTGAGAATGAGGAGTGAGTCACTGCTCCTGGGTACAGGGTTTCTTTGAGGTGATGTGTGTGTGTGTTCAGTTGTGTCCGACCTCTTTGCAACCCCATGGACTGTAGCCTGCCAGGCTCTTCTGTCCATGGAATTCTCCAGGCAAGAATACTGGAGTGGGTTGCCATTTCCTTCTCCAGGGGATCCTCCCAACCCAGGGATCAAACCCACGTCTCTTAAGTCTTCTGCATTGGCAGACGGATTCTTTACCAGTGATGGACGTGTTCTAAAGGTGATCATGGTGATAGGTGCACAACTCCACGAATAAACTAAAAACCAGATTTGTACACTTTAAATAGGTCAACTGTATGGTATGTGCACTAAAGGTCAATAAAATGGCTCCATTAAAAATAGAAAGAGGGAAAATACAAAACTCAGAAGAAATCTTAAAGATGGAAGAAATCTTAAAGATGGTTTCTCTCAAATTCACGAGTGCAGAATGTCAAGGTCTCTGGTTCTCTGGACAGTTTTCTTTCCCTTTAGTGTCAGATCCCAGATTCTCAGCTGCTGCAAAATTGCAGAGATCAGCAGCACCTTTGAGATCTGTTATTTTGTGGAAACATGAGTCCCCTAATCCCTCCAGAAATGCACCAAGGGTGTCATGTTTCCTCATAGCTGTTGTTTTCTCTCACGGAGGCTGCATGGTCCTGCTGAGGACACCCTCAGCCTGTTGTGGGTGCCTGGTACACATGTCGCCTAGTTAATTACAAAGAGCCCTCTTAGCAACTGGGGATCCTGGGCCCGCGCCCCCAGCCTCTTTTCCATCCTCCTCCCCACCCCCTAGCAGCCTGCAGGATAGAAAAGCCTGGCGGGCTGCAGCCCATAGCATCATGAAGAGTTGGACACGACTGAGTGACTGAGTATGCACTCATTGTTCATCTTTGTCTGCTATGGTCCTTTGTATACATGCATTATAAACTGTATTGACATCCACGACCCTGGGGACCCTTGCCAGTGTGTGGAGACTTGGGGGCTTGGCTCCCAGGCGCCTTTTTAGGGGGCTGCACATGTTCTCCTAAGAAGGCTCAGCCCTTGTTTCTAGAAAGTGACTGTAGTTCTGTTCAGCCAGCCCTACCTCTCCCCTGCTGTAAGTCAGGCGTCTCGGGCCTTGCAGGGTCTGGGAGCTGGGCTGCAGCTCAGCCCAACAGTAGTGCCCTCAGGGCTTCTGTCCCCAGGGCCCATTCTTGCCACCATAGCCAGCCTCATGCAGTGACCCGGACACCCCCCCACCCCATGTTCAGAACGCGCGCCCTCTCCCCAGCAGCTGGTGATGCCTTGTACCAGCGGGTGTCCTCAAGCCTGCACGGCCTCCTGTTCCCCGCCATGTGCTCCCGTCGGGGCCTTTTGGCACCTGGCGGCCTAGTCACAATGCTTCCAGATCTGCACCCTTGAGTTCAGGTCCTGTCCTGGTGCCCAGAGCCAAGGACTCCCGAGCCTTCCCCTGGCAGCACTTCACAGGCCAGTCCTCAACCTCTCGCCAAGTCTGTCCTCCCTGTGCCACCCCCACCTTCTGGTTTTATCTTCCCACCACTCTCTCACCACCCCCTCCTGCCCCACCCCTCACTGGCACATCCTCACCCACCTCCTCCACCTGTCGGCCACGTGTTCTAGACGCTATCCAGAAGGACTGCCCTGTCCCCGGGGAACAGGGCACAGTGGCCAGAATGAAGGAGCCCTCCCACCCCACCAGACTGGAATCCAGGCCCTCAGATACTAAAATCCATGATCAAATGTTGTCTCAGGATTCCTTATTAGGCTCCTTTATTATGTCCTACACTAAAGTTTCCCCAAATACATAATATATATAATTCTGTGGGAATGCAGCAAATACTCTTTTACAGACATTTGCTTTGATCTCTTCCCCAAAAGTCGGCCTTCTTCTTCCTCTTTGCCTCTTAGCACGTAAAGCAGACAGGACTCAGAGTGACTAAGAGACCAAGAATAATACCTCCAGGTGTTGTATAATCAAGTTGACACCACGGAGAACTTTGGGGAGACAACTTGACAGAGCCTGTCTGGAAGTAAAGACCAAAGTCGTGATTCTTTGAGTGTCTTACCCCTAATGAAAATACATAATTATTTTATCTCTGTTCCCACACAAATAAGTTTCTCCCATGAGTCTCTTTCGCATGCTTCAAGTGCACGAGAATTAGGATTTTAGAGAGAGAATCTCAGATATAAGAGTGGGAGTATTGTGAACGAGAAAAATCAAAAGCTAAGGAATTAATTTTATGGGAAAGAATACTTTAAGGAAAATTATATGTTCCCGTCACAATGGGGTAGATTTATTTAACTGTACTGTGGGTCATGGATCTTATTACTAAAACTTTATACTTATCAGTTTTGTGAGACTATAATTTTGAAACAAAAGGTAGAAAGTCCTTAGACAAATCTTACTGGACATTTTTTCTGTTTGGCTGCATCAGGTCTTAAGTTGTGGTTTGCAGGCTTAGTTGCTCTGCAGCATGTAAGAGCTGAGTTCCCCAACCAGGGATTGAACCCATGTTCCCTGCATTGGAAGGAGGATTCTTAACCACTGGACCAACCAGGGAAGTCCCATTACTGTATCTTTAAAAAAAAAAAAAAAAAAAAACCTTTAAACCAAGTGCAGCCTGGCCACTGTGGTTAGCAAAGGCCCCTTTGGCTCAGTCACTCTGCACTTTGGAACCATAGGGAGTTCTGCCCCAGACCTTGTGAGTCATGCTTCAGGCAAAAAGAGGCTAAAGCTACATGGGTAATTCTGTGCTCAGCTACACAGGAAGGAAGTGAAAGCCTCTGGAAGTCATACATGAAATTAACAAGGTTGTAGGATACAGGATCAAATCTAGAAATTAACTATTTCTTTGTACTAACCATTAAAAATTCCAAAAATGATTTTTTAAAAAGAATACACCTTCAAAATAACACCAAAAATTTACTTAGGCAAAAAATCTAACAATGTGGAAAATGTGGTACACTGAAAACTAGGAAACATTATTGAGAGAAAATAAGACATAAATAAACATATATACCATGTCCATGGATAGAAAGTTCATTACTATTAAGATGGCATTCTCCCCAAAGTAGCCTGGAAACACAGTGCAATTCCAGCCAAGATACCAGCAGCTTTTCTCTAGAAACTGACAGGCCCATTCTCAGATGTATGTGGGAACTCAGAAGACCAAGAATATTTTACTCTCATAAAGAAAATAAAACAGTAATAAGAAGACATACAACTCAATTTTTAATGGGAAAAATATTTGAACAGATACTTCAAAAATAAGACATGCAAGTGGCCAACCATCTCGTGAAAAGATGTCCACCATCACTGGCCATTAGGGAGATGCAAACTAAAGCCACAGCCAGATGCCAGCATGCACCCATTAGAATAATTAAAATTTTTTAAACTGACAAAAACCAAGGTTTTGAGGAACTTGAGATTTGAAGGAACTCAAACCCCTAAAACATTGCTCTTGACAGTGTAAATGGAATGGCCACTTTGGAAAACAATTTAGCAGTTTTTTTAACGTTAATCATACACCTGCCATGTACCCCAGCAATTCCACTCCAGGGTATTAACCTGGAAGAGATGATAATAGAAGTCCATACAAAGCCTGGTACTCAGATATTCCTGCAGTGTTACTCATAACTGTCAAAACCCAGAAATAACCCAGTGTCCATCCACTGGTGAGTAAATAAACAAAATGTGATCTTATTCATACAATGTAATAAAACTGAGCAGGTTTTTTTTAGCTACTAATAACAAAACAGGTGAATCCCAGAAAACTCAGGCTAAGCAAAGACCCAAAAGACTATGTGATTTCACTCACATGAAGTTTCTAGAAAAGGCAAAACTATAGAGACATCTATTTCTGCTTTGTTGACTATGCCAAAGCCTTTGACTGTGTGGATCACAATAAACTGTGGAAAATTCTGAAAGAGATGAGAATACCAGACCACCTGACCTGCCTCTTGAGAAACCTATATGCAGGTCAGGAAGCAACAGTTAGAACTGGACATGAAACAACAGACTGGTTCCAAATAGGAAAAGGAGTATGTCAAGGCTGGTATATTGTCACCCTGCTTGTTTAACTTATATGCAGAATACATCATGAGAAACGCTGGGCTGGAAGAAGCACAAGCTGGAATCAAGATTGCCGGGAGAAATATCAGTAACCTCAGATATGCAGATGATACCACCCTTATGGCAGAAAGTGAAGAGGAACTAAAAGCCTCTTGATGAAAGTGAAAGAGGAGAGTGAAAAAATTGGCTTCTTGTCAATGTATGACAAAAACCACTACAATATTGTAAAGTAATTAGCCTCCAACTAATAAAAAAAATTTTTTAAAAAAATAAAAATAAAGCTCAACATTCAGAAAACTAAGATCATGGCATCTGGTCCCATCACTTCATGGGAAATAGATGGGGAAACAGTGGAAACAGTGTCAGACTTTATTTTTTGGGGCTCCAAAATCACTGCAGATGGTGATTGCAGCCATGAAATTAAAAGACGCTTACTCCTTGGAAGGAAAGTTATGACCAACCTAGATAGCATATTAAAAAGTAGAGACGTCACTTTGCCAACAAAGGTCCATCTAGTCAAGGCTATGGTTTTTCCAGTGGTCATGTATGGATGTGAGAGTTGGACTGTGAAGAAAGCTGAGCACCGAAAAATTGATGCTTTTGAACTGTGGTGTTGGAGAAGACTCTTGAGAGTCCCTTAGACTGCAAGGAGATCCAACCAGTCCATCCTAAAGGAGATCAGTCCTGGATGTTTATTGGAAGGACTGATGTTGAAGCTGAAACTCCAGTACTTTGGCCACCTCATGCGAAGAGTTGACTCATTGGAAAAGACCCTGATGCTGGGAGGGATTGGGGGCAGGAGGAGAAGGGGACGACAGAGGATGAGATGGCTGGATGGCATCACTGACTCGATGGACATGAGTTTGAGTAAACTCCGGGAGTTGGTGATGGACAGGGAGGCCTGGCGTGCTGTGATTCATGGGGTTGCAAAGAGTCGGACACGACTGAGTAACTGAACTGAACTGATAGAGACTGAAGTAGATTGTCAGTTGTCTGAGACTGGGGCAGGGATGGGGGAGATGGCGTGGAGGTGGTAGAGAGGCTCTGAGACTTGACTGTGTTGGTGGGTGTATGACTGGATAACTACATGGGTGAATTTTAAGGCATATAAAGTAAACCTCCAAAGGCTGCTAGAAATGATTCTAAGAATAAAGCAGGCTGTCCAAGGTGGGGGGTCAGGGGAAGGCGAGTGTGGTATTTATTGTAAACGTGGGTTTGCCCTCAGTGGTCTCCAGCCACGAGGAGCTGCAACATATGGGGAAACAGGAAGTTGGCCCAGCCCACTGAGCTGCTTCCGGATGCAGGCAGACACCTCCTCGTCATGGGGCTCGGACAAGTGCGAAGGATCCGCGATCCTCCCCATTTTGTCATCTGTAGAACAGGAGCTGCATCACCTGCACAGCAGGACACTTGAGACTCGAAATGAGCCCTCGGCCAGGAGACCCCGAGAACCTTGCCTGGGACACATGAGGCCCCAGGAGGGGCCAGGTGACCCCACCTTATGTTTGGTTTCTTGCTGTGGTTTTATGCCCACAGAGGCCGTGTTTCATGCTAGGAGACACACAAGCTTGGGGACCCCCGATTACTGTTAATACTTTGGTTTTTTTCTGGGTCTTCATTGCAACACGTGGGCTTTCCCTAGTTGTGGAGCATGGGCTTAGTTGCCCCGCAGCGTGTGAGATTTAACTCCCCGACAAGGGCTTGAACCTGCATCCCCTGCATTGGAAGGCAGATTCTTAACCACTGAACCATCAGGGAAGTAAGTCCCCTTTAGCATGGTTTCTGAATGCTGTTTCTAAATAGAATTTGAGGTATCCTGTATTCACTTAGACCTGAGGATGGACAGAAATTATAAATAACCAGGCATGACGGATCCCACACGTACTTTCAACTTGACATCCACCAGATATCTGAAAAGAGAAATGACAGGAGCCTATTAGATCACCCTGCTTTCTGAGGGGTAAAACTAAGTAGGTGCATTTTAGATGGATCAGACTCAAACTTGAGCTTCAGAAAATTCCATTTAAACGGCTACTCACCTGAAACAAACTGCCTGTTTCTAAGGCCCACTTGATGGTGTGATGATCACTGTCCACTCCGTTACCCGGGACGGTTCCTTTAATCATTTATTTTGCTTCAATGTGGGCTTCCCTTGTGGCTCAGCTGGTAAAGAATCTGCCTGTAATGCAGGAGACCTGGGTTCGATCCCTGGGTTGGGAAGATCCCCTGGAGAAAGGAAAGGCTACCCACTCCAGTATTCTGGCCTGGAGAATTCACAAAGAGTCACAAAGAGTCGGACACAACTGAACAACTTTCACTTTTGCTTAACAAGTTCCATAAAGGATTTGGTGCCACTCACAAGGTTATAACACAAATTAATTAAAAAAACGAAGTATGGCAGAAGGGAACTAGGTGCAGGAAAGTAAGTGATGTGAAGCAGATTGAAGTAGGTGCCCAGAGCATAAGGCAAGGTCTACACACAAGCTCGGACCCGTGCCCAGGCAGGGTTTCTGAGCTTCTGTGCCATCAACTGAGTGATGTAAGTGAAGAAGAGTCACAGGATCCCAGAGGATTAAAAATTAATAATAAAATTGAAAGAGCAATTGCCCAAGAGATGCAAAAAACTATTCCTGACACTAAAATTAAAGAGGGATCTTTTCCATAAGTCATCCTAGGAATAACATTTTTCACTCCACCCATAGAAGGTTTCCACCAGCCTCAGGACAGGGCATGGAGTGTGGGAGCAGCCCCACTTGAGACCCGGGTGCCCTCCAGACCCCTGGACCACATTCAGCTCACCAGACAAGAAATATTTTTGACTTGATTTTTATTTCCAAAATGAAAAATGTATTTTAAGAGTTAGTGTAACCAAAAAGTTGTTTTATTGTATTAGGAGAAAAATCATGCAAGGATTTTTTTACATTTCTTATTGGCATACATCTATTTCTATTTTAAAGCAGTAATGAAGAATTTAAAAGAAAAAAAAAAGTTACTCACCTGAGAATTCCAAGCTAGCTTTGAGTATATGTTATATCTACAGAGAGGTGTAAACAGCAGAACCATAAGGCAAGTGTTGTGCTAGGAAATGGAGAAGTTGGGTATTTAATATTTTTAGCTTAAATTTTGATTTCAACATCAAGATTATGCTGTAACAATTTAAAGCCTTACTTTAGGTTTAATTTGGTATCATTATCATTTTTATTTTCTGTAACACAACTCAAACTTCTTTGAATAAGAGTAACATAAATCTCCATGTATTTCAGTTGCTAAATATATGAAGATCACAAGGTGATTCTCATATTCTGTAATACAGAAAAAATAGGAAGTATGACTTAGTAATTTTCTCTTTATTCTCTCAGTTTCTCTCAACTCCCAGATGTCAAAAACAAGTGACACTTCACTGTGAATCACCCTTTCTTTTTAGATACACACACACACAACACTGAAATTATTTTTATTTAGTATTGTTCATTTTAGTTGCTAAGGGAGACAGACTAAAGTTATTCCTCATATTTACTTCCCAGTTGTCTTAGCAAATATAGCAGGTTTCTAGCCAGGCTCTGGACAAATGTTTGCTTGCAGCTCAAGAAGCTGCAGTGGTTCATGATGTCACAGAATTGTTTCTTTACTGGTTTGTATATTTTTATTTGTGCTTGTGGTATTGTGGCTATACCCCTGAAGGAGGGCATGGCAACCCACTCCAGTATTCTTGCCTGGAGAATCCCATGGACAGAGGAGCTTGGTGGGCTATGGTCCATGGGGTCGCAAAGAGTCGGACACAACTGAAGCAACTTAGCAAAGTCTCGGACACAACCGAATCAACTTAGCACACACGCACATTGTGGCTATGATTTCTAAACCTTTATCTTTTAGAAATAATGTTGAAATAAAACAATGGTGTAAGAGAGCTGCTATAAAATAATAACGGTGGGAGAAAAGGCCTGAGATACAGATAAAGAGAGCGGCCACACGATGAGCGTGGAATCTGCCCCTGGGTAGTGAGTACTCGGAGGCAGTCTCTCTGCTTCTGCGTGACGTTTTCCCTGATGAAAAGGTAAATAAGTCACAGACACAGCCACCCTGGAATTTTCCACAAAGGTCTGAGAACTCCTTAAAGAGTAAATGTGGAGACTCCTGGGCACCTGGCCTTGGTCTTGCCTAAGGTCTTGTTCCCCAAGGAGGAAGATGAAGCAGATTGAAATTGCCCCTGTCTTCTTGGTGTCGTCCACAGCGTCTGCTGTAAGGTCACAGCAACCAGGTTCCTACCTCTCTGCTGTCGTCAGCATCACCCCAAGAACCGTGCATTTTGTTCCTTGGGCCGAGCACCCCTTTGTGACTCTGTCTCCAAGGCTTCTGCTCAGACTGTTAAAGAAAAACTTCACTTACATCACTGAGTTGATGGCACAGAAGCTCAGAAACCCTGTCTGGGCACAGGTCCGAGCTTGTGTGTAGACCTTGCCTAATGTCTGGGCGCCTACTTCAGTGTGCTTCACATCACTCGCTTTCCTGCTCCTAGTTCTCTTCTGCCATACTTTGTTTTTATAATTAATCCTGCTTTTAGTGCTGATCCTTGTTAAAGACAGGAAGGGACTTTGTTCCAGGACCACTGCACGAGAGGTTGCAGTGGGGGAAAGGAGGCACTCAAATTCCAGCATCACCGAGACAGTGGCATCACTGCCTGCCAGGACTGGCAGCTCTTTAAGAGTGTGTGTGTGTGTGTGTGTGTGTGTGTGTGTGTGTGTGTCCTTGTTTGGCTCTTACAAAGAAGTTTTTAAGGAAGCCCACAGACAGACCCCTTCTCTGGAGAGATGGGAGCAGCCCTGGAAGGTTCCACAAGGAAGCATCAGTTCAGGGGGCAGGATAAAAGCCGAGGGTCCAGCTCCTCTCCTTTGCATGGACGCTATCCACTCCTGTCCCCTGTGGACAGTATGGACTTGTTGATGCCAACAGGCAGGCAGACATGATCGACACAGAGACTCATGGCGTAAGCTTAAACATTGTTCCTGATATTAGGAGTCAGAATGAGACATACTGGAATCTGGTGATGCTTGCACACAGGGCCCCCACTTCCCTTCCTGGGTTCTGGACCTAATTTGTACCTGTAATTCTGTGTTTCCCTTTTCGTAGTGGGCCTAAAACTTGTAAAAGTGTCAGGCCCCTCAGAACTGGGATCCACCCTTGTATGGAACTGTGAATCTCTAAAAAATGTGCCAACTCAGGTGTTTTTTTTTTTTTTTTCTGCAAAGACCCTGTGCTGATTCTTAGGGAGAGTGGCCTCAGCTGCTTCCTGGAGGGTTTGCCCCAGACCCTCCCCTGCAGATCGAAGGTGGAAGTCAGTGCTTCCTGGCGTGGGAAGGGATATAAATATTCTAACAAAGAGTTTCTTGAACATTTACATAAGTTCTTTTATATTTAGCTGCTAATGTATAGTCATTTGCTGCCATAGCGCTGCTCATTTAAAATGGGTAATTTTGGAAATACAGGTTCACAAAGTCACCTTTACCCAGGCGGCCAGCTTCCCACTTCAGAGGCTGCTGGTGCCATAATGGATGGGCTTGAATGAAAATTCCCGGTTCATGCTTACCTCAGAGTTTCTTAAAAGACCAGAAGACAATAAATCACTATCCCCAAAGATTGTAATTTTAAAAGTTTCTTTCTCATGTACCTAATGCTTCTGGACAGAACATAACTCACCTGGTCAGTCGTCTCTGTTCATGATCGTGGCTTCATTCTCACCTAGAAAATTAAAAGTGAAAGTGTTAGTCACTCAGTCGTGTCTGACTCTTTGCAACCCCATAGACTGTAGCCCGCCAGGCTCCTCTGTCCATGAAATTCTCCAGGCAAGAATACTGGAGTGGGTTGCCATTTCCTTCTCTAGGGGATCTTCCCAACCCAGGGATCAAATCCAGAGTCTCCTGCATTACAGGCAGATTCTTTACCATTTGAGCCACCAGGGAAGCAGCTGAAACAGACCTTGCCATTATAACAAGTGTGTTTTTTCATGGCTGAAGTGGCCACTCTGCTAGTCAAGTCACTGAGTCTTAAGAACTGTAGACTCTTAGTGGTATGGATAGTTGATGAATGTCATAAATTTTGGACTTGTCACTTCCGCTTTGGGAACTCTCTGGGACTATGAGAGTGTTTGACGTAGATTGAGGAATGAGGCCTTCCACCCTGTGCGGAGCCGACCTACCCTGCAGATGGTTTTGGCATTTTCTTTTTCCTTTTAACTTTTGGAAGATGGGTAGCACATGTTTTCTTACCCATAACTTTTTCAAATTTCAGGAATTCTTCGATCATGTGAAGAAGCTCTGGGATGATGAAGGCGTGAAGGCCTGCTTCGAACGGTCCAACGAGTACCAGCTCATCGACTGCGCCCAATAGTGAGTCTGCCCACGAGGCCTGGCCTGGGGTGGGCGCTCCCACCGCACTGCCCCTCGGAGTCCAGCCTTCCCACCCCGTGCAGCAAGTAGCATCACCTGGATATGTGATGACCCAGACTGTCAGGTCATTCTGGCTGCTGCTCAGAGGGTGGAATGGAGGCAACAGAGATCTGTGGGTGCTTCGGGGCAGGTGGTGGGCTTAGAGGTGAGCCTTGGTCCATGGGGGCAGAGCCAGGCAGCAGATCAGATGAGAGGGGTGGAGAAAAGAGGGGGTCAGGATGACCACAGGTGCGTCATGATGCTATTATTCAGGTGGAGACCTGGGAGATGTCGTTAGTGGAGGACAGGATGCCATCCGGCTCCAGTTTGGAGAAGCCAGGCTGAGATACCAGAGCAGAGACAGAGATGGAGCAAGCGGCTGGATGTAGGAGCTGGTGTTAGATGAGAAGAAGCAACCCAGGTGTGGACGGTGCCTGCCCACTGATGACTGTAGAGCCTGGACAAGATGAGCAAGTATAGACAGAGGAGAGGTGCTAAGCAATGATGTTAAGTCTGCAGAGGATGGAGGAGTGGGAAGAGAGGGGATCCTCCCAGGAGGCAGGCAGTCCTCGAGGCCAAGACAGAGACAGATGGTGCTGATGGGACCTTACTTCACCTCATCCCCCTTGTGCCAGGGAGCCAGCCACACCCCCTCAGCTACTGGCAGGTGGCAAGCTGCCCCAATTCAGGGAGCCTCTGGGGCTGTCCAGCAGGGCCAAGTTAGCCAGAGGTGCCCACACACCTGCCCCAGGCGCCCTGAATGACCACCAACAGCATTAATGATCTTCCCTTTTGTACGAGAAAGTCTATTTACTGATAAGGATCTATAGTTAACTAGTTGTGCATGCTCAGTCGCCTCTGACTCTTTGCTAATTAACTAGAGCAGTACTTAAAACTTCTCTTTTCCTGCCATGCTTAACAGTTCCTTCAAGACTTGCCTTGAATCCACATCACCTTGTAAATAGAACACAGGCTCTTGGTTCACATTTGTGACTGCTTTCCTGTGCTCACTTATTCCACAGCCGGATTTCGAAGTCCAGAGAGCTGGGGGGTTTAGATGTGGGTGTGGGTGTGGTGTGGGGGACAGTTCTGGTGGAGCTGAACACAACCTGAGAGGGTCGTGGGGGCCACCCCTTCCAGAGGGGCCCTCATCTCCCCTCTGAGACCCTCTCATGCTCTTTTCTAAGGCCATGTCACCATCACTTAAAAACCACAGTGGAATTATATGTTAAATCACAATG
This sequence comes from Odocoileus virginianus, assembly GCF_023699985.2. Classification (NCBI taxonomy): domain Eukaryota; kingdom Metazoa; phylum Chordata; class Mammalia; order Artiodactyla; family Cervidae; genus Odocoileus; species Odocoileus virginianus. The sequence goes on along the minus strand of NW_027224344.1, from coordinate 815,579 downwards.
TTGTAGAGATGGGAATGTCATATTAAGAAAATGCCAGCAGCTGGAATTCCCAGCACAGCTCAAAATAACATTAAAACCTACATAAGTTAAAAAAAAAAAAAAAACCTATATAAGTTTGCATCTGAGGTTCATGGGGGTATGTCTGATCGCCATTTCCAGCATTTCTTGAGTGAAGTCTCCTGGGCCTTCAGCGCCCTTCAGTATCCCTTTAGGAATTTCTCTTTCTTATGAAAAGAGCCCATCACCGTAGTGATAGAATTAATGATTTACTTTAAAATAGAATATGCAAGGCACATATGACAAAAAGAAGCAGCCTGAGCTTTGCTGGCAGGCAGTCAGGATCCAGATGTTCTCTTGGGCAGGGTGCTTCATGGAAATAAAGTCACGGACTGTGTTCTCGTGCAGTTGTTGTAGGATTGACTAAGCAGAGACCCAAACACCTCAGAGCATGCCTGGCACCTGGGGGCCCTTGCTGAGCTCCTGCTACCGTGTCTCCATGTGGGACAGAGGTTCAGGGGGTCCCCTGAGGGGCCTGAGATCAGCACTCCCACCCGGAAGGACCCCAGCCACGATCTGCTATTTCCTTCAGTTCTCTCCTTTCAAATTAGGGAGAGCGACACTGAGACCCAAGGTGAAGACTGCAGGCTTGTCAGACATCAACACCGCGACTCCTGTTCTGGACTCTGCCCCCCACCACCCCCCAAACATCACTATCTGGGTTAATCCTAACATCCCCAGCTTGGCTTCCTTAATCCATTTTAATATGCATGTGACTCAAGTGGGATCAGCAACCGTTGTCTCTTTTTTTTTTTCTTTTCTTTTTATTTATTTATTTATTTATTAAAAAAAATTTTTTTTTCATTTATTTTTATTAGTTGGAGGCTAATTACTTTACAACATTGCAGTGGTTTTTGTCATACATTGAAATGAATTAGCCATGGATTTACATGTATTCCCCATCCCGGTCCCCCCTCCCACATCCCTCTCCACCCGATCCCTCTGGGTCTTCCCAGTGCACCAGGCCCGAGCACTTGTCTCATGCATCCAACCTGGGCTGGATCACAATCTTGTTTTCCCTCTGCACACGGATTTTGTGTCTGGGGCCAAGGGGTTTCAAGAACAAGTAACATTTCATAACACTCGTTAGATGCACGCATGGTACCCAATGTGTTTATGTTGCCAAATGACATGTTGAAGGAAAGTAGCTGCTTCTACCTCCCATCACCGTGGTTCATGGAAGAAAGGACATTCCAGCGTCCAGCTGGGAATGTCCTGGGACTGGGACACTCAAGCCCGCCTGCCCAACCCCCAGGTTTCCAGCTGCTTGGAGAATGTGTCTTGTTCCTCCTTGGAGGCTCAATTCCTGGGAGGGTGTCTTTGCATGAAGTCAGAGCTGTTTGAAATCAGGAGCCCAGGGCCCAGCATGGGGTTGGTGGGGAACTGAGCTTTGCCCTGGCAGAGTCCAGGGTTCTGAGGCATCTTCTTTTCCCTTCTCTTCTGAATTCTCGAGAAAAGATCTGCTGACATCTTGGCGTGACTCCAAGTCACTACGTTGTCTGTTCAGCAGTCTTGTATTTTGAACCCAGATGCTAACTAAGAAGGGATTCATTTTAAGTCATTTCTTCCATGGCAGAAACCATGGGAATATTTGAAGGGAGGAGATGCTTCCTGGGGACCTGAACTTCCAGTGAAGAATCCAAGAATGGTCTCACCACAGTTCCTCAGAAACTTAAAACATGGAGGAACCCAGCATTTCTCTCTCGGGTACACCCAGGAGATTTAAAAACATACGTCCACACAAAAACTGTGCCCAAATGTTCACAGCAGCATCATCCACAGTAGCCAAAAGCACAGACAACCCACATGTGCATGAAAGGATGAAGGGATAAACAGACTTGGTCCAGCCACACACAGGGATCTTATTTGGCCATAAAATCGAATGAAGCTCTGACGCATGTTATAGCGTGAGTGAACTTGAAGACATGAGGCTCAGTGAAAGAACCCTGGCACAAGGGCTACATGCCCTATGACTCCATTTGTATGAAATGGCCAGAACAGGCAAGCTCATAGACACAGAAAGCAGATTAGTGGTTGCCGGCAGCTGGGGAGGGGAAATTGAGAGTGGTTCGAAATGGGTGGGCCCTGCACCATCTGACAGAGGACCCGGCTGGAGCAGCCTGGGAATAAGCATATTATGAGCTTTAAGGGTTGGCCTGTCAGTAAAAATGAGTGTCTTTGGAGTATCAAGCAAGCTGAGCGAATTAGCAGAGATTCTGTTTTATAAGAGGTCCCCGGTGCCCACTGTGAAAATTAAAAACAATCTCTACTGCATTATCCCCAAAAATGCACTTCCTCTAAGTGCTAATAATAAGTGATTAGGTAGCCATGGAAACAGCTATTTTGGGAGAAAGGAAATCAAAGAAAATTGGATTTCAGAACAGGTTTATAAAGTCAGACTTCGCTTAATCTAACTTGAAACTCTGCAGTGTACATAGGGTCTCATGCTTTGCACTGTTGTGTTTACATGATACCTTTCAGACACGTCCATGTACATAATTGGTTTTAGAATACTCTGGAAGAAAGATGCCCCCCAAAGAAAAAAGAATAGTGGGAAAGGTGAAGTGATTCACAGCTGTGTTAGCATTAGTTGCTCAGTCATATCTGACTCTCTGCAACCCCGTGGACTGTACTGTCAAGCTCCTCTGACCATGGGATTCTCCAGGCAAGAATACTGGAGTGGGTTGCCATCTCCTTCTCCAGAGGATCTTCCCCACCCAGGAATCAAACCCTGGTCTCCCATATTACAGGCAGATTCCTTACCATCTGAGCCACCTTCTAGAAACGTCTCATGTGAAGAAAAGAGTGCTACTTTAGGGAGAGAAAATCTTAGCTAAGCTGTTGACGAGGGTAACATCCTAGCCCCTCTCAGTCAAATTCAACTAAGCAAAGCATCACTGGGGTTCAGTGTGTGCTGTGTGCAGAGCATGTTCTGGGATCCACAGCGGGGAAAGGAACAAGGCTGTTCTCTGCCTCCATGTGGTTCATGATATTATAGGTCCCCAGACCCATGCCAGGAGGTCTGCTGTGTATGCTGTGCGGAGTGGAGAGTGCAGCACAGAGGGGCTCCTGGAGAAGGTTCTGGAGGAGCAGTGTGAGGCGGGGGCAGGATCTCAGCAGAAGGAGATGTACGGGGTGGAAGCCCACACAGCAGGGACAGTGTCCGCAGAGACGATTCATCCAAAGTGAGAAGTGACCACCCCTCCTCATCCACACTGACAAGTGACCACCCCTTCCCATCCACACTGACAAATGACACAGTGGTGTTCAGCCTTCAAGCTCAGTCTGACTTGGCTATGTGTGGAGAGAAAGAAGAGGGTGGGGACCGTGTCTACACATGCCTTTCTGCCCAGGTGTTGGAGCAAGAGTGATATAGCCAGAGATGTGTTTTAGGAAAATGCACGTGCCAGCACCACCATGGCCAACTATCACAGGGGGCCCAGAGGGGTGGTGAGCCTCTGGATTAAAACTATCTCAAACAGTTACTCTCAGAATCCATTTTCAGCTGAGCTCCTTAGGGCAGGTTGGGCCTTTTTATGCTGTCCTTGCTGTACCAAAGGACTCTTCCTAAAAGAAAAAAACCGCAGCACCAGCTGCAACCACCTCCAAGCCTACACTTCTGAAGGGTATGATACATGGTGACAGTTTTGATATGTGCCAATGGGTGTGGATCCCAGCACTTCACTATCATCTGCCTGCATCATGTAAAATGAGAGTTTTGCCTGTCAAAGTTAAATGTGAATGAAGTTCCTTGGATATTTATAAAATATCAAATAGGATCCTATCAGCAAAAGGTGGGTCTTTTATTACTAAACTTCAGAAAGATTTCTGGATGGTCGTTATTAGCAATTCACGTACTAGCTGACCTTCAGCCACGGGATAGATGAGGTGGTCCGTGGACTGGAAAGTATTTTCATCCACTGCAGTAAAAGGATGTCTCAGGCTGCAGCCAGACTGTCCCCAAAGAATGAGGTGCAGGTCAGTGACACAACTTTCTGTGTTTTGTACTTTTAATTATTAACGGTCCACTTTCCCCCTGAGAAGGTGGAAGTTGCAGGAGTAGGTGGAAAAGTCTGCTGACCTCGGGAAAGCATCCTGGTTTTCAGTCTTTAACTGGACACCTCCGGCCTCCAGCCTGTCCGTGCGTAAGAAAGTGTGCATACACGCACTTTTGTGAATTTACTAATGCTTCAGTGCTTTAACAACTGGCGAGAACTAGGTACAGGGGGCGAGTGCCCTAGTCGGCGAGGCCAGCCGCAGTCCTCGCTGGAGGATCCAGCCCGCAGGACTCCTGGTCTCAGTGGGCCATGTCCGGAAACCCCGCCCCCTTCGCCGTGCGTCCCACGGGCCCCGCCCCTGGCGCCGTGCGTCCCTTGAGCCGCGCCGTGCGTCTCACGGCCCCACCCGCTAAGCCGCGGGCCCCGCCCTGGCGCCGAGAGATGACGTCACCGCCTGCGCCTAGGGCGGCAGAAACAGGAAGTGAGACCAAAACAAAGGAGCGGCGGCGGGGAACGGTCTCTGTTTTTCTGCTTCCTCCGGCCTCCTCCTCGACCGTGGCCGCCGACCCTCGGAAGCTGTCCGAACATGTCCAACATGGAGAAACACCTGTTCAACTTAAAGTTCGCGGCCAAAGAACTGGGCAGGAGTGCCAAAAAATGCGACAAGGAGGAAAAGGCCGAAAAGGCCAAGATTAAAAAGGCCATTCAGAAGGGCAATATGGAAGTTGCGAGGATTCACGCCGAGAACGCGATTCGCCAGAAGAACCAGGCGGTGAATTTCTTGAGGATGAGCGCGCGGGTGGACGCAGTGGCCGCCAGGGTCCAGACGGCCGTGACGATGGGCAAGGTGACCAAGTCGATGGCCGGAGTGGTTAAGTCGATGGACGCGACGTTGAAGACCATGAACCTCGAGAAGATCTCCGCCCTGATGGACAAGTTCGAGCACCAGTTCGAGACGCTGGACGTTCAGACGCAGCAGATGGAGGATACGATGAGCAGCACGACGACGCTGACCACTCCCCAAGGCCAGGTGGACATGCTGCTGCAGGAAATGGCAGACGAGGCCGGCCTCGACCTCAACATGGAGCTGCCGCAGGGCCAGACCGGCTCCGTGGGCACAAGCGTGGCCTCGGCCGAGCAGGACGAACTGTCCCAGAGGTTGGCCCGCCTGCGGGACCAGGTGTGACCGTGGGACCGCTCAGAGGCGAGCCGGCCGCAAGCGCCCTTCCGAAGACGGATACTCTACACTAGAACCTCGGAACCGGCTAGAATGCTGAACTGCTCTTACTCAAGATGCTTCTCCCTTCGGGTTTACAGTGCTCTCCAGACACACGAAGAATTCCCAGGCCTTCTCGTAACTCTTAACTGGATTTGAAAGTTCTGTATGGCTTGTGATCAAGTGTATCTAGTTAATTCGACTTGTATGAATCTTTCTCAAAAATTTGGTCAAAACTCTAGTTCCCTTGTATTCAGTTTTCTGCCCGAATTATCAAAGTTGACAGTTTTCTTTTTATTTTGTGTAGTTGATAATATCTGGAGTTGAGGAGTGGTGATTACTTAGGTCGATTGCAGGGCTATCTACTCTTCATTCGGCGACTTATTTCATGGGCAGCGCCATTCTGTGTATCCTTTGTTTGTTGCCGTGAAATGCAGTCTACAGCTGACTATTAATCTGTTCTCATAACTTACACTGAAATTACTTTAGTACCTTCTCGTGTAATACTCTTTTACTTTTTATGGCCTATAAATTTCTTGTGGTAGTTGCCTTTCTATAACTGGAAGAAAATGCTACCTAACTTCCACATAACATAAGAGAAAATCATTTGTTTATGGTTTTAAGATTTACAAGGCTTAATGTGTGATGGGTATTTCCAAGTGAATTTCTCTCACACATTTCTGGTTATTTTCCTATTTCATTAGACTGTGATTAGATTTATTTTAAAATATACCAGTTAGCATGACAGTCACATTTCTCTAATGTTGCCAAAGAACTGTTGATGGGTTTGAGAAGCCCTGGGACTGTGTGTGAGAGCGAGTTTTGTTTAGATTTTAATCAAAACTAGAAATAAAATTTTAGGTTCTAGTTACTCGCATTTATTATCTTGTCTTAAAGCGACAACTCTTTAAAATCTTGGGAGTACTGATACAAGCTGGGATATTTGGTTTAGCCTTTCACATCCATGACATTCTCATGCAGCGTCTGGAAGTGTGGGAAGGACAGGTGCAGACTTGACCCTCTCAGTCCAGAGCCCAGCTGTGCTGCCTTCCGTCTTTCTGGAACGGTGGTGTGCAAAGTAAAAGTGAAAATGTAGAGCCTGTAGCCACCACTTTCTCTGATCCTTGAACAAAGAGAGCAGTGACTTGCTTTTGCCTCAGCAAGCATATTAATCTAAGTTAAATACTTAAGGATATTTTTAATTCCCCCTTCCCTTCACTGGAAGATTTCTCCATGAGACAATTCCAGTATTTCAGGAAATAATTCAGAGGACTCTTCCAAGCCCTTCGGATGGTTGAGAACCAAGTGTTCACCACTATAACATGTCCTCCTGTATGAATGTGTGTGTTTAAGCAGGGGGAGAAATGCAGAGGTGTGTGCAGATGAGAACTGACCCTCATATTTAAGTGTCATTAAGTCTGACTGGCTGTTGTTCCAGAGTCTTCTGTGAGCAACACCTGCCAGTCGTCTCCCCACGTCCTCTGTCTAGAACCTGTCCCTTTAGGTGTCTCCTCCCATCTGCATGTTGCACAGAAGCAGCTGTATGTGAGCACATAATGAGCCCTAACCCTCCTCAGACTGAAAAAATTATTACAGCTTAAAAATAGCTTGGTGTTGATCCTTTGGTATGTTTAGGACCCTTTTATAATGCAGATATTCCCAACAAAATTAATATATTTTGTGAGATTAAACAGTGCTTATATATGCTTGGCCTTTCTTAAAATATGTTCATTTCAAACTACATGAATGTACATTTTTATAAAACATACATATTTTCAAAAGCATATCAGGCCCACGAATTATTTCCTCACTTTTGCAGTTGATGAAATGCTGGAATATGAACCACAGAAGTTTGTCAAATAAATCATTTTAAATTGCATGTTATTGCACATGAGTGTACATGCTGTTTACAAAACTATTTAAGGAAAAATGATTCGGAGGTTGATTTGGTTCAGAAAGCATAGTATTTTTATGGACTCAGTTTTAGCACCTGAATTTCTGTTTGCATGCCCATTTCTAGAAGCCCAGGTCGTTAACTTCTTTGCTGTAATAGTTTCTTCAAGGCAACAAGATTCCTCCTTATTGAAACTGCCCCAGGCTAAGCCCAGCTCAAACATAACCAAGGAAATGGCTCCTCTTCCATATAACCACTAGTACAATTTCTCCTCTTATTTCGCCTTTGTATTTTTCTGCCTTCAAATGCAGTTTCCAGATGGGTTTAGAATAAACTTTTAAGTTCACTTTATGAGCTGTTCAGTTTATTTCAGTTCAGATGAGAAGTGTGCTGTTGGAGACCCTTCTTACTAAAGCTGCTTCTCCCTAAAGGAGCCTTAGTGCTGGTGTGCCCTTCAGGTGGGGGTGTCACATGCCCACCCTGCCATATTTGATTTGGAAAAGCACCCCCTAAAGTAAGCGCCAGTCCGACCACCCCATTCACTGAACATAGTCTAGGGGTCAGCCAGACCACCTCAACCTGTTGAGCGTGAGCAAGACACCTGCAGCAGCTACAACACCCTCTTGGAGGCGTTTCCACAGCCAGAATCCAGAGCTCAGGACCTCAGGTGCTGCTGGCAACAAGCTTCAAGCCCATGGACATCAAACACACTGATAAACAGGCCTCTGTGTCGTCTTTTAATCAGCTGGTTGGAATGAAACCAGCCTGCCTGGTTTACCAGGTTCGTTTTCCTACAGCCAGATGCTTAGGTTCCGTCTGGAGCAGGACGGGTAAGTCTGGGTTACCATCCCTGGGCGTTGGATGGTGCCCAGCTCGGTGGGCTCCCGGCTGAGGGTCCATTTGAACTCAGACCTCCCCTGAGTTTTCTTGCTCCTGACCCCACCCAGAGCCCCCCAGTGACAGTGTCATTTTCTAATTGGATTGTTTTTAGCTACTGAGTTCTGTGAGTTCTTTATATATTGTGATTATTAACCCCTTATCAGACACATGATTTACAGATACCTCCTCCCATCTGGTAGGCCGTCTTTTTGTTTTGCTGGTGGTCTTCGCTGTGCAAAGTCTTCTTAGGTTGATGTAGTCCCTTTTGTTTATTTTTGCTTTTCTTCCCCCTGCCTGAGGAGACATCCAGAAAGAAAAATTACTGAGACCAGTGCTAGAGAACATGGCCTATGCTTTCTTCTGGGAATTCTGTGGTTTCAGGTCTTACATTCAAGTCTTTAATCTGTTTTGAGTTTGATTTTTACGTAGGGTGTGAGGTAGCAGTCTGGTTTGATTATTTTCCGTGGAGCTGTCCAGTTTCCCCAACACCAGTTCTTAAAGAGACCATCCTTTCTCCAGTGTACGTTCTTTGCTCCTTTGTCATAAATTAGTTGTCTCTTATGTTATGGGTTTGTTTCTGGGCTGTTGATTCTGTTCTCTGGAATTGGCTTCTTAGAAGAGATTGGGTTCAATCTGAGGCTGCCAAGGGGAAAAAAAAGTGGGGATTACATAAAGGTCTGAAAAGCTGAAAATCTCCATGTGGATTTGACTGGGGTGGAAGGTTTGACACCACTGGGAACAGGGAAGAAGTGGGGTGGATCGCAGAGGTGTGGAGGCCGATTCAATGTGAACTTCACTCCCTGAAGAGCAGGACGTGAGTCAGCAGGTGTGCCCCGCAGGTGAGGGGCAGGGACAACCTGGGTGGGGGCACAAGGGTCACTCGTCCACCCCAACTGTGACTTGGCTGCAACTCCCAAGCCCCAGCTCTGGTCAAGGACCACTTATGTAGCCTCGGTTTCAGCCCTGCTGCAGGCTGCTGTCACTTCTGGTTAACACTTTCCTCCAGTGTTTTTCCATCAAGTAAATAAGCATCTTGAAGTGAATTTTGATAACACACCGAGAAAAGGCTTTACTCAATTTGTCCGAGTTCTGACCTGCTGCATTCTTCACAAAACAAATCATTTTAAGTACATTTTATTTAAATGTCTTTGGTACCAGTTGTTCAAAGGCATTTAACAGAATAATTTCATGTTTTTACAATCCCCCCACCCCCACCCCCCAGCCAGAAGAACTCTGCGATTCTGAGATACTGGGGTGGGGCGGCCAACAGAGGAGAAAAGAGCAGTGAATGGCTGTCTTGTGCCAGGATCCAGCAGAAGGGGATCCCAGTGTCCAGAGTAAAAACACTGCAAACAGAACTATCCTCAGCTGTAGTAGGAAGCAGTTAAAAGAGCACAGTAAATTGCTCTTTAACTGCTTTTCTTAAAGTGACTGTGATGGGAGTGACTCTACAATAGTAACTTGTTTTTGTCTTGCAGCTCTGTGTCTAGTGGGAGTGAAGGGTCTACAAGTGGGACTCTTAGATCTTGTGAATTTTTCCACATCACAGGCAGTGGTGTGTTTAGGGAGTCAACCCTTTAAAATTTAGTCATGGGCTTCCCTGGTGGTCCAGTGGTTAAAAATCTGCCTGCCAGTGCAGGGGAAATAGGTTCAATCCCTGGTACATACACTAAGGAGCACCTAAGTGCTGTAACTACTGAGCCCATGAGCCAAAACTACTGATGCCGTGTACCTAGAGCCTGTGTGCCACAACAGGAGCCCCTGCTCTCCCCAACTAGAGAATGCCAGTATGCAGCAATGAAGACCCAGTGCAGCCAAAAATATCTTTTTTTAAAAACCATAAAAAATTTTAGTCACACAAAACTGCATAATTTGGGAAGTTCTTTTAAAATTCCTGTTCTATATATTATTTTAGGAGCCCCAATTTTAAGAAGTCCTTCTATACCATGTGGGTAATACACCAGTTGAACCAAAGATTAAGGTGGAAAGCCTGCAGAAACTGACTGCTATAGTTTTTACTCCTTAGGCTCTCAGCCATCTGGGGGGATTTGCAGCTTCTGTGGCACAAATGTGAACTCAGAGGACCATCCTGCACCAGTGACAGTTCAGAAGATGCCTGGAAAATGTTCACTGATGCCTGTCAGATCCCAGGTGGAAGTGGTAAAGAGCCCGCCGGCCAATGCAGGAGATAGGAGTCACAGGTTCAATCCCTGGATTCAGAAGATCTTCTGGAGAAGGGCATGGCAACCCACTCCAGTATTCTTGCCTGAAGAATCCCACAGACAGAGGAGCCTGGCCAGCTATGGTCCTAAGGGTTGCAAAGAGTCAGACACGACTCAAGCGTCTTAGCACGCATGCATGGAAGAACCCTAACACCCATGCCTGGGCTCAGGAGTAGGGGTGTGAGGGACAGCTTTCCTATTTCTGTGTCAGGAGGGTACTCCTACAGCATCCGCCTTGGGATGGTGGTCTCTGATCTTTCAGGAAGGCTTGATGTCTTTTTTGTTGACCACATTTCATTGTTTCTACTTGTACCAGTCACTGCCATCTAATAGACTCACTCACCTCCTCCTCTCTGTCTGCATCCAGTGTGTGCCCCCTAAACTCATCCAGTGGGTGCCCCCTAAACTCATCCAGTGGGTGCCCCCTAAACTCATCCAGTGGGTGCCCCGTAAACTCATCCAGTGGGTGCCCCGTAAACTCATCCAGTGGGTGCCCCCTAAACTCTGACTGGAGCTGAAGGACTTCCTGCCTGGTCTGATTTTCAGTTCCTTCCAGCCCTTTCAGAGAGGATCAGCATCTGTTACATGTTCATGTTAGATTTCCCTGCTAAAAGGAGGACCGCCTCAAGTTATCACAGCCCCACAGTGGGGAGGGAGGCGGCTCATCTCCCACCCCTGCCAGAGCCCCCAGGGTCCGGAGCCCCACCACCACTGTGCAGACACCTCTCCCCCTCCATCACAGACACAAGGCTCTTGCCCTGTTCCTTCCCCGTGAGGTGGTCAGGGTGGACTTTGAGGGCCCTCTGATGCACCAGATACAAGGCCAGCAAGGACTGGGCCGAAACCCACTGTGGTTTTCACACCAGGCTGAGCTATCAGGTGTCCTCTCCTGAGCCCCTCCTCCAGGAAGCAGCTCCAGGGCCTGCAGTGCTGGCCAGGGAGGCTGCTGTGGCCATGGGGAGGTGCCCACCCATCACTGCGCAGAAGCTCCTGAGCACACAGGCTGAGGGGAAGCCTCCGTGGCTTTACTCCACATCAGAGCAGTGGACTTGAGCCATTCAGCAGGAATGTCAGGCCAGTCCCCTCCTGGTCCTCACACGCTCTGCTCCTCCCACCCGGAACATGGTCCTGTGCTCACTGGTTACCAGCTCCATGTCTTCCGGGGTCCCCCTGTATCCCCTAGGTCCCCCCGTGTCCTCCCAGGCCTCACAGCACCTGCTCGCCTCATCCCAGAGACACGCAGGGGCCGAGCCAGGTGCTGGGGAAACCCATCCAACGGGACAGAATGGTGGGTCCTGAATTCAGAGGGAGAGACAGATAGTAGACAAATATGTGTAGAACCTGTCAGGTGGTAGTAAGCGCTATGTAGGAAGAGAAAGCTGGGTGGGCATGAAGGTGGACGTGAATGGGGGTGGGGGGTGGGAGGACCCACATATGCCGTGTCCTGCCCTCCCTCCAGCCCTCCACCGGTGATGCATCAGACCATGGGGAGCAGACTATCCCCCGACTCAGGCTCAGCCTGTGCACACCCGACTCCCACTGAACCCCGGTCTTACTGGGCCAGTCTGGCCTTTTATGTGCCTGCACAGCGGCCATCCACCAGCTCAACCTTGCAAGGACCCCAGTCTTGCACAGGGGAAGAAAGGGAGGGAAGGGTCTGGCACCCACTCAGCACCGTGAGGACATGACCTGCTGCGGAGACGTGTGTTGAGGAATAAAGCGTGAACCTGCTGGTCCATGGCTTCCCAGTTCCCCTGGGCTCAAGGGGGCCCCCCAAACATGGGCACCTGCCTCCCAGCCCAGAGGCATTCCCATCATGTCTTGCTTTTTTTCCAGCTTCCTGGAGAGAATCGACAGTGTCAGCCTGGTGGACTACACACCCACAGACCAGGTAGGTGGGGTCGGGCCACGACCACAGCCCAAACCCGGGAAGACTGGAGGGTCTCTGCTCCCTGCCTCCCACCACCCAGAGGTCTGGGCTCCTCACTCACCCCAGCATCCATCCCTCCGTGAGGCTGACCCAGGAGCTGTTACCCGGGTCTTGAGCCCCTGGAGTCTGTCTTCAGACTCCTCATCAGTTCAGAGGGGCCACTGTCCCCCCAATTCTGGATTCTGCGGTGGCTGATTGACATCCTAATGGATTTGGTCACCAGCAAAGAAACACTGACACCTGACTGGCCTGCAGAGGTGTCGGATTGTGAAACCGTATGGCCTTCTCATCCCCTTGGGAATACAGCATCTTTTATGTTAGAGACTAGAAATACAGGAGAAGACAGAGTCTGAAACCAGCCAGCACCCATGGGAACCTGACCCGGAGCAAGAGCCGGCAGGACAGGCCCCGCTCCCCAGACCCCAGGTGGCTGTCAGGGACCTGTGTCAGTAGAAGACGCGCAGGAGATATTAGAAGAAATTCCTAAAAGAAAGAAAGCTAAGCCATCAAGACTATAAACCAGACCAACACATAACTGTGACTTTCTCTGGGGAGTGAGACCGAGAATGTCTGTCAAGTGTTTAATTTTCTTTTCTGATGGAAAGAACTTCACGGCCTGTGGCTGACCCAGGGCCACCTCCTAAAGGACGGGGTCTCTGGGTCTGCTCCCTTCTCTGCCCCAGGACAACTCCTAAGGACAGGGTCACTGGGTTTGCTCCCCTCTCTCTGCCCCCAGGACCTCCTCAGGTGCAGAGTTCTGACCTCAGGGATTTTCGAGACCAGATTCCAAGTGGACAAAGTCAACTTCCAGTAAGTGCATGGGCAGAACCCCTGGGCCTGGGCGGTGGGTCATCCTGGGCGGGCAGGCACTGCCACAGCCCGTGCACACCCTGGAGTGCAGGTGGTCAGTGCGGGGAGAAAGGTATCTGAGCTCCACATGCTGAGAGGGTGAGCCAGCCTGGGCAGGTGCAGAGGAGCAGGACGCAGGCAGGGGGCTGCCCCGGGAGGACAAGAGCCGAGAGCTACTGACCAACCACAGGGCAAGGGCCGGGAGGAGAGAAACACTGGGTGTGGACACCCGCCGGAGCCAGACCAGGGAGGCCCCATGGGGCCAGTCCACAATGTCACTAGGTGAGGAGAGCCCTGGACCAGGTGGGGGAGCAGCAAAGGAGGAGCATCCACCACCCCTGGTTAACCCCCCAACCCCATTCTTCCCCAGCATGTTTGATGTCGGAGGCCAGAGGGATGAGAGAAGAAAATGGATCCAATGCTTCAATGGTGAGTTCTCCACTCTCTCAAGAAAATGGGAATGAACCCACCTCCACTCCCGCTGCTTCCCACTAGCTCATCATCAAGCGCCTCGACCAAGGGTCCCCTGGACACGGGAGTCCGGCATCCTGGGTCACATTGTCCCTGCTGCTTTGGGGACCGGGGTCACCAGTGCTGTCACTGAGGGAGCGCTCCCTGGAGACATGGAGCATCACTGCTGTGAGTCACCCAGGTGCCCCTCTTCCCCACCCAGACGTCACTGCTATCATCTATGTGGCCGCTTGCAGCAGCTACAACATGGTTATCCGGGAAGACAACAACACCAACCGCCTGCGGGAGTCACTGGACCTTTTCGAGAGCATCTGGAACAACAGGTGAGAGGTGGTGAACTCGACCTCGCCCTGGGTTTAGAGCTAATGCTGCTCAGCATGGCCATCTTTGTTTTCCGAGGGAGTCTTTCCTCTTGATAAATCTTCTCAAACCATAAGCAGCATCCCTTCCAGCCCATCTAATGTGGAGACTTTCGATGGGGGTGGAACTGATAGGACTCGGTCAGGAAAATCCAGATCTCTATGTTGGAAATCTCAAAGGCATATATATGGTTCAAAACTGACCTTGTTTGGATTTTAACATTCAGAAAGCACCCATTCAAAGCATCCACTGATGACTAGATGACCCCTGAGCCCCTCCCTCGGCTTGTCGGCCAAGTGATGTGTCCCCACTCAGACCCCCCACATGCCAGCTCCTCAACCGATAGCCCCAGATGCCCACCTCTCTGTTCTGTTGATGGAGCTTTAACTTCCCCTGCTTTTCTAACCCTTCCCTGGGTTGGGAAGATCCTCTGGGAGAAGGAAATGGCAACCCACTCCAGTACTCTTGCCTGGAAAATCCCATGGACGGAGGAGCATGGTAGGCTACAGTCCATGGGGTCGCAAAGAGTCGGACACGACTGAGCAACTTCACTTTCACTTTCACTAGTAAATTACACCACACAAATCCGAGTGCACTTACTCCCTACAGAAGCTTAGTTTTGGTGCCAGTAGAGCCTGGTGGAGCAGAGTTATCCTAGTGGAGAGTTTATCCTATGGGAGTGTCCTGCATGCAGATGGAGTGGGGGCCGAGGTGCCGGGCTGTCGAGAAATCCAAGCCCCTCACCTCGTCCAAAGGGTGGCAGGTCGCCTCACCCTGCTCCTGCCAAGGACCTGCATCTGTGTGCTTGCTTCTCCTTCCAGGTGGTTGCGCACCATTTCCATCATCTTGTTCCTGAACAAACAGGATATGCTGGCAGAAAAAGTGCTGGCAGGAAAATCAAAAATTGAAGACTATTTCCCAGAGTATGCAAATTATACTGTTCCTGAAGACGGTAAGATTCTGAAACAAGTTATCTTGGAATTATGGGAAAGAATTGCTCTTTCAGCAGCACTATGACTGTAATTCCCAATTCTGATGAATCTGGGAAATTCAGTTAATTTAGATCCATCTCCTTGACCCCTGCCCACTCTAAGCTACTAGAGCATTCAAGTGTCCGTAGGGTCCCATGTGTGAAAATTTCAGTCTGACTTGGTCCACGCTGGGCAGGCGGAGGGAGGGCAGCTTGGTGTGGGTGAGGGTTGACAGAGACTCTGCCTCCTGGGCTTATGTGGGTCTGTGCGCGTGGGCCTGCCTGCTGACCCTCACAGACTGAGGGAGCCACTGTCTGAGCTGCCCGAGCCAGGCCTCCGTCCACAGCGATGACTCTGGCCACAGCACGGTGACTTCATCAGGCAACCAACTGTCCCAGGAGTCAGTCAGTGCTGTAGCCTAGAAGGTCCCATCCGGCAAACCTTGGAGGATTTGTGCCCCTTTTTAGGGACTGTTTCTGGGTTTTGAGTTTCCTGGGCCACCCCCCATCCCGCCCCGAGTCTGCAAGGAGGGGTTTGCTTAGAACACAATAACCCCACTCCTCATGGTTTAGTCCCAAACGGGATGAAGCAGAATGAGGGGGTTTTCCCAGAGACTTCAGTTAGAAGGGAAGAAACCCGTCTAGGTCTCTGCATCAATTTCAGCCAGCCTGGCGGGGGCTCCCTAGGCCCGGGAGCAGCTGCCCAGAGGCAGCACCCCGGCCCCACGCTGCCCACCGTTGTGGTGGGGTCGCCGTCCACCTCACAGGCCAGGCCTGCTCTGACCTCTCCAGGAAACCAGCCTCCTGCCACCCTCACCCTGTCTGGTCAGCACGTTTCCTGGGAAGGTCTCAGGATGAGGCCGCAGGATGACCTGGGGGTGCAGGTGGTCGGGGGGCAGGGCTCCCCCGTCAGTGAGACACTTATCTGATGTGAGTAGACGTCGTCTCCCAGCAGCAGACGCCAACCACTACTAAAATCAAAATGACCTGGGAGGAGGAAGGAAGATTTCGGCTGCATGGCCGAAGGCCCTCCGCCTCTCATGCCCTCCGTTAAGCTGTAGCCGTTTCGCGGCTCTTAAAGCTCCTTTCATCTCCTCCAGCGACGCCGGATGCGGGAGAAGACCCCAAAGTCACCAGAGCGAAGTTCTTCATCCGGGACCTGTTCCTGGTGAGCGCTTCCCCACCCTCTGCCTTCCCCCTACCTCGGCCTGCACGGCCTGCAAGGCTCTGCATTCAGCCTCCCACGGCTCCTTTCCTCTCCCCGTCCTCTCCCCGGAGTGATGACCCCGTCGAGCCTCCGAGACGTGGACTTATGACCTCAGGTCACACGGCTTGTCAGCAGCAGGGTGCAGGCCCCAGGGCGGCCCCGAGACAGCCACCCATCCCTGTGTCGCCTTTTCCCAAAGGGACGGAGTCGGGGGAGTGGGGGGTGAGTTTATTCCCCCTCGGCTCAGGCGTCATATAGAAACAGACCCACTCAGGTTTAAATGTCCTCATTTTGAAAAGAAACTTTGTATTCTGAGAGGATTTCAAATTTGCATAGAAAGGGGGTTCTGGGGAGCTCAACCCTGGCACAGACACCCCCTATCCCAGCACCCCCGTCCCCCCACCCCGGAGCTGACGGCTGTGTCCCCACAGCGTATCAGCACGGCCACCGGCGACGGCAAGCACTACTGCTACCCTCACTTCACGTGCGCCGTGGACACGGAGAACATCCGCCGCGTCTTCAACGACTGCAGGGACATCATCCAGCGGATGCACCTCAAGCAGTACGAGCTCCTGTGAGACCCCGCCCCCCGCTGCCCCGCCCCCGCCCCGCCCCCCCATCCCAGTCCTGCCAGGCACGACTCAAGAAGGAGTCCTGTTCATCCGCCCTGGGGCTGTCTGCGGGGCTCTCCTGACCACCGGGCCCCCAGCCACCTCTGTCCCCATTCCTTCCCCAACCCTGGTCTGTGTAGGGGTGGGGGCCCCCTGACTCGTGGAGAAGTTGGAAGATGGGGAGACACGATAGCTCAGGCATGCTTCCTGATCCGATGGGCCCCCGACTCAGGGGAGACCCTGAGCCGCAGTGAGGTTCAGTTCCATCTCCAGGGGAGGCCAGCTTCAGCCTTGTTGCTGGAGCCCTTTAATCTTCCACGTGTCAGCAGAAAGCCCCCACTCACTGGGGCCACGTTCCTCCAGTTAACATGAGTCCCATCCATTGTGGTCCCCCAGACTCCACTGCTGTGGCACCACCTCCTGTAATAGGTTCTTCCTGTTGCTGTTTTATTGCTGGTTTATTACACTGTACAGACCACAAGATGTAATATTATTTTGATAACTAACTACTCAAGGAAAATCCCTATAGATCTTCGTGCCTTGACTGTGGCTGTCCCTGTAAAGAAACGCGTTTCTGTCGTGCTGAACAGTCATCCTCATCACTGCACTTGCTTTGAGGAAGAGAACAAATGGTGTTATGTAGAGCTTAGGGGTATATCAGGCTGGTACTCTTTATAATACTCATTGATCAATAGATATGTGTATATACGTTTATATAAATATTTGTAAGTGACACACAGTAATCCTCCACCTCTCACAGAATGCCATGCCCACAAGCCTCTTTCAGGGAACCAGGGACATTTTTCTATCCAGAAAACATGTTTCTCCATTATCTGGCTATTTAAAGGCTTTTTCAAGGCCACCTGTTCCCCTAGTCAAAGTTTCTGAACTACTTCCTTGAGCACAGGTCCCATCATAAATAAATAGCAAAGAAAAGACAAGGGTTTCAGGCTATGTCTGGCCTGTGGGGAGTCAAAGGACAGACTCTGATTTGCCTTTTGAAGAAGAAACATGACAAAACCTTTATTTGAAACACAAATACAGCTGTTCCTCAACCCTGAAAGATCTGCAAATGCAGCCTTGTGAGCTCCATCCAGCACAAGACCTCAAAAGCCAGCCTCGTCTGTCCACCGCCCCAAGGCTGGTGCTCTCAGGTCAAGAATAACCTGTTAAAACTGTCTGAGGTCATATTTCAACAACATGGATGCCGACATTAACTTCCATTTTGTCTTTATGGTCTTTAATGTTTTAAAGTTTACTCTCTAAAGCAGCATCTTACAATCTTTTGTAAACTCATCCACATTTACACACTAGTTTTCCATGAAATAAAGGATGACAGCTTTTACAGACAGTGCACCATCACATATTTTGAATCATTATCACTGAATTTGGGCTCCTGCCATCCTTGATTGTTCCATTAAACTCTCAGATGAACTGAGACTTACAAAGGGGACACAATCTTCAGTTTTCCATTGCATTTTCACAGTACAACATGAAGAGAATCTGAAGAGCTACAGTCCCACTATATACCCAAAAGAATGAAACTATTTTTATATGAATTATAATTCAACAATTCCCCTGTAACTAAACTTCCTATTTAGAGAAGTCTGATTGAAGAGCTAGATTCTCTCAAACACACACACAGATTTTGAGGCTTAAAACTACCACAGCATATTTATTTTTAAATACCAAAAGCCTCTTCCTGGTCCATTTTTTTTAGTTTCTTTTGATCACTGACAGGCATTCAATCAGATTTAACAACTTGGAGAGGAAATTACACTCATCTAAAAATCTGATTCCATTAATTTAGCACAGAAATAAAGAAGTCTGTGAAAACAATATATTCTTGCTTGTAGCATATGTATTTTAAGCACACGACTTTATAAAACAGAAACTTGAGAACATTCACAGGAGGGCAGACGCAGACCCCACATATGTGTACAGCTGGCCCTCCATCCTGGGAAAGAGTCCTGGGTAAGGGAGGCTGTCCAGTGCATGCCAGGATCACACGCAGCTTCTGCACACTGTACAGAGTCTCTGATAACACACACACTTGTTAAACAAGCAGACAGACCCGGTGTAGAGACAGGTCCCATTTCTGCAGCTTGGGAACAGCACTGATCCTGCAGGGCCTGACACAAGTGATCCGGAACCCAGGAGTGGTGCCCACAGCCCACTGTAGTCTCATCGTCCATGAGCACCGCCCAAAGTTTCTTTTCTTTGGCTTTGGGACTTAATACTGCTAACAGCAAAAGTCTGCTGCTACTCACATGGTCTTAAATTTTCTGAGCACCCTCCGACCAAAATGAAAAGGTGCAGACACAAGCCCAGTGGGGATTAACGTGATGAGCATGAGGCACCCAGCTGCCACACAGTACGTGGTCAGAACCATGTCCTCGCATGGCAGGTAGCACTTGGCCAGGGCGTAGTCCATGGGCGTGATGCTGCCCTGGGAAGCAAGCAAGACCATCAGCTGCCCGGATAGCACCAACACAAAGACACGAGCAAGGGAGTGAGCCGCTAGGCCCAACGAACCTGAGACCAAGGACACTGCA
This sequence comes from Odocoileus virginianus, assembly GCF_023699985.2. Taxonomy (NCBI): domain Eukaryota; kingdom Metazoa; phylum Chordata; class Mammalia; order Artiodactyla; family Cervidae; genus Odocoileus; species Odocoileus virginianus. The sequence goes on along the minus strand of NW_027224344.1, from coordinate 796,360 downwards.
GGCCACACTGCCGCCATCCCACATGCTGGGTCCCGGGGGCTGAGTGCACATGGCCTGGGAGCTGATCCCCCACTGAATCTAGCACCTAATATGGGGTGGGGAGGTCCTCTAAACCCAGAGGCCATGCAGGAGAGGATTCAGAGAGGCCTGGAAACTTAGATCAGTGGTCATCCAGGAACAAAGATGACACGGCTGTTTTTCATGCCACTTGATGCTGAAGTAAGCAGCCTATCACCTAGAAATGCATGTGCGTGGGGCATTTCAATGGGCCTTTTTTTTTTGGTAGACAAATTTTGCTGTGTGAAATGATGGTGGGGAACGTTCTTTTACTTTCAATTTGAAAGCAGGTTTTCCCCATCTTGTTATTAAGTAAAAACTCCTGATGTGAAAGCACTATTACCTGGACATGGACTCAGGGCTCAAAGGAGCTGAAGCTTTAGGTCATCACTGATGTCCCTGAAAAACGTACAAGACCCGCAGCATCTGTCTATCAGCACAAATAGGCATGTGTGGAAAATAAGACAGGATGACCCCATCTCCTTAGAAAACAGAAGGCAGAGCTCCCGGGGCACTGCTGTCCTTGCCGGACAAGACACTGTGAGATGGTCCCCTCACCACCCCACCAGAAACAACTGTCCCCCTAGAGGGGTTCACGCTGCTGGGTGTGCTGGGAGGGGTGTGGTTACAGCTTCTGTATGTTTTCACAGATTGCAGCAATTCATGCTGCAATTCAGTAGGTGATCACTGTGCTGATTTAAATACTGTGGAAGCTTTGAGATGAAAATAAACATTCACATACCATGATGAAACTGGGGTTGTTTCTGTTCCTCCAACTGAAAGACGGCACGCTGACCTCCAGGATGCCTGCCCCGTGCTGGACCTCGCAGGCGCTGTGCGTGTGGCCACTGAGGACCAGGCGCGGCCGCAGCCACCACAGCAGCTGTGGTGGCAGTGAAGGCAGTGAGAGGTCGCCGGGGCCTGGGGACACACACCCAGCTCCCTCTGCCCTCAAGTCTGTTCAGATGCCATCAAAAGTAACCCAGGCTCTCAGGGAGAATCTATTTTTCCATCCTAGATTGCATGGTTTTAATTAAATTTTCTTTTTTATAAATATTTTAATAAATCCATTTCACAAATGTATATTTTGTTTTATATATTACATACACCATACAGTATACAAATATTAGTGTGTAATATATTTAGGAAGGACATTCTGATTAAGTCTTAAAGACTTTACTCTTGAGTCTCATTCACTGTCCTAGATACATATTGGTGGGAAACAGAATAAACAAGGGCTGAGACTAGACTATCATCACCCAGATCTTAGGAACAGGTGTGGGTTTCCCACAGGGGAAGAGGACGAAATGCCTGTGTAGGTGCCACCTGCCCCACCCTACATCCCTGCATCCCTACGTCCCCGCTCACCTTCTGCGAGACCTCCTGGGACAGCACGTCATAGCGCTCCTTGAAGAGGGTGTACTTCTCGTCGGGGGGCGCTGCATCCTCCCCAGAGCAGTTGGCATCGTTTCTCCGGTAAAGCGGAAAGTGCTGTCCAGACCAGAGAGGGGTCAGGGGACCGTGAGACCCAGCGCTTCCCCCATACACTTGTAGGCCACCAGGTGGGGACCCCTCACCTGTAGCAGGATGGGGGCTGAGGCCGGCAGCCGCTGTCTGTCTCTGCACCCGCGGGGGCGATGCTCCTGCAGGTCAGAGCCCAGGCTCTTCACTCACTGGACACTGGACGGTGGGAGGGAGGGGGAAGCAGGGATGGCCGTGCCCCCAGAGTGGGGCAGGGGTTGGGGGGTGTCCTACCTCCCGGGAGCAGTTCAGCCAATGAGAGATTTCCAGGAGCTCAGCCTCTGCCCTGGAGCAAATGTCACAGCCGTCCCCTTCCAGCGCGACGCTGTTGACCATCACAAAACTGCAGAGAGGCAGGAGGTCAAACCATGGGCACTGGCGCTGTCTGCGGGCACCTGTGCTCTGGGACCCAGAAGCTGCACCCCACAGAGAAGACATCCCAGTCCTGCTGCACTGTGCCTGCAGCTGCAGACGATGCTAAGAGGACAAGACAGCATTTCTGGGAGTCGAATCCAAGACGGGAAAGGCTTTTCCACCCTGAACTAGTAAGAGGCCCCAGGTGACCACTACACTCAGCACCTGACCTTGTGTCCCTGGGCCTTGGATGTAAGGTGGGAAAATGACAGCCACCACAGCCCTGGCTCCCTGTGGGGGTAATGTGGAATAAGACATCAGAGCAGAGCCTAAGACCAGGCGGGGTGGTGGTGGGGGGGAGGCGGGGAGGGGGACTGGCAAAGCTAACTGGGCCAAGGAGCCCAAACCCAGATGACAGCAGGTCAGCTGAGGTGCCCTGGTGCCTCCTCCCTCAGGGACATCGTCACAGACCCGTTAAATGTGCCATCGTGTCCTGCACACATGTCCACTGGCCACAAAGAGGTGCCTGGCGTTTAAAGAATTCAGAGGTCAGGAGTCGATTAACCCCATGATCTGGAAGACGACCAGACTTTCTTAAGTCACATTCTAGGGGTCTTCGTTAAGAATTCACAGATAATACTCACTTAATTCCTTTCCAAGAAAATAGCCTTTCAGGGCTGAAAACTTTCTCAAAGCGTTTTATTCTGTATGTGTCCATCCTACATTCAATTGTGAAAAGAAATATTTTTCAGGACAAGTCATTCTTAAAACATCCTCAGAATTAACAAGAACACAGGAAAAATAACATCCAGGACCTGAAGGCCCAACCAGCACGTTGTTCTGAGCTCCCACTCACCCTGGGTAAGCAGGGTGCTGCCACCACTGTCCAGCCAGGGGCCTGGAGTCCAGAATCTGGGGCCCAGGGTGATTGAGTTTATCCCTAGAGCTCCAGCTCCCTCACTTGTAGAGTGGGTAAAGCAGTAAAAATAACAGGTAAACAAAGAGACTGAATGTACAAAAGCACTGTGCTCCCAACAGGCCGGCGCCATGTAAACATCAGCTATTAAAGCCCAAATCGTCTTGTTTTCTGATTCCCAAAGAAAACGGGTCACAGAACATTAAGTTCAAGCGAGAACCACTCTGGGGCACACACAGCTCAGTGGTGGGACTGGTGAGTGATGTGCAGGAGCCCTCAGCACCTCACCCCACAGGCAAGGCCCCCCTGGGCTGGGCAGGGGGAAGGCGCCTCCGCTGACCACTCACTGGTAGTGGAAGCCGATGTCATGGTTGCCAGCCACGGCCCATAGCTGCACATGAGGCGGGTGTCGGAACACCTTCCAGAATCGCCCCACATCGTCCGCCCAGGCCTGCAGAGAAAAGTGCACAGTTCAGCCCGGGGGACCACCCTGCCAGGTTGTGAGGATGGGAAGGTCGCTTCCTGCCAGGATCAGGCAACCATAAAGCCAATGTGCATAATTCCTACCATTCTTTTCCCAAGACGAACCTAACCATTTAACCTGGTGCCAAGGTTGAATGAAACAGTTTATCTCCCCAAACCATCCTCTTCACACCCCCGCTACCTCAATGTCTCCTGACAGCCACGCACAGACCCCAGGCTGAGGATCCCCTCAGATTGGGACATGTCCTAAAAATGGATACAGAAACATCAAGCTCAGGGTGAGCCCCCCAGGAATGAGGGCCAGTGCCTCCCTCAGGGTTACGCTCCCTGAGGCTGGTGGGGGGCGCAGTGGGGACCGACAAGATGTGGGGGAAAGAAGGAAGCCAAAAGGTCTCTCCAGGCTTTTCTGACTTTACTGTTAAAGCCTGAGATGATGTTTCAGTCCTTATTTTTATTAAGCCTAAAAACAAGCTGGACAAACACTCTAGGCTGGATGATACCTAGCTGAACAATAGTCAACTTTGTCCGAAAGTCTTAAATGTGGCCCAACCTAGAGAAATAAACTGGACAGATTCCTTCAGTACTTTACAAAGACTTTAACAAATAATACTTAAAGTTAGAAAAACATAAAATTAGAAAAATATAACATGTTCCCCTTAATTTTCTAAAGCAGCATTTATATCCAAGCTCACTCTACAACCAGTTGCTTTTTACACACAGTGTTTCCATGGTTTCACAATTAGTTCCAGACTAGATGAAACCAATGACTCAGGGCAGAAGGAGAAGGGGGCAACATAGGATGAGATGGTTAGATGGCATCACCGACTCAATGGACATGAGTTTGAGCAAACTCCAGGAGATGGTGAAGGACAGGGAAGCCTGATGTGCTGCAGTCCATCAGTCGCAGAAAGTCGGACACAACTTAGTGACGGAAGAAAAACAACCAACATTGCAACCCCATGAACAGGGGTTCCCATCTGATCTGAACCAGGACTTTGTTTGTACAGCATTTGAAGTGTCCCAGCAAATTTCAGTTAATTTTTTAAAATATCTTCCAAAACCATCAGGCTTCCCTGATAGCCAGTTGGTAAAGAATGTGCCTGCAATGTCAGAGACCTGGGTTCAATCCCTGGGTTGGGAAGATCCCCTGGAGAAGGGAAAGACTACACACTCCAGTATTTCAGCCTGGAGAATTTCATGGACTGTATAGTCCATAGGGTCACAAAGAATCGGACACACACACACAAAAAAAGAATCGGACACAACTGAGCGACTTTCACTTTCACTTTTCAAACCATCAGTGACTGATCATTTTTAACTAAGCAGCAAGAATGGTGCTTTTCTTTCCCCCATTAATCCCAAGAATACAGTATGCCAAGAGTTCTGCCAGCAAACGTGAGAAGAGCCCTAGTCTCACCTGAGGGCAGAGGGATCTCCCACCAGCAACACCCCCCACCTCCCTCAGAAAAAGGCCATGACCTCATAGGCAGCACAGCCTCATAAGTGTTAAGTCAAACCACACTTCAGCGGGCATCCTGAACTCTGGGGACAACCCAGATGCTTCCCTCCTGCGGACCTTCCCTTCCGAGAGGGTCATGGGAAGCATCTGCCAACCTTCACAGACGTCTCCTACACAGACAAACAGGACCCAGGACCGGCGGGGACACGGAGCCTATGACTTCGGACACTGCAGCCCCCGCGCCCAGCGCCAGGACTCCGCACACCCTGGGCTCCCTGGACCTCAGTGCAGCCTCAGATGCAGGGTCGCATGCCCACCTCGGGCGAGCTCCACTTCCCCTCATCGAAGACATCCCCCAGGATGAAGACGATTTCCGGCTGCAGTAGCCACAGTGCTGTCTGGAAGGCTCGCTCCATCTGCCACTCCCTGGATGCCGAGAGGAAAGGAGGGGTGGGTGTGTCCCAGCTCTTGCCTACCTCACACCTCCCAGGGTTTAAAGCTCTGAGAGGAAACACAGTAGCCCTGCCATCAACTGTCCGGCCTCCCCCACCCCCACCCTGGGATATCCCAGCGCCCCAGGACACTCCACCCACCCCAGGAGTAAGGCCTGTTTGGGGAGGCACAAGTGCAGCCAGGATGACAAGAAGGGGTCGGAGACAGGGCCACCGGGGCAGGAGGTGCCCCCATCAACCCTCTGGTGGCGTCACCCACAAAGGTCAAAGGGTGGAAGTGACCCAGTGCCCACAAGCACTTGAGGTGGTGGAGACAGAAATAGATGGGGGACCGTGAGACCCCACCTGTGAGAAGAGGCCTACAGACCTGCAAAAAACTCTGAATTCGGCCCAAGTTACCTCCGTAATTTGTCCAGCCAGTGGCCTCTCACGGCCCCGAGCAGGTGGGTGTCAGCCAAGAACATGGCCCTGAGCACAGGCTCAGGGGCCTTGGGGGCCCCAAGGGCGCCGGCACCTTCAGGGGTTTTCAGCTCGGGCCAGCTGCACCGGAAGATGACGAGGTAGTAGATCAGAAATTCACAGAAGAGAAGCACGGCCAAGACAGCGGCCAAGAGCTTCAGCAGCAAGAAGCCCCTCGTCTTCAGCAAACGGAGGCACTGCCCCCTGGCCCCTAGCCGGCTTGAGGCCATATCCCTGCCCAGGGATGCTGGCAGCCAGAGACTTTCCACGAGGGAGCCAGGCTTCTGGCCGGGTGCAGTGGTGTCCGCGTCTCCACTGTGTATCTGCAAGGAAGGGAAGGACCAGGTTATGTGTCTCCCTTGAGGAGCCACCGTCAGGCACCGCCACTAAGAACCAGTGACTTCCAGAGCCTGTCACCTTCCCAGACCCACTGTCCTATACTTTCACAAGGACAAGCTGTCATGGCTCCGTACGAGGTCTCTACATCTGCAAGGGCCAGAGGGGCTACTAGAATGGTTCTCCCAACAAGATGACAGTTTTATCACTATTTTAATGTCACTTGGTTTCCCTGGTGGCTCAGACAGTAAAGACTCCACCTACAATGCAAGAGACCTGGGTTCCTTCCCTGGGTTGGGAAGATCCCCTGGAGAAGGGAATGGCAACCCACTCTAGTATTCTTGCCTAGAGAATCCCATGGACAGAGGACCCTGGCGGGCTACAGTCCACAAGTTCAGAGAGTCAGACAGGACTGCACAACTAACACTTTCACCTTCAGAAGTCGTTTGATGGAAGGGTGTTTATTAAAGTCAGAGAAAAAAACAGGAAAAGTCAACAATTAACAAGTAAGTGCCAATTTCAGGATTCCCCACCACCCACCTCCACAAAAATCAACAGGCTGTATGTAGCCCCCTATAGTGTGTTGCCTTTGGTGTGAATTCACCACTTCTCTACACAGGTTTTCCACAAAAGAAGTGGATGTTCACAGGCGAGGTGCCCCCTTGCTGGCTCAGAGTCGGGGTTGGACAGAGCCACAGCCATGAATTCTGTGTGAGGATTACATACGTGTCCACAAACATGATTTTTCACCTGCATATCAACCTTATGCTCTGGATGACCCTCCTTCATGAAACATTTATGTGCAGTGGTTTCTCTTCAGGAGCCTTTCAAACATTCAGATTCACCTTCATTGTAGATGAGCTTTGCATCCACTTCTGACACATCTGAAGTGAAGGTCAACACAAGGGGGGCTTGAAGGGGGCTCTGAGAGCCGGTCCTCCATGGAAGGGTCCTACACTGATGGTCAAGACGAGGATCCTGTACGTGGTGACCTGGGGGCCACAGAGAGCTCAGACATGGGAGACGCCCCAGAAACCTGGAGGGGCAGATGGGCTGGGCTGTGGAGAAGCTGACCATGGGTCCTAACTGAGCCAATAAATGCAGAAAACCCTTTCTGGGTAAGCGATTTTCCAGGATGATCTAGCAACCTGCATATGGTCGACACCAAGGGGACCAGGACACATTGTTTTAGAGCCTAAAACAATCTCCACTAAGTCCAGCTTGCAGAACGGTCCTCTTGCACCAGTAAAAGCCCAGCTTGCTCCACAGCAGTGCTCATAATACACAACCACCAAGACACAGAAAACTGCACTGCTGCTAAGTCGCTTCAGTCGTGTCCGACTCTGTGCAACCCCATAGACAGCAGCCCACCAGGCTCCTCTGTCCCTGGGATTCTCTAGGCAAGAATACTGGAGTGGGTTGCCATTTCCTTCTCCAATGCATGAAAGTGAAAAGTGAAAGTGAAGTCACTCAGTCATGTCCAACTCTTAGCGACCCCATGGACTGTAGCCTACTAGGCTCCTCCGTCCATGGGATTTTCCAGGCAAGAATACTGGAGTGGGTCATTGCCTTCTCCGGAAAACTGCACAACCTCACCTAAAAACAAACAGGGCAGCCAACAGGAATTTGCTGTACATCTCAGGAAACTCAAACAGGGGCTCTGTATCAACCTAGAGGGGTGGGATGGGGAGGGAGATGGGAGGGAGGTTCAAAAGGGAGGGGATATATGTATACCTATGGCTGATTCATGCTGAGGTTTGACAGAAAACAACAAAATTCTATAAAGCAATTATCCTTCAATTAAAAAATAAATTAATTTTTTAAAAAAACAGGACAAAGAAAAAATAAATGAAAGGCATCTGTTCTCACTGCCCATCTTCTCTCAAAAGGCCTAGACTATCCTACAATCCTGAAAGCTAAGGCCCAGCAGCAGCTGAAACTTGCGAGGACCTGATGTCCCACTGGGAGGGACTGGGAGGGAGGGAACCCATCCCTGCGGCCTCTGTGCTGTGCTTCCTGGCTTCCCAGCGAGGAAGCCTGAAAGACAAGTTGAGTGGCTCCTCCACGCCCACTGCTCCGTCATGGAACCCTGCTCCTGGCAGTCGTGGTAGGGACGGAGACCTCAGAGTACAGAGGGGAGACACCCCAGCAGCTGCTTAGCTGGGCAGTGGACACAAGAGTGGGGTGGGACACAGGAGGGGGGGGACACAGGAGTGGGGGGGACAGGAGCAGGAGGACACAGGGTTTGCCACTGGGTACCGCCCACAGCTGTCAGCTTAGATAAGGGCCCAGGGCCTTGCCCTTCCCCAGGCTCCTGTGTTCTTTCCTCCATAAAGAGCCCTTCAGCCAGAGGACCTAGAGGGAAGGAGGGAGAAAAGAAGGAATGAGGGGCAGCAGGCCAGCCTGCTGGTACTGAGACATGTCTTCTCAAGAACACCCTAAGGCCACGTGAACCTGGTAGTGTGTGATCACTGAAAAATACACAAAACTCCCCATAAGAGTGAAACTGTATTTGACAACTTCTGACACTGAATCCTTCCAAAAGAATTCCTTTTCCTCAAATCTTGGAAACGGCTCTTCCTCTTTCCAAAACCCACTGTACCTTCCATCAAAGTCGAGTTCCCCTCACTGTCTTCAACGTCATAGCCACAGCTCACCCTCTTCAGCTTCTAAAGTGAAGGCAGTGTTTCCAGGGCTGATGGGGTAGGGGAACAGGGCTGGGCTCGACTCCAAGACCCACACTAGGGGCCCGGACATCACTCCCACCATAGCTGCTTCTGACAGCTCCCTGCTCTCATGGAGCCTACAGTCAGCCTCACCACCTCCTTGCCCAGCTGGAAGGAAAACTGCCGCCATGGATGACCAGTCGCTGCCCTGAGGCCAGCAGTGCTAGAAAGAGCAAGACCGAGCGGCCCTGGCTCCTCTTCATGCTTCACCCTCCACCACACAGAGAGAGCTGCACTGACCTGTGAGAACTGACTGCAGCTCCGCTTGGGGTCCTCAGTGAGTCCCCGAACCCCTGGGTCTCACAGGGTCACAGCACCCACCCCCCACTGCTGCTTTGGACACTGACAGAATGTTCACAAAAGTGCTTTTAAAAAAAAAAAGTCTTTTTATTGTTGATGGGAAAATTAACCAACAGTTCATCCAAGAAAGAAATGGGAGAATTTTACTCGAGCCAGCCTGGGATTCGGCCTTTTGCTTCTGAGCAAGGGGTCATGCATCAAATGTTTCATTGACAGTTTACACAATGCAGACCTGTACATACAACTGGTGGGTGGAGGGTCACCAGGTCACCTACAGGAAGAAGAAGGAAGCCCCTCTCTCAGGAGAGCTGGTCAGTGCATGTGCAGAGCATGCACGAAAGGGGGGAGGAGGCCCAAATGGGCAGAGAAAAATTTTATTTTGAGGTTTTCCTCATCTTGCCATCAACTGTGAATTTCATCTCATTCCCAAGAGGCAGGCTTATCAGAATGAGATAAGAGTCAGGCTTACACCCTGAGAGAGTCCCTCCAGCTTGGTAAGAGGAACCAGCGGGTCCAGGGAAAGAAGGCCAGTGACCGGAGGGCCTAGGAGCCATGGCCACAGGGCTGAACCCACTTCTCCACCACTCACTGCGTAGTGCTTCTCACGTTTCACACCCGAAGCCCCAGATCCTTGACTCACTGAAAGTAAGCCTCATATTTTATCTCAACCGTAACAAAACCAATGATCTAAGATCCCCACAGAGGTTTAGGAACCAATAACTGAAGCCGCCTGCCTGGCCAGGCAGGACACTGACCGCCTGTATGAATTATCTCACAACAGGAGGTCCCAATAAGGATAAGAAAGAATTTGGGAGGGGCCAAAAGGAGGGAGAAGATGCCAACCCATAATACATCCCACCAACCTCCCAGAAGTCCTCGAGCTGGGATAAGCCTTGTCTGAGATGCCCTCAGCATCAGGAATTGGACCTGACACGGGCCAAACAAGATGACTATACAGTGATGACCCAGAAAACTAACCCATCACCATAAACCCTGAGACTGGGAGCAAACGGCGGAGCAGGTCTCCTGGGTTCCCTGACTCCACTGTCCTCCCACCAGGTGACCCTTCGTCAGTATCTGCTTCATCAGCTTTTATCACAACCTCAGGGTGTGAGCCTGACTCTTATTGTCTCCTCAGACAATTCACTTCTGAGTGTTAAGACAAGAGCCCACCCTCAGGCCTGGGAGGGGTCCCCCTTCTGTAACACATACACTGCCTTAACCACCAAGTACTACCGTCCCCTTCACGTCCAGGCGCTCAGAGGCAAATGCAGAGAAAATGTGTCCTTTTCTAGACTAACCTGGGTGGTGGGGATATCTGGTCCCTCCTCAGAGCTGCCTGGGCCCAGATGCCACTGACCCTTCCTGTCTACTTGGAAAACATGTGGAAAAGACGTGCTTATCCATCTGTATCACCAGTCTGTAAAATGAGGAAGAGGGAGGTTTTTATATATATACATATATATATACATATATATATATGTATGTATATTCTGTGTTGCCTTCTCGTGATAAATGATGAATAATTCTGTCTATATTAGGTTTCCTTGCGTTAGCAGGTTTGGGCTCAAAAGGCAAAATTAATAAAATGTTACTGCTTTCTGTCTCCATGTTCAATTTGTCAGTTTTACTAAGCTAATCAAATTTAACCCAGCAGGAGAGCCATACAGGCTGCCATACAGGCTCCCACTACCATGGAAAACAGTATGGTGGCTCCCCAAAAAAGTTACAAGTAGAACTACCATATGATTCAGCAAACACACTTCTGGGTACACAGTGGCTTTCAGTATATTCACATTGTCCTGCAAACATCACCTCCATCCATTTCCAGATGGAAACTCCACATCTATTAAGTAATAATTCCTAACACACCCAAATGTCCTGAAAGCAGAGACTCAGATATTTTTACCCCATGTTCATAGTAGCACAGTTCACAAGAGCCAAAATGTGGAAGCTACCCAAGGGTCCACTGACAGATGAATCATGGATAAACAAAATGTTGCATAAACTTCTAATTATTAATGGAGTATCATTCAGCCCTTAAAAAAGGAAAAAAATTCTGACCCAGACCATAACATGGATGAGCCCTGAGGATAGTATGCTGAGAGAAATAAGCCAGTCACAAACAACAAATGCTACATGAGGGCCAGGTACATGAGGGCCCTACAGCAGTCAGTCCCATAGATACAGAAGTGGGACAGTGGATGCCAGGGCATGGGATGGGGAAGACGGAGAGTTATTACCTAGTGGATGTGGAGTTTCTATCTGGGAAGAGGAAAAAGCTCTGGAAATGGATGGAGGTGATGGTTGCAGAACAATGTGAACATACTGAAAGCCACTGAACTGTACACTTAAAAATGGTAAAACTTAGGAGATACCAGAGCACTTGACCTGCCTCCTAAGAAATCTGTACACAGGCCAAGAAGCAACAGTTAGAACTGGACATGGAACAATGGACTGGTTCCAAATCGAGAAATGAGTATTTCAAGGCTGTATATTGTCACCCTTATTTATATGCAGAGTACATCATGAGAAATGCTGGACTGGATGAAGCACAAGCTGGAATCAAGATTGCCAAGAGAAGAAAAAAAAGATTGCCAAGAGAAATATCAATAACCTCAGATATGCAGATGATACCACCCTTATGGCAGAAAGCGAAGAACTAAAAAGCCTCTTGATGAAAGTGAAAGAGGAGAGTGAAAAAGTTGGCTTAAAACTCAACATTCAGAAAACTAAGATCATGGCATCTGGTCTCATCACTTCATGGCAAATAGATGGGGAAACAGTGGAAACAGTGAGAGACTTTATTTTGGGGGGCTCCAAAATCACTGCAGATGGTGACTGCAGCTGTGAAATTAAAAGACATTTGCTCCTTAGAAGAAAAGTTATGACCAACCTAGACAGTATATTAAAAAGCAGAGACATTACTTTGCCAAAAAGGTCCATCTAGTCAAAGCTATGGTTTTTCCAGTAGTCATATATGGATGTGAGAGTTGGACTATAAAGAAAGCTGAGCGCCAAAGAAATTGATGCCTTTGAACTGTGGTGTTGGAGAAGACTCTTGAAAGTCCCTGGACTGCAAGGAGATCCAACCAGTCCATCCTAAAGGATATCAGCCCTGAATATTTATTGGAAGGACTGATGCTGACGCTGAAACTCCAGTACTTCAGCTACCTGATGCAAAGAACCAACTCACTTGAAAAGACACTGATGCTGGGAAAGATTGAAGGCAGGAGGAGAAGGGGACCACAGAGGATGAGATTAGATGGCATCTCTGACTCAATTCATGAGTTTGAGTAAGCTCCGGGAGTTGGTGATGGACAGGGAGGCCTGGCATGCTGCAGTCCATGGGGTCGCAAAGAGTCGGACACAACTGAGCAACTGAACTGAACTGATGGAGATTTTGCCACAATTTTTTTTAAAAAGAAGACAAACACATGCACACAGAGGACCCTATAAGTTAAGAATATCCTATAACAAAGGCTTTCTTTCTGAGTTAAATTCACTACTTTTATATTTTAAAAAAGGAAAAGTCTCCAGAAGTTGGATTTAGGGGAATATCACTGAGTCATTTTCTCACTTCTTTTTTTTTTTTTTCATTTTCTCACCTTTTAAAGAATGAGACTTGTTTAAAGGTTGACTTGTGCTTCCCCAAATCAGAGCGCCTTTACCTGAAATAAAACACAAACGTGTGTTTTATGGCTGAATAATCTTTCGTCAACTATTACTAAAGCGGAAAATGCATCACTTTCTGGAGGGCACAGTGACTGCCACCCCCTCGGACACCGAGGAGCCTGAGCCAGGCGGGAAGTAAAATGCGCTGATAATCCAGCAGCTGATGACCCACATTACGTGACTTTTGGTCAAGAACAGTTCCTTAAATTACAGAGTAAGTATTTGCATAAAAAGCGCATATACAACATCGTTCTGTGTGGCCCAACACTCAAAGAGTAGTAGCTGCCGTCCGTGACCCGGAGCAGAGTATCTCATGCACTGACTAACCTGCGTGGGGGCCACGGCTCGCAGAGCCGGAACAGCAGCGAACGGAAGCACAAGAGCGCTGCGCGCAACCTGCTCCGCGGGCCGGCGGATAGACCCGGGGTCCCGGAAGCCCAGCCCCGCGCCGACCTCGAATCGCGGGCTCCACCGCGAGCTCCGTGCGCCTCCTTCAAGCGGCCTCCAAGGGCCGCGTGCCGAGACCTGCCCGCGGCGCCACGCTCGCTCGGATCCGCACCCCCATGCTGCAGGAGGCCGGTTGCTGGCGCGCGGGGCGGGGCCCAAGCGCCGCTGGGAAGCGGGAGGGCGGGGCGCAGGGGCGGGGGCGGGGCGTACGGGCGTAGGGGCGGGGAGCTCAGAGACGGGGAGTATGGGACATGGGGCGGGGCGCGCGAGAGGACCTGGGCTTCCCGCCGCACGAGGCTGTGCGCGGCGCTGGACTGGCTGTAAAACCTCTGCAGCTCCCGGGATTGCCTACGGCTCTGGCACCCGGCAGCTTTCTACCTGGTCTGCGTGGCTCAGCGCTTTCAAGAAACAGATGCGGAACAAGTGAGACAGACATCACAGTCACTGTTTATCTGGGGTTTTCTCTCTTAAATTTTTTATAGCTGGCATGTTCTCCTTTGTCAAAATGCTCTCACATCATGACTTCAAATAATCCCCAAAATGACACTGTAAATCAAGAGCAAGCATCACTATGCCAAGCAAACAGAAGCTCAGAGCAGTGATTCAGAATCTTCCAAACAACCAAGTCTGGGCCGATTTTCAAGTCTGAACACAGTGAATGTACTGAGATGTAATATGAGAAATCACAGAGAAAGCAGTTAGAAAGATGCCTGGGGTATGATAGCAGAAGTGGTATTAATTAAAATGTTGTAGTATTTCCAAATATGCCCAGATGAACAATGTTAACATCTCCAGAACACCACCAACACAACCGGACTCTTCATGATGCAATTAGGAGGTAGACATCAGTCACACCAAAGTGTTCTCACTGAGAAAGAAAAGGAAAAATATGAAATCTGGCCAGGGCTAGAACTACAAGCCTAAGGAAGTACAGAGACCAAATGAACCTGTTATGTGACACAGCAGAAAGTGATCAGTGAACCCAGGGTGTAGTAAGTGTAGAGAGCAGATGGCGCACTGTCTTTATTCCACAAACAAGTAGCATCACAGCAGAAGGGAGGAGGATCTATCTTTGCAAATCAGACAGGAAACAAGGCAGCCAAAGCAGATCATGGCCTGGGTTGGGTCATGAGTGGGACAAACTAGCTTAAAAAAAATTTTTTTTTTTTTTTTTAGATTTGGGGACTTCCCTGGATGCCCAGTGGTTAGGACTCCATGCTTCCACTTCAGGAGGCCAGGTTTGATCCCTGATCAGGGACTTAAGATCCCACATTCCACCCGCACTGTATAGCAAAAAAAAAAAGTAATAGAAGATTGGGAAATTTGGATTTGGAATGGATGTCAGGTGATTGTTATTATTGTTCAGTACCTTAGTTGTATCCAACTGTTTGCAATCCCATGGACTGCAGCACACCAGGCTCCTCTGTCCTCCACTATCTCCCAGAGTTTGCTCAAATTCATGTCTGTTGAGTCAGTGATGCTATCTAACCATGTCAACTCATTTATCCATTCAGTTCAGTTCAGTCTCTCAGTCGTGTCTGACTCTTTGCAACCCCATGAATCGCAGCACGCCAGGCCTCCCTGTTCATCATCAACTCCGGGAGTTTACCCAAACTCACCTCCATCGAGTCGGCAATGCCATCCAGCCATCTCATCCTCTGCCGTCCCCTTCTCCTCCTGCCCCCAATCCCTCCCAGCATCAGGGTCTTTTCCAATGAGTCAACTCTTCGCATGAGGTGGCCAAAGTATTGGAGTTTCAGCTTCAGCATCAGTCCTTCCAATGAACACCCAGAACTGATCTCCTTTAGGATGGACTGGTTGGATCTCCTTGCAGTCCAAGGGACTCTCAAGAGTCTTCTCCAACACCACAGTTCAAAAGCATCAATTTTTCGGTGCTCAGTCTTTCTTCACAGTCCAACTCTCACATCCATACATGACCATGGGAAAAACTATAGCCTTGACTAGACAGATCTTTGCTGGCAGAGTAGTGTCTCTGCTTTTTAATATGCTATCTAGGTTGGTCATAACTCTTCTTCTAAGGAGCAAATGTCTTTTAATTTCATGGCTGGAGTCACCATCTGCAGTGATTTTGGAGCCCCCCAAAATAAAGTCTCTCACTGTTTCCACCATTTCCCCATCTATTTGCCATGAAGTGATGGGACCAGATGCCATGATCTTAGCTTTCTGAATGTTGAGTTTTAAGCCAACTTTTTCACTCTCCTCTTTCACTTTCATCAAGAGGCTTTTTAGTTCCTCTTCACTTTCTGCCATAAAGGTTATCTGCATAACTGAGGTTATTGATATTTCTCCCGGCAATCTTGATTCCAGCTTGTGCTTCTTCCAGCCCAGTGTTTCTCATGATGTACTCTGCATATAAGTTAAATAAGGTTTTATGAATTAAATGAGTAGGTAGCAGATTCAAAACCCACAGACAGTGCTCATGGGAAAACAATCTGACAAGCTGTCCCCATTGACCCCTAGATGGAAGGAGAGTGAGGATGAACCACAGAGCGCTGCAGCCTAGGAGACATCAGTGTGTGTGCAGGTAGAAACAGGAGCAGTGAGGAACCTGATGGACCTGAAGACAAGGAACCAGACAGCATCAATTTCCCCAGAAAGTGTGAAGAGGACAGCAGCTGAACACAGGAAGGGTTTTTCCTCCTCTAGGCCTGAGGGGCTGGAGCAATGCTTCTTCCAGGACAAGACCCCACATGGAGGGGGAGGCCCTGGGGGAATTAGCACTTGCAGGACATGGAGGAGAGACAGACAGTAAGGAGACATGCCGGTCACAATGGGCCCGAGGGATTCGCAGAAGGCAAGCCCTCACATGTTAGCCCGCCGATGACTGTCACAGAAGGCATTGCGACAGCTGACGTCAGTTCAGGAATGAGCATCAGGAAAGAAGTGAGGTCAAAAGTCAGCAAAGTTATCAGAGGAAAAAAAAAGTAGAATAACATTCTTCCAGATGATGAAAGCATACCACAGAGGCATGCCCACAAAACAGACCAAAGCTGTCACCTGCTATTTCAGAACAAACTAAAGACATTTAGAGAGTGAGAGACAATGTGAATCAAAATTAGGAAGAAATAGAAATAAAAGAAATAAAGTGTAAAGGAATGAGAGGAACTAAACATAACCAACAACACCTTAGGAGAAATGGAAACTGAAAAGAAGAAAATCATTTTAAATTTTTTTAAAAATGAAGAGAGGCAAATGAGTTTGAGAGAGAACAACGAATACTGGGGACAGCCAAAAGCATCCAGCAGATAACAGGAGTCCCAGAAGATAAAAGTGACATGAGATAACAGTTCTAAAACCTGCAATTCAAGGAAACAAATGTTCCTGAAATATGAAATCTACATACTTGAAATATAAGGAAGGGAAACACTGCATACCAGAGAATATCAATTCAGAGTGCACACCGCCGGACGTATTCTAGTAAAACTACTGAGTTTTAAATAAAAATGAAAAGGAAGTATCTTTGGGCATCCAGGCAAAAACAGTAAGTGACTTATGAAGGAATAGGATTTAGTTTAACGGGCTTCCCTGGTGGCTCAGATGGTAAAAAAAAATCTGCCTGCAATGCAGGAGACCCGGGTTCAATCCCTAGGTGGGAAAGACACAACTGAGGGACTAACACTTTCAGACCCTGTGAGCTTTATGCCAGCAGAGAATATGTACATGTACTTAAGATTTTGTGAGGAAAGAAAATATGAGCCTAGGACCTTACATGCAGCAAAAGTGAATTTCAAATATAAAGATCGTAGACAACTGTTATCAACATGCAGGAATTCAGAGAATTTCGTTTCCATAATTTCTTCCAAAAAACAAGCTTCAGACCATCAGAATGACAAGGGAGAGATATTGCTATAAAAATAGGAAAGTGAAAGTGAAGTAGCTCAGTCGTATTCGACTCTTTGCAACCCCATGGACGGTAGCCTACCAGGCTCCTCCCTCTATGGTATTCTCCAGGCAAGAATACTGGAGTGGGTTGCCATTTCCTTCTCCAGAGGATATTCCGGACCCAGGAATCAAACCTGGGTCTCCCTCACTGCAGTCAGACGCTTTAACCACTGGGCCACCAGGGAAGCCCTATAAAAATAGGAGGTGAACATCAAAGTCACAGTGTCATTTGAATTAAGACCATTTTCAGGTTAAAAGAGAGAGTGGTATGTAATGGTATACACTCTGACAAAATAGATGTATACAGCTCTTTATTGATAGAGGAAGAATGGAAAGCAAAAATGCAGAAACAAATTCCTGCTTTCAATAGCATATTGGTAGCAATGTTATTGATAGTGTTATTCTAACACTGTTGCTTGTATAAGAGGGGATGAAGCAGATTATAACTATGGGATATTGAGGGTTTCCCTGGTGGCTCAGTTAATAAAAGAATCTGCCTGCAATGCAGGAGACCCAGGTTCCATCCCTGGGTTGAGAAGATCCTCTGGAGAAGGGAATGGTAACCCACTCCAGTATTCTTGCCTGGAGAATTCCATGGACAGAGGAGCCTGGTGGGCCACAGTCCATGGGGTCTCAAAGAGTCCGACACAACTGAGCAACTACCACTTTCACTTTCATTGTAATTCTATTAGGCCCTGATGAAAAATGAGTGTGATTGGTTCTTTAATGTTTTCTTTAGAGATCCAGGGAAACTTTTTCTCTTCTCTCTTAACCTTTCTATAATTTATAGCAGTTTGGTAGACTATACTTTTATAAACAGACACAAACAATCCAGAAGCAGACCCAGAGCTTCTAGGCTTGGTTCACTGTATTTCCAGGTCATATTAGACAATTTTTTAAAATCTCTGTAGGTAGAAATTGCTGGTGTCATCATTGTGGAAACACTGCCGTGACATCCGGAGAAGAGTAAGTGTTCGAATTCTCTCAGCCAGAGCAGCTGGATGGGCTGAGAAGGGCAACCGCTTGGGAACAAGCAGAAACAGCAGTGGACCCAACATCCACAGAGGGTCACGCCCTGGCTGAATCCCTCTGTGAGGAACAGGGAGTTAACTGGGTCCATGGCCAAGGCCTGGGATGGGGAGCAGGGAAGGCTGAGCAGTGAAGGCAGTTTTCACACCGCCACTCGGGGGTGCTCGGGCAGGGTGGGGGCAGGGATCTAGGTGACAGCAGGCAGGTCAGGAGCTCAGCATCTCTGCAGACTGGACAGTGGTGAGGGGAACAATTGATAAATACAGGTCCAAGCCCGCACCTGTGCTCTCTCTCTAGGGAGCAGAGGCCCCGCCAGACTGGGCAGTGACAGGTGTTCCCAGCCCAGCATCGGAACCACAAGAAGCCTGAGTCCCTTGGCAGGTGTCCTTCCTCAGAGCATCACCACCCTCTGCCACCTGTGCCACCTGTGAAGGTGGGATGTTTGTCAACAGAAGGACACTCACATAGCTCTCGCACTCACGCCTTTCTTCTGGGTGCACAGCAGATTCTCCAGAAATGTTTTTTGTTAATTAGAAAGGAGAGGGAAAGACTGAGAGACAGACAGGGAGGAGGAGGGATGGGAGGAGGGGGATGGGGAGAGAAAACAGTGGACCTGTTAAAGCAAGGAAGAACGGAAAGAAATGAAAGAGAGACAGCTGAAAAAAAGGAGGGAGGGAGGGACATCATTCTGGTGGGAACACACACACACACCATACACAAACCACACACACCACACATACACCATGCACACACCATACACACCACACACACACACATCTCACACACCGCACGCACTGCACACACCACACATACCACACACACATTGTACATACATGCACACCACACACACTGCACACACCACACATACCACACACACATTGTACATACATGCACACCACACACACTGCACACACCACACACACACACATCTCACACACCGCACGCACTGCACACACCACACATACCACACACACATTGTACATACATACACACCACACACACACTGCACACACCACACACACACATCTCACACACCACATGCACTGCACACACCACACATACCACACACACATTGTACATACATGCACACCACACACACTGCACACACCACACATACCACACACACATTGTACATACATGCACACCACACACACTGCACACACCACACACACACACATCTCACACACCGCACGCACTGCACACACCACACATACCACACACACATTGTACATACATACACACCACACACACACTGGACACACCACACATACCACACACACATTGTACATACATACACACCACACACACACTGCACACACACCTCACACACACACAGGACATTAGGATCACCCTAAAATCAGCTATTTGCCAGCTACACTTACCATCTCAGCCCTTCCTGAAACATCCTTTAGGGTAATCAAAGATAATGGTTGAGATAACTCTGCATATATGGGGTTTACATTATTTGTATCTCTAGCTCAACTAGAGATTGCCACTAGTGCACAGTTGGTAAAGAATCTGCCTGCAGTGCAGGAGACCTGGGTTTGATCCCCAGGTTGGAAAGATCCCCTAGAGAAGGAAATGGCAACCCACTCCAGTACTCTTACCTGGAGAATTCCATGGACAGAGGAGTAGTATAGGCTGCAATCCATAGAATTGCAAAGAGTTGGACATGACTGTGTGACTAACTTTCACTTTCACTAGGCTCAACTATTCTTTGCTTTTCTCTGAAACATATTCTAAAAGACAGTGGGGTTCAAGACAAGTAATAGTCTGGTTAGAAGCAGTAAGGCAACCGGGGTCATGAACTCACTAGTTGGGAGTCCATTACTTCACGACCAAAAGGAAAGACTCAGCATCTCCAGCAGATGGCGCACGCTGCCCTCTGCCAAGATGGGACCTCACCCTAGGTTCCGTTAGTGTCAAAATAGGTTCTCTCCTCTTGGGATGGTGGAGACAACGGACCCTAACCAGGTAAGAGACTGGGTTAGGAAAGAAATTGGTCAGCAGGACCCCGGGGGACACCAAGTAGAGAAGACAAAACCTGGAGGCTTTTACACTTATTTCTCATGTTAAGCTGTTAAAAACATGTACTGACCACACCAATAACCTGTTCCATTCACGTCATTTGGGGCTCTGAAAAAGTTAAGAATTCTTCCAGAATAGAGCTTTAAATTAAACCCCAAAGGACAACAAAGTACTAGGAGTTAGGACATCTGGAAATATTTTTTCCTGGCAGGATAATTGGTGCAGGGCTCATAGTGAAGAGAGGTTTCCCGTAACAGATAAATCAGTTCAGAAGGAAACCTCAGGGCAGGTGACACTAACTGGGGGTTACTAGGACCAGTCAGTGTTCCTGCTGCTTCACTGGCTATTGCATCCTGAGCTCTGGGCTGTGCGTTGTCTACGAGCAAGCAGACAGCAGAATGGAAAGATTGACGTCTCCACACAAGAGGCAGGGAACATGACATGTACTCTTTGGAATCATCCCCAAATCTGAGCCGGAGAGTAGAGCTTTGTTAATCCACTTCTTAAACATCTGTGCTCACGAGTTTCCAGAGAAAGTTTGGAAGCTCATGACTGTGACTATTTCCAGTGAACAGCTAAGCTGTCGGCACCTGCAGCCTCTGTCCCCTCCCATCCACTGATGTGGCTAACTCTCTGCAGCTGCTTTTACTGTCAGCTCGTCCCTAAAACTTCACTTTCTAAAGATACTTTAAAATGTAAAAGTAATGTGTTAACCACAAGACATTTGAAAATACTGAAAAGTTGTAGAGGAGAATTACCCAAGTTTGAGTAGATATTGGCTTGAGTCCAGGACCTGGGGTCTAGGACCCCCATCCCTGGGCTGGGGGCTTAACTCTGGGATTAACTCTGGGGCTTAACTCTGGAATGAAGAAAGGAGTCCAGCGCATACCATATGGGACTAGATTCAGTTATGTTTGTACAGTTGTGGTAGCCAGTTGTCAAGTCACATGTTGTTTTATGCTGCTTCAACTGCTGTTAGCTTGTTTGATGACATCAAGGCACCTGACTTGCTTGGTTTTGAAGTCTGATTCATCAGGTGGAAAAGAACAGGGACATGTGCAGGGGTTTTCTGCCCTGACGTTTATAAACATGCTCCGTGGAAGTGTTTGAAAGAATAAGGTGCTACATTTATCATTACAGCCTGAACTATCTACAGTAACTTAGTCAAGTTTAGAAACACTGTTGTTTGGGAGAACTTCCTCTGTCTAATTTATGCACAAGTTGACGGTTAATTACAGAACAGTCATTGGACTTGCTGACATTATCAGGCCATTGGATAGATTAACAAGACTCACAAAGTGAACATAAAGGTCAAAGAGGACTTCCCAGGAGGTCCAGTGGTTAGGACTCCATGCTTCCACTGCAGGAGGCATGGGTTCAATCCCTGGTTGCAGACTAAAATCCTGCATGCCACATGCCACTCCCCAAAAAGCCTGGTCACCTAGGGGTTAGAGCTCTGGTCCAGTTCAATTCCTGGTTAGGGTATTGAGATCCTGAATTTTATTATTTTAGTTCATTAAGCACTGATACAAAACACCAGCTTCTTTTCTTTTCTGACCATAACACTCCCTCCCTACCACACATGCAGCGGACAGGCCTCTGGCCACAGTTGAGACAAACAGAGGAGATGGAACCACTCACGCCCCAGAAAAGGCGCGGGCTCCCGCTTCCTGATGATCGCATGATTGATTTTTTCTGATTAAGACAATTTCTGGAACATTTATGTAATAGTCGTGTTTTCCAATGGGTGTTTTCTTTCCTGCTGAAAAGGCATTCTGAGAGTGAGAGCATTCCCTGTTCAGTTCTTGGAAAAGCTAATTGAGTTCTAGGGATTCTCAGCAACTTGTTTTTCTCCTCTCAGCACTGATGCAGCGCGCCCTCCCTGGTCCCTCAGATCCCTCCCATCCTGGTTAAGGAAACACACATGACAGGGCCCTGGGGACGAGCCCTTTTCCAGATTTCCAGACTTCTCAATCCCACACATCAACAACTGCTTCAAAAAAAAATTTTTTTTTTTTTGTGACCTACATAGATTTGTCAGTTTGTTCATTCATGTGGCCAAGTGAGAGGGAAAAACAGAATAAAACCTACCATCTCCCCCTGAATCATTTTACTACAGAAACAATATTTTATCACTTAAATGCAGAAAGGACATTACCTTAGCTAAGGACAGTGTTTTGCATGAGATACACTTAGCTGAGTGGACGTCTTCTGGGCGTGGCCATGTTTCTGTTGTGTGGGGTGGGCGTCTCTGTGGGCAGACTGGTTCCTGGCTGGGAATTTTAGCCCGAGATTGGGCTGCATGGCCAGCCCTAACTCGCTCACACCCGCTTCCTACTGGAGACCTGCTCTAACCCCGACGCAGCTTCACCACCCGCTGCCCATCACCCACACCTGCTTCCTGTGCGGTCCAGTCCGCTGCCTGGCCTCCTGGCCCGAATGGGCAGAAGTAGCAGCCCCATTATCCTTAAAGGATCTGTACCCCTTGACAAGCATGCCTTTCAAATTATTACTAAGTCAGCATATTTTAGCCTCCACAGCTGTAGCTGAGACAGTCTTGAGCCCAAAGACATCACTGAGTCCTTCTGTAGAGAGCAGACAGGAGAAGGTCCTGCCTTTCCTGGAAATTTAGTAGGGTTGGGCTGTTTCTATCATCTTTCCCAAAGGAATGTGAGAAAAAGACTTACCCTATACAGAAACACCTCCTTCTCTCAGACCACCAGCATTTTCCGTGTGTTAATCATCTCATGCAGAGAGGGAGACTTTTAGACGCCCAGAGAATCAAGCTTCCTGAAGAGCTGCCCACTGCACTGGATGGCTAAATGGAAGTTATGCTGGTTTTCTATAGACTGGGGAAGTCTTTTTATTTTTAATTTTAGTCCAATATCCATTACCTTCCTTTGAAGACTTTCAATTTGTATATGGATGTTTTATAATGCGTCTCAGTATGAGAATATTAGTGCTATAATTGGGCAAACACTTAAGAGACATTCATTCAACAAATGGTCTTCAAGCACCTACTATGTGCCAACCACAGTGCTGGCTTTGGAGATTCAATAATGACAAGTCATTCTTTTCCTCAAGGGCTGAGGAACTTTAATTGAGGGAACAGACATGTCAACATAAAGAGAAGTCCTCAGGGACTTTCCTGCTTCCCCTAGCAGATTCAGAGCAGCGTGAGGGAGGGGGTACCACCAGTTCCACCTGAGCCATGGAGAGCAGCTTCCCAGGGGAGTAGGGGACCCTGATGATGAGTGTGGGCATCCTTGGGAAAGGCAGATAGGGAGGCTGTGGTGGACACTGAGCTACTATCAAAGCCACGTTCTCCTCTCTGCAGCTCCACGTGGGGCTAAGGCTCTGCAGGCCCCTTTGCCAGCTGGCTCCGTTAGGCTCCACCCACAGGAGGCCCAGAGGAACTGGGCCCACTCACCTGCTGGTCTTGACAGCACTACACCCTGAACCAGCCTGCCTGCGCCTGGCAGAGGCAGTAGCGCCCACAGTAGCAGCCTTGCCTCCAGGCCCTTCTTGGCCATGAATCCTGGCACCCCTCCCAGCTGACAGGTTCTGGCAATCCCAGCCCTGAGGGTGGCAGCTGCTGCCTGCACTTACCATCTCTGTGGCCTCGGTTTTCTGTTTTTGCCTTTTTATCTGCTTGTTCAATTTCTTATATTCAGTTCTCTCTGTTGAAACACTCAGGGTGGTTTCTATTGTCCTGACTGACCCTGACTGATGTTCTGCTGGGAGTGATGATCCCAGGAAGCAGGCTCGCGCGTCAAGTCACGGGACTGATGCGGGCATGTCGGGCCTTGAGGGCAGTGCAGGGCTCCCTGATGCTGAGAAGTGGTTCTCGGTGACCATGGCATTCAGTGGCATCACTGTCAGGCAGATGATCATCCCTGCTTCCTTGTGATGATGTGTCAATAAGCCTGTCTCAAGGATCAAGTGGCTGTGGCCCTTGACCATTAGGGCAGCAATGAACATTCCCAGGTGGGCACTGGAGGCCCTGCAGCTGAGTTTGAGAAGTCAACATGCAAGGGCCCAGAGTCCTCTGCAAACT
Source organism: Odocoileus virginianus (assembly GCF_023699985.2). Taxonomy (NCBI): domain Eukaryota; kingdom Metazoa; phylum Chordata; class Mammalia; order Artiodactyla; family Cervidae; genus Odocoileus; species Odocoileus virginianus. Next base: position 772,158 of record NW_027224344.1, on the reverse strand, counting down.
AAACCAACTATCTTCCTTCTGGTTTGAATATGTGCGAGAAAGCCCATTCCGAAATGCCCTTAATCACATGTTTAAGTAAATAACTTTTGGAGCACACTAAAAACTGAACAAGATAACCTAGGAGGACTGCCAGAGCACAGCTGGACACTAACCTGTGCTGTGCTGTGCTTAGTCGTTCAGTCATGTCTGACTCTTTGGGACCCCATGGACTGTAGCCCGCCAGGCTTCTCTGTCCATGGGGATTCTCCAGGCAAGAATACTGGAGTGGGTTGCCATGCCTTCCTCCAGGGGATCTTCCCAACCCAGGTCTCCTGCATTGCAAGTGGATTCTTTACCATCTGAGCCACCAGGGAAGCCCAAGAATACTGGAGTGGGTAGCCTATCCCTCCTCCAGGGGATCTTCCCAACCCAGGAATTGGACCAGGGTCTCCTGTATTGCATGCAGATTCTTTACCAGCAGAGCTACCAGGGAACCCCAGATGCTAGCCAATGTGGCTCTAATATCAGGGGTCCTAACGCCTACTCCTCAGCCCAGGCTTCACACTTGCAGTGACTCTCTGAGATCAAAACAGAGGTGCTAACTTCAATTCCAGGTGCGTTCTCCTTTGCCACAAAAAGCTGTCCACAAAATTCCTTGAGGCCTTATTCTGTCATCTACTGTGGATTATCTCTCTTTGGTCTGTCAGCTCAAGACTGACAGATGCTTTTGTTCATTCAGTTCTAAAATCAAGTACCTACTAGATTCAAAGACAAAGAAAAGCAAATAATTGCACAACATGACTAGGTCTGCAGCCAGTAGGTGAGCTGCTGGGACTTGGGGGCCTGGGAAGGCTTGGAGTGGAAAAGTACCAAACCTCAGTCAGAGGGGAGGAGACACTTTCAAGGCCCCCGGACAAGGTGGTCTTGGCAGAGACCCTGGGAGAGGCCTCAGGTGAGGCCCCGCCCCCAGGGACGGGAGGTGCCTGGGCCGGACGTGGAGACGTGCCCCAAAGCATGGCTGGGATGGGGGAGTGGAGGGGGAGGCTTCTGAGTCTTGGGCTGAACTCCCTCCAGAAAATGGCAGCGTGCTGGCAGGGTCCCAAGTCCAGCGCGAGGAAGGTGGACCCCACCCTCATGAGACTTGCCAGGTAAAGCTTTGTAGTTGCCTGTGGCCAGGTCTGAAACATCACACATGGAATTTTAACCTGGAGCGAAACTCCTGGGAAGAAAGTTAAAGTAGGACATGATTTCTCAACCCCAGGGTTATTATTCTTTTGGGCTGAACAATCCCTTGCTACGGTGTCCAGTACATAGGTGGGTATTTGGCGGCTTCCCTGGCCTCCATCCACTAGGTGCTTGCAGTTGCAACAGCCTGGAATGTCCCGAGATGTTGCCAAATGTCCCCTGGGGGCAGCGCTGCCAAGTCGACAGCGCTGAAATAGAGATGCTCAGAACCCTGTGTGTGGGTCTGCTTCTGCTACCTTTCGACATCGCCCTGGGAATATGTCCTCTGCCTGGAAACAACACTCTCCCCTTTTACATCTGTGGATGCCTCCTCTACCCCTCCCCACTCCGGTCGTCTACCCCATCCCTCCTCTGTGAGGCCTTCCCAGACCACACTTCACCACCCACCCCAAGCCCACCTGACAGCCCGCCCTGTTATTGCACGGCTTCTATATTCAAACAAACGCTTTCCTAGGATGGTCCCAGTGTCTCTGAGATACACTGTCCACAGGTCAGTGTGGAGGAGGGTGGTCCAGATGACGACCAGGCACACCCGAGGTTGAGAGAATGGCCAGACGTCACCCTGGGTCCACTACTGGGATTCAGATGAGATGAAACAGGGTGGGGTGGCGCTCGGGGAGAAGGGCGGGGCCGGGGTCTGGACAGGGCGGGGCTGTAAAGGGGCGGCGCCCGGCTCGTCTCGGGGCGGGGCGGGGCGGGGCTCTGGGCGCTGCTCCCCAGCCAGGCGCCCGTCCAGCTCGGCCCCCTCCCGCTCCCCGCCCCCTGCAGGTCCGCACCCGCGGGCGGGCGCGGCCCAGGCGCGGAGCGGCCAGAGGCGCTGGGAGATCGTAGAGCTTGGCGTCGGGGCCGGGGGCGCCGGCAGGCCCGGAGGCTGCGATGAAGGCGAGCGGCGAAGACGGGGAGGCGCCGGCCGGGGGCCCGTGGGAGGAGTGCTTCGAGGCGGCGGTGCAGCTGGCTTTGCGGGCGGGACAGGTGAGAGCGGCCCAAGGCGCACGGCGGGCGCACGGGGACTTGGGGCACTTCGGGTATAGGGCGTGGCGGACGGAGACCCTGCGGACAGGAAGGCGCGGGGCGCGAACAGCCGAGGGGTCCGCTGCGCCTCCGGCACACCTGTGCACCTGCCGCTCCCGCGCCAGGACTGGCGCCCGGAGTCCCTCGGTCTGGGGGCGCATGGCGGCCTGGCTGGGGGAGGGGGGTCAGGGCACGCGGACTGCCTCGGATTTGATCCAGGGGGCGGGACGCGGTGCGGTTGCCCGGAGTTCGAACCCGGCGCGTGGAGATCAGGCGGACGGTCTGTCCTCGCGCGTCCGGAGGCGAGAGGGTTCCGCTGCGCGAATGGAGGAACTGCTGCCCGCACCGGAAGGATGAACTAGAGCTGCAGAGTCGAAGAAACCTGCGAAGGGCAGCGCTCTCTTCGCGCTCTCGTGTATGTTCCGCTCTTCCCTTCCTCGATGCCCCACGCCTGGGGTCCTTAGGCCACGTGCGGCGCCAAGTTAGGGGCGCTGGAGGAGGCGGGGCGCAGGGACGGCTAGGTCCCCCCTGGCGCGTCAAGGCGCACGGCTGCGTTGCCGCGATCGGAACAGAAGGTGGACGGAGGAGGAGCCCTATCTCTGTGGCAGTTCCTTTTCTAAAGTCAGGCTGTCGCCAGTTTTGCAGTAGAAGTGCGTCCCCAGCGCACAGTCACCGTGCCCTGACACCGTGCCTCGTCCCCCTGACAGTTAACTTCAACACTAGTGGACGCCTTCTGTGTTGGGGGCTCTTCCTCTGCAGTTTGAAGGACTCACGACTCCAAGGGGCGCTGTGAGCCTTGATCCTTGGAGAGAAGGAGGACCCCAACCCCGCCTGCTACCCTGAGGAAGTTCGGGGTTGCAGGGCTAACGTCCTTCCTGGAGAGCGGGTCTCCGCCGGCTTGCGGGGGCACTGCCCCGCCCCTCCCCAACCCTTACTTCCTCTCCGGAGGCGCGTCCTCAGGGTATAATGGTAACTTTTAGGTTCCACCGTACAACTTTCTTCCTTTAGCCTTGGAGAAGAAGCCAGTCTAAAATTCAGACACCACTGTGTAAACCCTGCTGGGTTGTTACAGGGTTTCTGTAGTTTTTCAAATTTAGATCCTCGAGGAAACAGAAGGGTTTTTGAAACATTTTTTTTTTTTTAACAAATTTGCAAGTGCTTACACAGAACTTGCAACACAGCAGGCCCCGTTCTAAGGGTCTTGGGAAGTTTAACTTATCTGAGAGATCTCTTCTGCTTTTGCAACTTGCCAAGAACAACAGAAAAAGTATTTTTTGACAGTAGGGTGAGGGTGCAGTAAGGATTCTGCCCTTAGGGGTCTAGTCAGGAGGCCCAGGACTGCAGCCTCCCTTCTGGGCTTTATGCTGTTGCTCCCTGCCTGCCTGGCCAGAGCAGGGGTGGGGAGGGGCCAGTGGTCTGGTCTGAGGCTGGGACTGGACAGAAGCCACCCAGGGTCGTCCTATCCCATGTGAAGAGGGACAGAGTGCCTTAGTGATGCTCTGGCAGTAACATCACAAGGCGCTTAGTGGAGAAAGCTTTGCCTGTAGCCAGTGAGCCCCGGGTGGGGAGGACAGAGGGTGCTGAGCACTCACCCTGAGTCCTCCTCAGCCAGAGGTGTGTTTGCTGCAGGTTCCGGGGCCTCCTAGCCCCTGTGTCTGCCCCTCCCATCCTGCTGCCCCGACGCAGCTGTGTATGCTCAGTTCCTGAGCCAGAGGGAGGACTGGCTCCCAGGAGACTGTGGCCCTCCATCTCTCAGTCATGGGTTCAGGTCAGGGCAGCCTGGACCCCTGCGTCCTTGCTTCTCCACCACCCAGTCCTGAGGTGCCTCGGGGTGGGGGGTGGGGGGGCATCCTGGCCAGTCCAACCGCCCCACAGCTGCAGGAGCCCTGCCCTGGCTGCTGGGCTTTGGGGGACAGTGTGATGTCAGCCACCCCCCCATTACCACCACAAGTACAAAGAGGGATATTCATCAAAATGGGTATTTATCATCTTTTATGTGATGTGTGAGCAAAAGTGTCTAAGAAAACTATGTTTTTTAAGTTGTCCTGCAGCATAGATCCAGGTTTTGTTGAAGCTGAAATTTAAATAATTTAGGGGCCCTCTATAAGAAAAAATATACAAAATTCAAAATTAGACATAAAAATTGTTTATTTAGAATAAAAAAGGTCACAACAATATACATTTTAAGATGCTCCCAAATATAACAGGATACATACAAATAAGTTTTTAACCACTTCGCAAAACCTTCTGTAGTATTTTTTCACGTTATGGCTTCATACTGTATATCTTCAAATGATGATGAGTTAGTAGTACATTCTATGCAGACTAGAAAGATTAATTCAAGCTTTTCTGTAGGGTGGCTCATTGAAATTGATTACTAATAGCTTTTAAAAGTTTATTTAGGCTTCAGGCTTGTTACTGGTGGGTTCCTATAAATGTTTAGGCTTGCCCTCAAATTTGAGAATCCTGTCCGTTTCCTTTAACATTCTAGCTGTCAGACAGGGAAAACTTTCCTGGTGTACTCTAAGGTGGGGTGCCCCCTGTCCACCTCAAGCTGCCTGGAGCATAGGGGCACAGCGGGGGCTCTCACCCAGCAGCCCCACTTGTCTGGTTTGTGACTGTATTTTTTATCAATTATTCACATGGGGACATTTGATAAGTGAGATACCACTAAGGGGACTCTCATGGAGCCAGAAGTGTCTTGTCCTGTGTCATCCTCATCCTTTTCCCCAGAGCTTGCTGTCTTCAGTTTTCTGATAGTTACACCCATCTTCTAAATAGTAGCTCTTTTCTGCATCATCCACATTAGACGCTGTTGTGCTGTGTAGCTGCATTCCCTGTCAGTCCCACTGGTGCCTGGGCTCACGTGCTATGACCACACGTATCGCAAGGTCAAGCCGAGCAGCATGGTTGTATTACAGTATTACACATTCTTTGCTTTCTTACTCAACTTGTGGTTTCCCTTAAAGTTAAAAAAAAGTGGATTTTTTTTTTCTTTTGCTTAGTTTTCTGTGTACCTACCTACTTCCATCTTCCAATAGAATTTTTGATGGTCTCCTCGGTATAGCTACTCATGGGTCTCGCCCCTGGGGAGACGTGGTCCTCACATCTTCAAGTGCATGAGAAGCACCAGGAGGGACTTTGTGGCCGGCTGAGTCCACCCCCAGGTTCCTACCTGCTTGGTCCTAAGAGGGGCCAGGAACAAGCACCTTCAACAAATCCCCAGCTGGTGTTCTTGGTTGAGAGGCTCTGCTATACGTAATACGTTGTTGTGTGAGTGAGGACATGACAGTTCATTCACTCAACTCTTGAGACTTTGTACAATGTCCAGTTTGGAATGATTAGGAATGACGTTGCTCATCCAGCCCTCTTGCATGTGTCTTTTGGTTACGTCCATATGCATTTATGCTGGAGCTGGATGAACACTAAGAGTGAAATTGCTGTGTCATGGGGTAGGAAATTCCACCAGGTGCTTTTCCAAGGCAGCCACATGGGTTCCCGCTTCCCCAGCAGCAGTTGGGGATTCTCTGACAACACTTGATGTTGTCTTTCCATTTTAGCCTCTGTGACGGGTTTGAGGCAGTATTTTTATGGTAGTTTTAATTGTATGTGCTATATGACTAAAGAATTTAAGTGCCTTTTTATGTGTTTACTGACTTCCTGGAGATCCTCTGTTTTTAAAATAATGGTGCTAAACTGATTAGAAATATATTCATTCACTCAACAAATATTTGAATAACTCTGGAAAGGACTTTAACCTTTGCTCTGAGTATGACTGAGGTTCAGTTTGGAGTTCTGTGTGGAGTCCTACAAGATGAAGGGGAGTTCAGTTCACCTGACTGATGCTGGGTGGGGGGCCTGCAACACCAAAGGGGTTTCAGGCAGAAGCTTCCGATGGAAGCTGTGAGAATTGTCCGAGTGAGGGGTGAGGGTGGGTCTGACTGCGGATGGTGAAGAGGGCAGTAAAGCAGTTGGATTTTGTAGGCAGGTTTGCTGCCAGATTGGAGGCGGATGTGAGAAGAGCCAGGGGCGCCTGCAAGATTCAGGCCTGAAAAACTGGTCCATGGATTTGCCAGAACTGTGGGGGGGGTGGAGTGGGGGTGTGGGGAGCAGGTTTGGAGGTGGAGGTCAGATATTGTGTTCCGAGCTATGAGCTGTTGAACTTGAATTGCCAGTGGATCTCTTCTTGCGTGGAGCCCTGTGGTGGGGAGTTCACGGGAGAGGCTGAGAGTAGAGTTTGGGAGCTGTCAGCCTGGGCTGGTGTCTTAGGCCGGGTCCTGCCCTGAAACAGAGTAGGCTTGTCCGCCCTGAGCTCTCCTTAGGTGGATTGCAGGTCAAGCCCTGGCATTTCCTCTGGGAGATCTCCATCTGTCCTGCCTGCAGATGGAGGGAGTGGCTGGTGAGCTCAGTGTTTCTGCTATCAGTCCTGGCCTCAGCTGGCCTCACCTGCACTGGCACCCCCAGCTTCCACAGGATGGGGGTGACCCGCATTGACAATTGTAACACTTTGGCCAACATTTGAAAACTCAGCCCAAACAGAACTTGTGAAATAGTCACTGGCAGCAGCAGCCCCAGCATCCCCATTGGCACATGTGGGCCAAGGGCCCAGGGGAGTCTGTAGAGAGCTCTCTCACACAGAGAAGGGTTTGTGTTTTCTGTCCGTTCAGGCCTTCAACTAACTGGATGAGGCCCACCCACGTTCCAAAGGGCAAGCTGTTTTACTGATTTATATGCTCATCTCATCCAAAAACACCCTTATAGCGACACCCAGAATAACATTTGACACAGTATCTGGGTCTCCAGCTGACACATAAGATTAACCATCTCATCACACTCATAAGTCTGGAACCTGAAATGTGACAGTACTGCCTGGCCCACACCTGCAGAGGAAAGATGCTGCCTATTCAAACCCCGCTTGCTCAGGCTTCTCCGAGTGTACTCTACGGTTCTGGAGCTCACATGAGTTGCTCCTTGGGGATGGATGATAACCATATGGTCGACTTGGAGACAGTAGCACAGAACCAAGGTAGTGCACAGACAAGAAAGAGACGTCTGGTCATGTGTCTGAATGATAGCCCCAGACACTGGAGCTGATGGGGTTTGAAACTCAGGCTTCAGTGACTTAAGACCCATATTTTATCTATTAAACATTAACAGAATGTTATTTGGAGGGAGAGACCCAGGCCAGGAGGTCTGTGAAGTGCAGGCTTAGTTAGTGAGTAGCTGAAAAACATCAATTAAAAAACAGCACACACTAACTTATTACTGGCAGAATGAGAATGTTTAAAATCCTTTAGACAGGAAGAAAACAGATGTGGTCAAGGGTTTTAGTGGGTAATTCACCTGGAATACCACAGATTATCCCCCAAGGATGGGACTGTGGCTAAAGGGCAAGACTGATTGAGCCTGATAAGGATTTACATTCTAAGACACTATCCCCACCTCTCCTCTCAGTGTAGAAGATGTCTGAAATTGAACTTTGTTAACCTAGTATTAAGGTTTGTATATCGTGTGTGCAGTAGATTTTCGGGTTTTGCCATAAGTTGTTAAGTTTTGTGAGGCCTCAGCCCCTTGGGTGGATGGACCTTCAGAGGAGAGAGAAAAAGGACCCCTGGGGCTAGTGGCGGCCAGCTTGTCTGAAGGGCAGCGTAGTTCGGGGCAATGATTCAGAAATGAGGTCTGAATATCTGGGAATGTAACTGGATGAGAGGACGTGTCCAGGGCCCAGGGGAGCAGCAGCTGGTGAAGAGGGCTAGCCAGAGCGGCACCACGGGTGGTGGAGGACGCAGGTATGTTGTGGCCTGCCCCATGCTGAAGGACAGGGGCCTACAATGAAACAATTACAGGATGGCAATAGTAAATGCTAGTAGAAATGGAAAAGAAGTCCTTACAGAAGGACAGGCTTGGCATCCTCCTCGACTCACAGTCCTTTGCGTGATCTGTGGCCCGGGGCCCGACTCCACCCACCCCCACAGAAAAAAAAAAACACCCAGATGACCACAGGACCCCCATGGGAGAGGGCTGGAGGGTGAGTGATGGCTCAGTGAAGCAGAAGGGGCAGGGAAGTTGAGGACGCAGAGGTGGGAGGATGGCCTGGCTCCTGCAGAGAGGGGATCAGAGGTGGAGGTCCTTCCTCACCCCCATCCAATTATAGTCTGGGGGCAGGCTCTGCTTCCTGAAGCCTCCCAGGGCCCCATCTCCATTGCTCTGACCCAGGAGACAGAAGCAGACCCCCTAGCACACCCATATCATGGCAAGGGGGGAGTGTGATGGGTAGGAGGAAGCACTGAGCGAACAGTGGCCCTTTGAGGACGTGACTCAGAGGTCACACATCGATGCCCCTCATGTCCTCTGGGCCAACCTTGGGCCCAGGGCCACACCTGCCTTCACAGGAGGCCAAGGCAGGGCCGCCAGGTGGCTTGGTGCCTACCAACCTTGGGCTGGGCTCTGTTCCTGGAAGGAGGGCCGGCTTCTCAGGTCTGGTTGTCTCTGCTCCAGGCCAGTCCTCAAGGCCACTGCGAGCCACCATCAGGGGTGATGGGAGCCATAAGGTGCTTTCTTGTGAAAAGAGGGGGCAGCAGTGAAGGCTCCCAGGAACCCACAGAGAGCCTGGCACTGCCCGTCTGCCTATCTGTCCTGTCTGTCCACTGGCAATGGGGGAGGGGCCCAACCCTGGAGCAGGAAGGGGCGGCCAGTGTCACCCACATCCCAACTTTCATTGCAGATCATCAGAAAAGCCCTTTCTGAGGAAAAACGTGTCTCAACCAAGACATCGGCCGCGGACCTGGTGACAGAGACGGACCACGTGGTGGAGGCCCTGATCCTGCAAGAGCTGCAGACCAGATTTCCCTCCCACAGGTAGGCACACCCTACTCCTCCACCCCACCCCCGAGGTCCCCCCAGGCCGCACAGACTTGCCTAGACGCAGCCCCAGCCCAAGCCAGGGAAGGCTGTCCTCCAGGGCTACCTGCTCTCCAGGACAGGTGTCCCCGACCTTATGAGTCACCGCATGGAGAATCTGATGCAACTGTTCATCTTTTCCTTGAGAAAGACCGGCATTCATCCAGCACTATGCGTCTAGTTCCGGGGGAACCTGGGGCCCCGGGGGACGCTTGGACCTCGGGGAGGGAGGGGGCTTCCTGAGCAGGAGGGTCCTCTCCTTCCTTAGGGAATCGCTCACCCTGGAGCCCAGTCACTGGGTTCTTGGGTGTAGATGACGTGTCGGCCTGGCCGCTGTCCATCTGGACCGGTGAGGGGCTCCCTCCTCAGCTGCCCGGCGAGTGACCAAGGTTGGGGGACAGGCCAGTCCACACTCGAGCCTTCTCACTGCTGCTTCCTTTTAACCTGCCTCACCCGGGGGTCGTGTGTGTGCGTGGTGTGTACTATGTGTGCTTGTGTTTGTGTTGTGTGTGTATGTGTGCGAATGTGTGTATGGTGTGTGTGTACATGTGTGGTGTGTGTATGGTGTGTGTATGTGTATGCTGTGTGTATGTATGTGTGTGTACATGTGTATGTGTATGTTGTGTGTATGTGGTATATGTTTGTATGGTGTATATGTGTGTTATGGTGTGTGTGATATTTGTACGTGTGTATGTGTGTGTGGTGTGTATGTTTGTGTGGTGTGTGTATGTATATGTGGTATGTGTATGTGTGTATGTTGTATAGTATGTGTATGTTGGGTAAGTGTGTATGTATGTGCTGTGTGTGTGTGTTTGGTATATGTGTGCATGTGTGGTGTGCATGTGTGTTGTGTGTGTGTGGTATGGGTACATGTGTATGTGTGTATGGTGTGTATGTGTGTGTGGTATGTGTGTGTTTGTGTGATATGTGTGTATGTTGTATGGTGTGTGTGTGTGTGTGTGTGTGTGTTGTGTGAGTGTGTTTGTGTTTGTGTGATGTGTGTATGTAGGTGTGTACATGCATATTCCTATTGGCAACCCTTGTGTTTCAGCATCTCTTCCTGTTTCTTTGTTTGGTGTAAAGTCAGGACCTTGACATCTGTTATAATAGTTACAGGCTCTGAAATGTTTGATTTCTTAGTTTATAAAAATCTAAATTAACTGGCAACCTCCAAGGAATCACAGTTGACCCGTAAGCAGTATGGGTTTGAGCCATGCAGGTCCACACAGATGTGGAGTCAGTCAATCAGTCACTCAGTATTAACGCTGCAGATGCAGGTGGAGTGCCGGCAGTTCGGCGCCCCAGCCCCACCATGTTCCAGGGGTTGGATTCTGAGAGAGTGCAGCTCAGGAACCACCACAAGTTCTGGTCCAGGGGCTCCTTCCGTCCATGTGTCATCCAGAGGCTCCAAGAGCAGTGAGGTGTCAGGGCTGGGCCTACGGGGGTCCAGGTAGAGGCTCTGGCCATTGCAGGGCTCTGTGTGGTAATGGCACCAGGGCTCCGCATAGAGATGGTACCAGGGCTTCTGGCACTTTGCGGTCAGACTGCTCTGACAGGCTGAATCCTGGAATCACATGCCAGCTCCCGGTGGTTTGGATCCACTGTTGTGTTAACATGGGGCCTGGTATCCATTTGCGCAGTGTGAATTTCCATACTCCTTGCCGAATATCAGGGCAGAAGTCAACATGTCACATGGGGGATCCTCTTCAGAAGACCATCTGGTCCACCCAGAGCAGTGGCCCCCACCCATGGTGGGCGCCAAGCTCCCTGGAGCTTCTCCAGCCCCCCTGACAAAGCCCTGAGGGATGCAGGTGCCCCCCGACCCCCCAACAAGAGCCAAGGGTCCCCAAGCTGCAGGCTACATGGGGCGGGGGCTGGCTGCTCGGATCAGCCGGCTCTGCCCACCCTATTCTCAGTTCTGGGCCAGCTCCAGGACACTGCTCTCTGCTCCGTTGCCTAGAAAATCCAGGTATCTGAGATCATCTTTCAGTAGCTCGAAGCCAGACTTGGTCTTTTCCCAATGACTAAGATTTAAGAGAAAGTACCAGAATTGGCACTAGTGGTAAAGAACTCCCCTGCCAGTGCAGGAGAGGTAAGAGATGTGGGTTCCATCCCTGGGTCAGAATGATTCCCTAGAGGAGGGAATGGTAACCCACTCCAATATTCTTGCCTGGAGAATCCCATGGACAGAGGAGCCTGGTGGATTACAGTCCATAGGATCACAAAGAGTTGGACATGACTGAAGTGACTTAGCACTTAGCAGTAGCACCAGAATTTAGGGGCATTTAAAAGTATTTTAGATCAGAGACAAATTGAGAAATCTGTGATGAGAAAAAAGTTGCATATGTATTGTAAGATAAAATAGTATGTTGTCATTTCCCTGCATATCTAAGTATTTTAAAATGTCCCTTAAACAAGTTGATGTAAGATTGTCACCCTTTCTTAAGAAGGACTTTCTTTCGGACTATTTGCTCTTCCTTTTTTTTTTAGTCTTTCACAAAACAGTATTAAAGATAGATTGCAAAAAAAAAAAAGATAGATTGCAACTGCTTTGACTTTGATAAAATAAGAAACAACTTGATATGGGCTCCCTGGTTTCACGCTGTGTCATCAGGCAGCGGAGCTGGGCTGTGGCCTGACAGTTGAGGCTGAGGACCATGAGCTGGCTCCCTGGTGGACTGAAGGTGACCTTGTCACAGAGTCAACAAACTGGCCAAAGAGAAGGTCTGGGTGCACCGGGCTGTCAAAAATCACAAGGAGGGTTTTTAACAACTCTTCGAGAAAACTAATAAAGTGAAATGGGTTGGTCTAATTTGTCTCAAGCTGTGAACCTTGTCCCTGGGCTCTTTCCTCTGTACCTCCCACAGGCCTATGAGGGACTTCCCTGGTGGTCCAGGGGCTAAGACTCCAAGCTCCCAGCACAAGGGGCCCCGGGGTTCCATCCCTGGTCAGAAGTAGAGCTCACTATATCCTGCCCCTGTTTGACCCAAAGAAGCCCGCTGGTCTCACAGCTGGGCTTTGAAATGCTGTGTCTTGGGTACCTGACAGGTTTTCTCAGGCTGAGCTCTGTCCACTGCAGGTTCATTGCAGAGGAGGCTGCAGCTGCCGGGGCCAAGTGCGTGCTCACCCCCAGCCCCACCTGGATTGTGGACCCCATTGACGGTACCTGCAACTTTGTGCACAGGTAAGCGGGCACACCCGTCTTTTCCAAAGCAGCATTTTTTGAGGCAGCAGCCAGTCAGCAGACCTCTTGCAGGTTTTGGTCTCACTCACAAGATGATCAAGTCTTGATACTTTTAAAGTTTCCCATTTGTGAGATTCATTCAAAGCATGTAGGAAATCTTCACTTGTTTAAAAACTATTGTGTTTGTCACATTTAAACGTTGGGTTGAATTAAGAAGGACCCTTAAGGAGTCCCCTGGAGAGACGGACAGGTTGTAAATGACACAAGGTGTCTGGTCCGGCAGCCTCAGGAACATGCAGTGTGAACAGTGGCCTTGGGGGTGAGAAACCCGCCAGCTGCCAGCTTGATCTGATGGCAAATATTGGCCCCAAACAGCAGGTTTTGGGGGGGGTCAGAGGCCCTCGTGGGGAAGGGAGTGAGCTGGGGCCATGATGGTGTAGCCTGGCTGTAGAAGCACTGACCAGGGGCAGGCATCAGGGTTGTGCAGCTGGTCAGGGCCCTAAGGACACCGAGGGTTCCGTGATTTCCACAGAGGGTAGCTCTCCCACGAGGACATGCGTGCAGCCCCCAGAGCTCCTGCCCTGTCCCAGGTCCCCATCCTGCATTGGGGGCTCCCATGACCTGCATCACTCCAGCCAGATACTCAGGGAGGGCCCAGGTCCCCCCCACCCCTGCAGTGGATGCTTAGGGAGGGCCTCCTATAGATGACCCCAGACACCCACTTCCTTCCTTACAGTAAGGAGGTGAGTGGGCTGGGGTGTGGAGCCCTCACTTGGAGTGTTTACATGTAAGTGTGGAAAGTGATTCTGCCCGTCATGTGAATCATCACCCTTTCCTGCATGAGAGTCACCTTGAGAATTTTGTCATGGCTGGCCCTATTGGAGGCAGTGGAACAGAGTGATCTGGTGACCCCAACAGTGCCAGCAGACTCTAATTCTAATTAGCATATGACACCCTGGGGAGTCATGTGGGACCGGGGGCACATGGACCAGGTTGTGGGTCACCGAGTAGAGCCTGTGTGTGGGTGTTGGGAACACAAGGGGCCAAGCCCCGAGGTGGACAAAGGCCATGTGTCTACCCCAGGACCAGAGAGAGAATCTGAACTAGAGCGTCACTTGGGAAATAAGCTCTGTGGCTGACCTTTAGTCTCCAGACACTGTCCAGGGTCACAGGGCCATGGTGACTCTCACCCTGCAGCTCTGACAGGACCTATCCTGTTCGTGTCCTGCAGCGTCAGGGTTAGAGAAAGTGGGGAAGGGCCTTCTGAGGGTGGGGGACCCCTGCTGGGCCATGGGGTGTCATGAGTGGCCCCATAGGGACGGCACCCCACAGCCTGGGAATGGTTGGTCCCAAGACTTCTGGGTTAGAACCAGCCTTTCCTTGTTCCTGCCTGTTCAGCTCTGACAGTCTTCACATAAAGGAGAGATGGTTGTGGAGACGTAAACCCACAAGCAGGCTGCGAGGTCTCTGCCTGCCTTCCATGCCACGACCACACCTGCTGTTCTGGGTGAGCCTCACACAGGATTTGTGTCAGGAGGGCCTGGTTGTCTCAGACCTGGACCCTCCATCTCATTGGCCACTGAGAACCAGAAAGCTCTCAACCGGGTCCTCTGTGGTCACTGTCCATCCTAACAACTGTCAATACAGCTGTCTGTCAAGGTCGCTGTCCCACAGGTCAGCTCGGCTTGCTGGTCTTGGAAGCACTCGGTGCCATTGTGGGAAGTAGCTTCTGACAAAACAAACTCAGCCATGCTGTAGAAAGGTCATCTTTGCCTCCAGCTGCACAGAGGCTGCTGACTTTGCACGAGTCCATGATGTTACAGCATCAACCATCTGTCTCCTTTGCAGGTTCCCGACCGTGGCGGTGAGCATTGGCTTTGCTGTGAACCAGGAAGTACGTGGTGGGTGGGGCCCTGGCTGCCTGGCCCCTTGGCTGCTGTTTATTTATCTCACTTCTTGATTCTAACCTGTTTTCCTGTCCTTGTACTAAGCCTTCATTGTGACTGGTATTGATTTCAAATCCAAGAAGGGAAACAGGTGCAAACCAGTTTGGGGCATGAGGCATTGGGGTGTGAGGGTTTGGAGCATAAGGGGTTGGAGTGTGAGGGTTTGGGGTGTGAAGGTTTAGGCTGTGAGGGTTCAGGGCTCCACCGGCCGCAACCCCCAGGGCTTGCAGCAGGGCCGGGTGTAAGGAACATTCTGGGCATGTGTTCCCAGTTAGTCTCCATCTGACCCCTGGGGCGTGTGATCGAGTCACACAATAAAGAAGCTCCTATTTTGGGAGGACATCTCTAGTCCCAATATTCTGTTAGTCCTTCATCCTCCTCTTGCTGTTGGGTGAGAGCGTGGTTGTCGCTCCGTTCCCACAGACCCTGGAACTGGGCCACATTGTGGGACCTGCGGAGAAGGCCGGGATGTAGGCTTTAGCTTCATTAGTCAACTTCAGAGATTACAGGCAGGAAGGGCCTTTCCTTCCGCGTAGTCACCACAGTTACCCTTGCCTATGTCGAGGGCTCGAGCTGTGCAGAAGGAGCCCTCATTAGAGTCTCACGTCCTGTCCTCACTCTCGGCGTGAGCACAGATGGTGGGCAGGAAGAGAGTCCTGCCCATGAGAAAGAACTTAGTTTTTAAGGTGATGATAAGCGAGAGTCTTAATGTTGATCCTGGTTAGGGAATCAGTCACTCACATTATTTCTGTGTTAAACGTGGTCACTGAGATGTGCGCGTGGAGCAGTAAGCACAGAGAGGCGGAAGGTTCATTCTGGCCGCAGGGTCGCTGACCAGCCAGGCCTCGGCCTCTGATGGGTGCAGGGAGGCCAGCCCGGTTCCAGGACTGACTTGATCTTGGGAAGCCCTATAAAGCCAGGGTCATGGGAAAGGGGAAGGGGGAGTTCACGTGCTGCCAGCTCTGGGTGGACACTGACTGGGGGTCCTCCAGGAGTGGGTTCTTTTTCTGCCAGCCCAGATTCCTCTTGGGTATCTGCCAGCGTCTCTCCCATTTTCTCTCTCTCTGTTGGCTGCCCTCCGTACCTCAGGGCAGGCACATGTGCTGTTCTTAACCCAGAACAGAGAGGCGGCCAGGGGTGGGGGAAGAGATGTAAGGAGGCTCACCTCCTCTGGATACCAGCTTGTTGGGGACCGAGGCTGTGTGCCCTGACGTGTGTGTGGTGGGGGGCCAGCCCCTCCGGGAATCCACAGTTCTTCCTGTGCTTCCCCTCCCCCCTCACTCTCGGTTCTGTCATGATCTCAGCTCTCCAGAGACATTCTGAGTTCACATGTCAGCAATTTTGAGTTTCTTGTAGGGTTTGATTGGAGTTGTGAGAACCTTTTTTCACCTCCCAAGAAAAAAACAAAAGAGATCTTTTTGAAGAATGAAGTCTTTCCAGTTACTTTCAGTAATGCTGAAATGAAATATCAAAATGAAATGCTCAATTACGATATCAATTTAAAATATAGTCTTATTCCTTTAAATATATCTTTAAATGTAGTGATTTAAGAAAAGAACAGTTGCTTTCACATTCAGGTCTAGGTTTGACTGCGGACTCTGATTTGTTGAGCTCCCTTTTGAAAGCTAATTTTCACCCACACCCCTTGCATTAGCGTCACAGCTGGAGCTTTGTGGCCTTTGGTCACTGTGTCACGTTCTTTGTTTTCCATCCTGCCTGCCTGTCCACAGCTGGAGTTTGGGGTGATTTACCACTGCACGGAGGAGCGGCTGTACACGGGCCGGAGGGGCCAGGGTGCCTTCTGCAACGGTCAGCAACTGCGTGTCTCCGGGGAGACAGGTGGGCCCTCTCATGGGAAAGGAACCTGTCAAGAGTCACTGCTTCTCCGGGCAGCCACGGGGGTCCCTTGCCGAGGTCTAGTGTCATTGGGGACAGCGCATCCTTGTGGGACTGGACGTCGAGCCAGCCTGTGTCTCTGTGTTTCCCTGGCTGTGGCCAGGAGCCTTTGATGGGCTGGGTCTGTTCTTCACTCACCTTTCATCCCAAACGAGGAAAGGGTCCCAGCCACCTGTTCCCGAGTGGTCCCGGTGAGCCGGCCAGGGCGAGGGCAGAGTCAGAGGCATGCTCTGGCATTCAGCACCTGGGTGGGGACTGTGGCTCCCAGATGCAGTTGACTTTGGTTCTTGTGAGAACACTGCTGGCCAGGGTAACCTTATCGTGAGCTGTGTCATACACTGTGCAGATGCTGCCAGCCCTTGTCATTCCTGGAGTAGGACAGAGGACACGGTGGCCTTTACAGAGGGCCTGCTGCTAGGCTCACAGTCTGTGTGGCAAGCTGGCCTGAGAGGCAGTGAGAGGGGTCAGGGGTGTCCCTGCCCACAGCTCCCCACGGCAGTGGGGAGATGGGCCTCCAGCCCAGGCCAGGTCCACCAGGCTGAGCTCCAGTGAGGGCAAACCATGTGGATCCCCATGCTAGGGGAGAGGGGATGGCAGCCCCATGACCATGACCATGAGCAGCAGGCCTGCAGGGGAGATGACCACCATGTGGAGAACAGGCCAAGCAGGACCAAGGGCGGGCAGGCGGCGTGGAGGTCTTGAGTGCCCAGAGTGTGGGTGGGGATGGGAGGAACATTACAGGGGCTGGGCAGGGTGGGTGGGGTAGGACCACGGACCAGCCACTGCCTTTGCTGCCCGGCCCCCGGCTCCCGCCCCAGGACAGTTTGGCTTGGCCGTGTAGACAGCAGCGTTAATTACAGCCTCGCCTGCCAGAAGCGGCCAGGCAGTCGGTTGTGTAACGCTGGGGTGAGGGAGCGCGTTGTTAAACTCGTGGGTGACCTTTGTTCCACATTCATGTGCTGTGACAGGCGGCTCGGTGCCCACGCTCACGCCCCTCCTAGACCCTCCCGTATCCAGCCCTCCTCCCACGGCTCACACCCACCATCCGCCCCCTCTGCAAGACGGAAGCCCAAGTCTTTCCATGCTCTGTTCCAGAGCTCTCCCGCAATTGTTTTAAGACTCTGACTCATGTAGTCCAGGGTGACAGCTTCCGCCCTGCTTGTCCTCTGTGTGCCGGGTGACTTGGTTTGCACCGGAGGTGACAGGATGTTCCTCTCAGCTGCACAGCCCTTGGATGTCTACACACCTGGCTTTGTCCCAACTGTGATAGGTTACGTGTGTGACTGGTCACCTGTGCTCCTGGAACCTCGGTGTTCATACATGCAGGGAGGCACTGACGACAGCTGTGAGGGTTACATTACATCCTGCATTCTACTGCTCGAAAAGGGCCCTAGGGCTGGTGCCCTGAATGAGAGCCGTAATCAAAGGAGGAACTTGGGTCTTTGCACAGAATCAGCCAGCTGTGACCTGTTGCTGAGGCTGGGATACGTTTCTGCAGGCACTTTGTAGCCAATGTTTTCTAAAGTATTTATTTATCTTTGGCTGTGCTGGGTCTTCATTGCTGCACAGGCTTTTCTCTAGTTGCAGCAAGCAGGGGCTTTTCTTCCTTGCTGTGTGTGGGCGCTGTGGTGGTTTCTCTTGTTGCAGAACTCAGGCTCTAGGGTGTGTGGGCTCAATAGTTGTGGCTCCTGGGCTCTAGAGCACAGACTCAATAGTTGTGGAGCACGGGCATAGTTGCTCCGTGGCACGTGGGATCTTCATGGACCAGAGATCAAACCCGTGTCTCCTGTATTGGCAGGTGGAATCTTTACCATTTAACCACCAGGGAAGCCCCTTAGCCAACATTTCAGTACACATCTTTCTGTCACTCTTTTTATCTCAGCATTGTCTTTTCTTAAACTTTTTATTTTATGGTGGAGTGTAGCTGATTAACAATGTTGTGATAGTTTCAGGTGAACAGTGAAGGGACTCAGCCATACATATACATGTATCCATTCTCCCCCAAACTCCCCTCCCATCCAGGCTGCCACATAACATTGAGCAGAGTTCCCTGTGCTATACAGTAGGTCCTTGTTGGTTATCCATTTTAAATATAGCAGTGTGTACATGTCCATTCCAATATGTCACTTTCTCTTAAACCTTTAAGAGAAAGGTTTAAAGGTTTAAACCTTTCTACCAATTTTTTAATTTTTGAAAATTTTCTCCTTTTCACAGTACATTTCTTGTAAAGCATGATATATTGTGTTTGTTTGTGTTTAGTCACTCAAAATCAACTCCGACTCTTTGCAACCCTATGGAATTCTCCATGGAACTGTCCATGAAATTCTCCAGGCAAGAATACTGGACTGGTAGCTATTCCCTTATCCAGGGGATCTTGCCCAGCCAGGAATCGAACCCCGGTCTCCTGCCTGGCAGGCAGATTCTTAACCAGCTGAGCTACCAGGGAAGCCCCATCATGTGTGTTTATCTTATTCATTTAGTCTGACTTTCTTTTCTGAAAGTTTTCTTCCCTGATTTCTCCTGGAACCCCTCCCCTGTACTTATGAGTGATGCTCTCCCGTACATTCTCCATTTTTCACTTGTAGCTGCTTCTATTTTGTTGGCAGATCTTTCAGGAAATCTTTAGTCAACTGGAGAGATGTTATTCTGCTTCCTGTTCTCTTTCTTCTTGTGATAATGGCATAGGAGATTCAAATATCATTCTTCTACATTCTTGCTACTTGAAAAATTTGTAGTCCTGAGCTCTGGAAGTTGAGGGGATCGGGTAGGCGGGGGAAGGCACTTTCTGTCACTTCGTGGCTCTGGGGCTCCCTCTCTTGGTGTGTTTGTGAAGTGTCTGCAAAGTTGGCTCCTCCTTGGACGCTTGGCTCTGCCCCTCCCGCACGGCGGCCGTCATCTCCTCTGTCCTGCGCCCCTGATTCCAGCCCAGTGAGCGTGGGGTTCACTCCCATGAGTGTCTGTTCCGTGGGTCCTGCCCGGAGAAGCCCTGGAACATCAGTTACAAGCGGTTGTGGGGCTGTCGACGCCCGCTCTTCAGACCTCGCCCCCTATCAGGTGCTCCCCTGGCCCCTCAGTCTATTGCAGATTTTGAGGGTCTCCTGCTCGGGGTCCTTCCCGATTCTCGGTTCGATTCCTGGGTCGGGAAGATCCTCTGGAGAAGGGACAAGCTACCCACTCCCGTATTCTTGGGCTTCCCTTGTGGCTCAGCTGGTACAAGAATCTTCCCGCCATGAGGGAGACCTGGATTCGATCCCTGAGTCGGGAAGATCCCCTGGAGAAGGGAAAGGCTACCCACTCCAGTATTCTGGCCTGGATCCATGGGGTCGCAAAGAGTCAGACACGACTGAGCGACTTTTCACTTCACTCACTGCTCTCGGTCCAGGAGACCCGCCACCTTCTCTCCTCCCCCGCCCCCACTCCGGGCCGCGAGGCCGTGTCGCCGACGGGCGTCTGCTGCCCCCTGGTGTCGGCATGGGGAAGTGCCGGGTGTGGCCAGGTTTTGTGCATGGGTTCGTCTGTTTTTTGTGTTTTACTCTCCAAGCTGCTGTTTCTGTCAGAGGATATTTGGAAGAAGTCACGTGGGTGTCCATGGCGGTCTTTCCAGGATTCTCAACAGCGTTTTTTTCCCCCAGTTACTTGTTTCTTTAGAACATAAAGTATTGAAATGACGGTCACATGACATGAAATTAACTGATGTAACCTGAGCAGTTCTGGGGTCCTGGGCTCAGTCCAAGTGCCCCTCCTCCCAGCCCCCAGCTTGCTTTCTGTCTAGTTCTGGGCTTTTCAGTGAGGTAGGACGGCTAATATTACTTTTCACGTGAGGGACTCACGGCCTGTAAGGATCTGGAGGCGCGGATGAGCACGCGTGTGACGCGATGGGCCACGGTGCCAGGGGGAACTGCCAGGCCTGTGCTCGCTGCTCAGAGGTGAAGGCTTGGAGTAGTGAGGCCGCGTTTCAGGCCTGAGGACTTGCCTCCCTCGCCTCTAGGCTGTGAAACCTCTCTCAAGACACCCTCGCTCTGATCCTCAGCCAGAAAAAGGTTTTCAAATGGTTAGAAGTCATGGCCCCTTCATGGATTACAGCCTTGTCATGACAAAGGGGCTTGCATCACTCGATGAAGCTATGAACCATGCCCAGCAGGGCCACCCAAGACGGATGGGTCATAGTGGAGAGTTCTGACAAAACATGGTCCGCTGGAGGATGGAACGACACATCACTCTGGTATTCTTGCCACGAGAACCCCATGAACAGTATGAAAAGGCAAAAAGAATTCCAGCAAATTCCAGGAGACTGTGGAGGACAGGGGAGCCTGGTGGGCTACAGTCCATGGGGTTGCAAAAAATCCGACATGATTGAGCAACTGAACGACAACAATAGTATCAGTGTCTCCTCCAGGTGGTCTATCCCTGGTGGGAGGTGACTGCAGGAGTGGGGGTACCTTTGGGCAAGTTTTTCCTCCACTTCATGGAGGGGCTTCATTTTCTCAACCAAACACACAGGCGGGTGAGCCCCAAGGCCTGAGGGCACAGGACATGAAATCTGGGTGTGAGGGGGTCTGTGGCCAAGTAGGGATGGTGCTACAGCCCCACAGGGAGTCAGCCAGTTCAGTTGCCTGCATCTGGCTGCCACACAGCAGCATTCCCTCATGTGGGGGTGTGTGGGGGATTACTTTCGGGGACCCCTTTCCAAAGACGTTGTTTAGATGTCACCTCCTCTTTGGGAGTGATGTTTCCATCTTTGTCATCACAGCAGCAGGAGAAAGGCTTTTAAGGCAGATTTATTTGATGAGGCATTTTTTTTTTCCTCCTTGTTTGGAGTCACTTTGTTTCTGTGAGTGAGTGATGCTGGTTTTGTAACCACCATACCCTTCCAAGTTCCTCCGTGCTATGCGTCCCTAGAACGAGAGGACTGGGAGGTCACTCCCCTGGCATCCAGGCCTTTTTGGGGCCTGGGAGGTAAGAGTCAGGATGTGACTTGTCAGCCCGACCTCCCTTTTCCAGGTCAGAAACCTCTGCAGCATCAACCATGAAGGGAGGACATGGGGTGTGAGCAGGAGTAGGAGGCGGGTGCGACATTCACTTCAAGGAGAACCCTGACTGTGTGGTGGGAACCGCGCTATGACATTGCTAATGGGGGGGTCGGGTATTCTCTCCACGCAGACCTGTCCAAGGCCCTGGTTCTGACAGAAATCGGACCCAGACGGGACCCCGCGACCCTCAAGCTGTTCCTGAGCAACATGGAGAGGCTGCTCCATGCAGGGGCCCACGGGTACACCTCCCCTCCTGGGACCCCCAGACAGGCACAGCAGCCAGCTACCCCCTGGGCGGGAGCAGGGGACACACATGCCAGCCGATCCACAGCCCCGGGTCGGGGCAGGGCCCTGAGCTCAGCACCCCTGTGACATCAGCGATGCCCCACCCCCTCAGTCTCCCCTGGGTCTGCCCTGTGACAGCAGCCGCTCCACGTGGTCTAAATCCAAGGTCATCAAGGGTTCGCAGAGTGAAGGCTGAGTTCTTCCGTTGCAGCACCAGCCACACTTCAGGCTCTGCAACTGAGGCTGGTCCGTCAGCACAGGTGCTTCTGTTGGGCAGCACGGCTCTGGGCCCAGAGCTCAGAGTAGAGCTTGTGGGAAGAGGCCCTGGGCTCCTGTTCAGCTCCTGAGTCAGGGGACCTTCAAGGGGCACCTCTGGAGCAGGGCCATTCAGTGTGCTCACCCCCTTCCTGTCTGGCAGGGTTCGTGTCATCGGCAGCTCCACCCTGGCGCTCTGCCACCTGGCTGCAGGCACCGCCGACGCCTACTACCAGTTTGGCCTGCACTGCTGGGACCTGGCTGCAGCCACCGTCATCATCAGGGAAGCCGGGGGCGTTGTGATGGACACATCAGGTGAGCTTGGCCATCACGCTGCTCTCTGTCCCTAGGGGTGTGTCCCCCAGACAGACCCACAAGCTCAGACGGACATCCTCCCTCCTCTCCTGACAGATGGGTCGGGAGGACAGTGGGCCAGGCCAGAGGGCTTCTCCCTCTTCCTCTTGTGAAAATGAACCTAGGGTCAGGACTCAGGGGTGGGGTGGGGGGAGGGCAGGCAGTGTTTTCTAAGCTCTCACGTCCACCAAGACTGCAGAGCTGGCCATGTGCCCCCCAATCTAATGATGAGGTTTTACTTGGTGAGCCAAGAGGTGACCTATCCCTCTGCCTTGAGGTCACCACCCTAGTGATTGGCCCCACAGGGGCAAGTCCCGCTCCAGGGACGCCCATGCAGCCACCTCTTACGTCAGGTTTCTAGTGGAGCCCATTCTCCCCCACCTTTGCTCCAGAGCCTGTTGTGGACATGCCAGGCTCCCGAATAACCTCTGGGGCCTGTGCTGGCCCTTCCCTGTTGCTCCTTCTCCTTGGGGCCTGGTGGAACTGCAGGGGGGTGGGGCATGATGTGAAGACGCCTTGGCTTTGGGCATCAAGGACAGGGAGGCCCATCTCAGCTGAAGACATGTCTGTCCTGGATGTGAGTACACAAGCATGCATACACACAAACATAACATGTGCACCAAAATCTCCCAGATATGACCATGTGAGCACATACAAACACACAAACGTGCATGTGCACCAAGGTCTCCCAGACATGACCACAAGCACACGCACACACAAACATGCATGTGTACCAAGGTCTCCTGGATGTGACCACATGAGCACATGCACTTGCAAATACCCACATGCACCAGGGGCTCCAGGTTTTAAGCACACACAAACACACGTGTGCACCAAGGTCTCCAACGAGTCCATTAGGCCTGTTCACACCTCCAGGAGGCTGAGGTCCTTCATCCTTCCCCAGATATCTGGTGCCTAGAGCATCCATTTCAGGGGCCTGTCAGAAAGGTCACCCCCCAGCCTCCCCAGGCCTACGGGATCCCCGGTGCCCCAAGCACACAGAGATTGAGAACTGTCTCCTGTCTTGAGCCTCAGGCACTGCACCTGAAGCTGGTATTCCCTAGCACAGCCTCAGGACACACTGGGCCTACAGGCTGGATGGGCCGGGTCAGGCAGAGCAGGGCTGAGGCTAACCCCTCACCCGATGCCCTGTCCCTCTGTCCACAGGCGGGCCACTGGACCTCATGTCATGCAGGGTGGTTGCTGCAGGCACGCGGGAGATGGCGGTGCTCATTGCCCAGGCCCTGCAGACAATTAACTACGGGCGGGACGATGAGCGGTGAGGGGAGCAGACCCAGGGCCACCCTGGATGGGGCCTACCGGGAGCCTGGAGCTGGCGAGACCCTGAACAACAGGGATTCCTGATCCCCAGAGGAGCTGTCAGGCCGAGCCTGGCTGTCCGGCTGAGCCCGTGTCTGGGCTCCTTTGCTGTCTGGTGTCTTCTCTCTGTGACCTCAAATCAGGTTAGTCCAGCCATCCACCAGGGCCGGAAACCAGATCTCACAGGACATATGTACTAATACTGCAATCATGATTTTGTTTCCAGAATGCAAATCTCAGGTGATAAGGCTTTAGAACTGCTGATAAAGCAGGATTGTTCTCAGCACCCCTCCCTGGCCCCCCATGACACTTCAGAATACAATAAACCAAGTGATGCCACTCTGCTTATGTTTCCCTCCACAAGTGTGTCTCCTGTTTCCCCTAATGACCCCAAAATCTGCAGGCCCTTTAGGGAAGTAGTTGGCACATTACAGCCCAGAGTTCACACATGGTTTGTTGTCTGCCTGCCACTGGTGATGACAACTTCAGTCATTATCGCATCTGTATTTAAAATCTGAGGCATGGGTCAGACTGAAGAAAACCTAACGAAACTCAAATCTCTTAAATCCTATTGTTTTTGTGATCAGTTTAATGAAGAAAAGTATTTTTCTTGGCCTTATTTTTTTCTCTTTAGAAAGAGGAATTCTATATAAGAATAATTCTAATGAGGACATTCTCTGGCTGAACTTAAACATTCACTGAGGTTTAAGAATCGAGAAAGTCAGTCTTAGGACAGAGGAAGTTCCAGTCATGCTTAACTTTCTCCGTTGTATCCTAATTTGCTGTCAACAATATTTACAGAGCATTTAGAACCGCCTGGCAGCTGCCGCCTCTGGCGCCTGAACTCCAGGGCTCAGCCCGTATAATGACACAGGCCTTGTCACCAAACTGCGCCCAGAGAGCCTCTGTGGACACCGCGGAGCCTCACAACCCTGCACGCTGACTCCCCCTCACCATCCGCTGCCCTCCACTCACAGGGCAGGTGCCCACTCAGACCCCTGGAGGATAGACCCCAGGGGGTTTCCCGGGAAATCCCCTCCCAAGTCCCCAGAGGGCTCATCTCCACCCTGCCTTGGGTTGCGGATTGATAAGTTTGTTATCTTTAGGAAGGAGTTTCCTTATCTGAATTGGGGTGCCAGGTGAACCCCTAAATGGTGCAATGTTCAAGGGCCCAGACACATGAGGACTGTGGTCTCCTTTGGAGCTAACGAGTCTCCCACCCCTGTGCACAAAGACCCAACTTTGATAGCCACAGGCTGTGTTGGGGCGTAGGGGCCTCAGCAGCTGGAGGAGGGGCCATTTACTGCCGTTGCAACTGGGGGGGCTGGTCCCCCTCCCCATCCCTGGGGTGGAGACCACATGCAGAGCCAGATAGGGCCAGGGTAGATGTGTGGGGCAAGAGGTTTGGACCCCCACTCCTGACCATCCAGGGTCTCGTCCCTGGGCCTTTGCCATCTCTCGACTTGGAGAAAAGCCTGAGTTTCTGCTCACCTGGCTCACTGCCACAGCTTGATGCTGGCATGGGTGCCAGCATGCTCTGGCTGCAACAGACTTCTAGTTGGCAGAGAGGTCATTGCAGAAAAGAAAGGAAAAGGCCTGGGCCACCTGGCTTTATATTTTTAAAAATGATGTTGCCACATCTGTCCACCTATGTCCCCAGTGGCACTGTTCACAGTCGCCAAGAGAGGGGAGCCACCCCAGTGTCCATTGACAACCAATGGATGAATGGAATGTGGTCCATCCACATGGTCGGGATGGTATTCAGCCTAAAAAGGAAGGGGATCCTGCCACCTGCCACCAGGTGGATGAGCATTCTGCTCAGTGAAGCCAGCGGACACAAAAGGACCAACAACGAACTTGACAAAGCAGTCAAGTTCATGGAGACAGAAGTAGGCCCCGGGGCCTCAGAGAGGGATGAGGGGTTATTGTTTGAAGGATGTGCGGCTGCTGCTGCTGCTAAGTCACTTCAGTCTTGTCCAACTCTGTGCGACCCCATAGACGGCAGCCCACCAGGCTCCCACGTCCCTGGGATTTTCCAGGCAAGAACACTGGAGTGGGTTGCCATTTCCTTCTCCAGTGCATGAAAATGAAAAGTGAAAGTGAAGTCGCTCAGTCTCGACCGACTCTACGCGACCCCATGGACTGTAGCCTACCAGACTTCTCTGTCCATGGGATTTTCCAGGCAAGAGTACTGGAGTGGGTTGCCATTGCCCTCTCTGTTGAAGGGTATGGGTCAACTCTATTTCAATAGAATTTTTTTATTAAAAATAAAGTGTATGGAGATTCCATTGTGCAAGATGAAACATGCAGATCTATTGCATGAGCATAGATGTACTTAACAGTATATAAGTAAATATACAGTATTTAAATATACAGATAACAGTAAATATCCTTAACAGTACTGAACGGTACACTTAAAATGGTTTAGATGGTAAATTCTGTGTTATGTGTTTTACCACAATTAAAATATTTTAAAATTACTTTTAAAATACGATGCCTACTGGTCTTACTGTTCTCTCTTTTTGCAGCATTATTTATGTATTTTATATCTTTACATCATTTTGTATTGAGGCATAGTTTGCATACAATAAATTCCACCGCTCTGGTATGTTCAGTTTTTGAGTGTTGACTATTCCAGTGTTTCACTATTAGTATCATGTTAGTTGTAAAGTTTTGTTTCTTTTTTTTAGTTCGGGTGTAATTCACATACCATAAAAGTCTCAGTTTTAAAATTTACAGTTCAGTGAAAGTTGCTCAGTCGTGTCCGACTCTTTGCAATCCCATGGACTGAGTCCATGGAATTTTCCAGGCCAGAATACTGGAGTGGGTAGCCTTTCCCTTCTCCAGGGGATCTTCCCAACCCAGGGATCGAACTCAGGTCTCCCACATTGCAGGCAGATTCTTCACCAGCTAAGCCACAAGGGAATTTCAGGTATTCACCAGGCTGTGTTACCATCACTATTGTCTAATTCAGAACATTCGTGACCCCAAAAAGAAACCTCTGAACCATCAGCCATCACTCCCCACCCCTCTTTTCCCAGCCCTGGCAACCACAGATCTATTTTTTTCTCTACGGCATTGACAGTTCTGGACATTTCTGGCTTCCTTCACTTAGAACGATGTGTTCAAGGTTGGTTCCTCTTGCAACAGGTGTCCGTCCTTTATTCTATAGCTGCAAACGGGTCCATTGTATGGATATAGCATATTCTGTTTATCCATTCATCAGCTGATGGATATTTTGATTACATTTCCACTTTTTGTGATTTGGGGTAACACTGCAAAAATAATCATGTACAGATTTCTGTGTGAATATATGTTTTCGACTTTTTGTGTGTGTGTGTGGAGTGTATATCTGGGAATGGGATTGCTGGAGCACATGGTAACTCTTTGTCTAACTTTGTGAGGAATTTGCCAGTCTGTTTCCATAGCAGTTGCACCATTTTACATCCCCCAGCCATGTATGAGGCTTCTGATTTCTTCATATTCTTGTCAACCTCTGATATTTTCTATCCATTTTTTGGCTTTCTGTTTTTGATATTTTAGCCATGTTAGTGAAGTTGAATTGGCCCCTCTGTTGGTGTTTCTCTTCTTTTAAGAATCCTCCATAATTAAGTCTGTACATTTACACAGAAGCATTCTGAAGAGCATTGAACATAATTGAAGAGCATTCTGAACTAGTTTTTTTAAAATAACTGACCAGTTAATATTTGAATTAGTAATTCATACACGTGTTTTAAGTTAAAAGGTACAAAATTCACAATGTGCCAAAAAGCTAAGAGATAAAAATTAAATTTCCTTTCTGCCTCTCGTCTCTCATGTCCCTAATGAGGCAAATGTTACTAATAGTTTTAGAGCAACTTATGACAGGTTTTGTGTGACCCACCATGGAGATGCTGATGGGGGCCCATGTGTGAGTATGAGTGTGAGTGTGTGCGTGTGTGTCACAGGTGCAAAGCATGATCTGCTATTATGAATGATTCCTCGCTCCTTCTAAGACTCCACCTAAGGCACTACAAGCCACACCTAAGAACACTTGACAGATCTGATTTAGATCTGTCCTCCCCCATCACGTAATAGAGGTGATTGGATGACTGAGTTTTAAATTTATGCAGAAGTGATAAGCTTTTTGTTTGTCTTTTTGGCAATATTTATTGACCAGTTCATGGGATCTATATGCCAAATGAGCTTCCCAGGTGGCGCTAGTGGTAAGTAATCTGCCTGCCAATGCAGGAGACGCAGGTTCGATTTCTGGGTCAGGAAGATGCCCTGGGGAAGGAATCCACTCCAGTATTCTTGCCTGGGAAATCCCATGGACAGAGATGTCTGTCCGACTACAATCCATGGGGTTGCAAAGAGTTGGACAAGACAGAAGTGACTGAGCAGGTATGCACTCATAGGCTAAATGAGTTTCAGAGTTGCAAATTTTATAAGAAAAAGGTGGAGGGGCTCAGGACGCTAATAATAATTTGGATACAATTTCTTTAAAAGCAAAAAAAAACCCTGCATGTAGTATGTCTGCTGAATGCAGTCTTCGGACAGCTGTGTTCCTTTATCTTCATCAGGAGGTTTAATATCATCTGCTCATGTGGAGATCCCACTCTTGCAGGCTGGCTTCAGTGATAAAGAGGAAGGTGGCATCCTGGGTGCCCCCATAACGACACAGAGCAGGTTCTGACCCATTAACACAATTTCGTTTTTTACGAAAGCCGCCCTCTTTCTGAATTCTTGACCACTAAATCAAGACACATCGTTTAATGAGCACTTGCATGCATGCATGCTAAGTTGCTTCAGTCATGTCCAACTCTTTGCAACGCTATGGACTGTAGCCCACCAGGCTCCTCTGTCCATGGGATTCTCCAGACAAGAACACTGGAGTGGGTTGCCATGCCCTCCTCCAGGGGATCTTCCCGACCCAGGGATCAAACCTGCATCTCTTACGTCTCCTGCATTGGCAGGGGGGTTCTTTACCACTAGTGCCACCTGGGAAGCCCAGTGAGTGCTTAGGAATTCACGAAATGAGAGCTGCAAACACAGACTCCATTGACTGCTCTAATGTATCAATAAATCCTCCTGAACAGTCAAAACAGTCCTTTCACACTAGTCCTTTCTGTCTGGCCCATGCTGCAGGCAGGCTTAGGCTGCCCGACCTTGGAAAGACATATGCTTAGTTCAGTGCTGTTTATACACATGAACAAAGGGAAAGTGCTCAATATTTGTCAAGGGGAAATGTTGAATACAGTGTGTTATCTTCATGCTTTGATACATGTTATGCAGCGTTAAAGTCTGAAGTCGATCAGTGTGCATTAGACATGACTGAGGTGTGAAGCACAACACTGCATATAATATGTGTAATACAGTACCATCTGTGTAAACAGACCACACGCAGTGATACTCATGTTGTGCGTGTATTTAACCACGTAGAAATAATCCCATGGCAGGACTCAGGTCAAGTGAGGAGGTGGGCAGAACTGGTGACAGTAGTCTGGGAACACCTCACCTTTTCTGTAAGGTTTTAATGTAAACACCTCACAACAAGGTGTTCGTGTTTTACAGAGTTAAAGTTTCGCTGAGAGCTTTGTGGAAAGCGTCTGGCACCAGTTTGTGTACACGTGTTATGGCGGTGCTGGCCCAGCTCCGCTCTGCCCTTCCGCCCACTTGGGAAAGACCAGGAATTAGCCTCAAAACACAGCCTTCTCTGGGCCCTTTCTCTGCAGAGAAGTCAGCAGAGCAGCACATCACCTTTGTTCCTACATTTGGAAGAAAAGGAAACATCCATGCCCAGGAATGACACAACCACAGGGAGAGGAGAGTCAGGCTGGTCTGGGTCGGGGGGTGGGCAGGCCCGGGGGTAGGGGGCATATGAATCCTGGTCCCCTAGGCTCCTCAGCCCATGGACCCCTCAGAGGGCCTGGGTATAGGGGTTTCTGAGGAGACGCTGCAGTTTGCATTGATACTATATTTAAGGGTCTTGAACCCCCAAGGGCTGAGAACCACTGCTCCAAGATCTCAGTGAGCATCATGGGCATGAGTTGTAAGTCAACCCCGGGGTCTTCATGCTGGTTACATAGACTCCATGAGGTTGTGAAGTCCAGTCGGGAAGAGGAGGACTTCTGCTCCTAGTCCAGTTGGGGAGACAGTTGTCTCGACTGAGGGCTGTTACACAAGCTCCTGCCCCTGTGGCCTTACATACAACCTGACCTGCTGTCTCCCAGCCAGGCCCCGGGCAGATGGGAAGGCCAGTCCAGGGCCTCACCCCAGCCAGTGGCAGGGCTGGCACCCGGGGCCAGCTCCACCCCTCCTGGCTGTGGTTCTTCTGTGTGCGGAATTCCCACTACACAGAGAAGCCTGCCCGGCTCCCAGACCTGCTTTCCTTGGCTGCCACTGGACTATAGGTGTGAGTGGGGTGAGGCCCCGTCCATGGCACTGCTATGCAGATTCTCCCTGACCCTGGCTCCTCCAGATCCCCCCACACCCCCTGCATCCTGGTGTGCCTCTGCCCTTCCTGAAACAGCACAGAACAGCCCCCACCACACACGACCCCCCACCCTCACCTGGCCCCAGCTCCAAAGTCCCTTCCAGGGCACTTTAAGGTAGAATTCACACCTTTGCCCCCTTTGAAATCGGCTTTCATGTGTTGCTGCTGCCATAGCATCTTGTTCACTCACTCACTCATTAACAAGCCTTCACCCTCGAGGCCCCAGAAGTGAGTCAATGAGCTGTACCTGCTGCCTGGTTCCGTGTACACGGCTCTTGTGAACCTGACCCTCGCTACTCCAGTCTGGGCCCGACCCACCTGGACCTCAGGCATGGAGGCCATGTATATGCACAAGGCGACAGTGATCCCATGGTCTGGGGAGCTCGATTGTAGACTGAACATCAGGTGCAGTAGGGAGTCATTTTTATTTCTTTAGGAGAGGAAACGTCACTGTTACGTGTAACAAAGTTCTGGTTTCTTCAGAGATGCAAGTTGAAGCATTTGGGGTTCAAATAAAAATGTGGATAAAAAACAAGCAATTATGTCAAAATATTAAAGGGTGGCTGAATCCACGCACTGGGTATAAAGATGCTCATGGCATGTTCTTTCTATAAGTCTTTATATTTGAAATTTTTTACAATAGAGCATTCTTTTAGAGGTGAGTTGATTGAACTGACTGGACCTACTGTCTCATTGTCAAGCTGCATGTCCAGTCTGGTGGGGCTGCTCTGACAGAGTTCTGGACACCGATGGTTTATTATGAACAACAGTTTTACTACCCAAGGTTCTGGAGGCTGGAAGCCCCAGATCTGGACCAGCAGGGCCGGTTCTGGTGACACCGCCTCCTGGTTCACAGCAGACCGTCCCTTCCTTCCCTGTGTCCTCAGGAGGCAGAAGGGGTGAGGAAGCTCTTTTACAAGGACAGTAACTTCATCCATGGGGTAACTGGCCCCATAACCCAAGCACCCACTCCCCACCCAGGCCCACCTTCTAAAGCTAGCACACTGGCCATTAGAAGGTCAGTACATGAGTTGTGGGGGGTATACAACATTCAGGCAATTGGCAGAGGGAGGGGTCCAGCTGGGGCTCTGGGCCCGAACCCCACGTCGTCCATCCAGGCTGGATCCCCGCAGGACCCCGAGAGGCCAGGACTCTGGCAGGGGATTGCTTTTGGCCCCACACGCCTCTCGGTGACACCATGAGCCTCGGGGCAGGACGTGTGTTTGTCTCTGAGATGGGGGAGGAGGAGGAGGGGGAACTCGGGCAGCAGGGCCAGCTGTGCAGGTCACGTGAGTCCGGGGACCGAGGCAGAGGTCAGGCGACAGAGCTCTGGGAGCCGGCTCCACGCGGCCCGGCGGGCAGCGCGCCGACGGGGGCCAGTCACCCCGAGCGCAGGCGGCGCTGGACAGTGTTGGCCCGGTTTCTCCTTCCGAAGGGTCAGGGTCAGTGCCCCACCCCCTAACCCGCTCTAGAGAGTCGGCTTCGCAATTAAGAGTCGAAAGAGCGGACAGCCCGGCCCCTCTGAGGTCTGACCCCTTCCGGCAGCGGGGTACCTGCCCATCCCTTCCCACGTCCCGAGTCCCGCATCCTGGGCCGCACCCGCCCCTCCACTGCAGAGGCTGCGCTGCCGGCGAGGCGATGTCTCCACTGACCCATCGGACAGGCCGACCAGCGACCCTCGAAGGCCCGGGGACGGGCTGAGCTCCGGGGTTGGCGGCCGAACGGCGGTCGGGTGCAAACCTCCGCAGCCCGAGAGGCGTGGACCTGGGCGGGGCGAGCGGTGGCGCTTTAAGAGGCCAGAGCGCCAGGAAGCCGGCCCGGCGGGGCTGACCAGACTGAGCGATGGAGACGGCCCGGGACTGCGCCGGAGCCCTGCTCAGGCGAGTGCCGCGCTGGCCTGCGCCCCCGGCGCCTCGCATTCCCCTGGCGCCTCCGCCGCCTCGGGGCCCCTCGTCTCCCCGCCCCCCTGGGCCCCCTACGCCCGGTATCCCCCTGCGTCCCGCGTCCCTCTGCGCGACCCTGCACCCGCAGCCCGCGCGCGTCCCCTCCCAGGTCTCCAGCCGCCCCCAGCGCCAGGTGCGCGGGCTCCGGGAACAGGTGACCGTGGTGAGTGCCTGAGCCGCATCTCTTGCAGCCGCGGGAGCAGACGAAGCGGGATCCAGGAGACCCCCGGCGCGCGCGGGGCCAGGCTGCTCCGGGTCCCCGACCAAGACGGGAGCCAGGGCGAGACGAGGGGCGCCAGTGGGACGCTGGGGGGCCTCGGAGTGGCCAGCTCACCCCTCAGGGCCGCGCGGGCTCCGGCGCTACCTCATGGCGCTGGCTGAGCTCCCGGGTTTGTACCGCGGAGTTTGGGGGGAAGCTGTGACACTGCGGCCGGGGCTGGGGATGCGGGGCAGTGGTAGAGGGGCCTGCGACCCCGGGGCCTCCTCGCCCGCCTCACACGCACGGTGACCGAGGTCCTGCATCACTTTTCCTTCTTGGGTTCGTCTCAACGTCCAAAAACCCAACCCACTCCTCCTCTGTAAAATCCTGACGATCCTGGTGGCAGTGACTGTAGATTTAAGGGAGGGTCGTGCTTCTCTGTAGATCGTCAAAAGGAGCGGAGAAGCCTTTGGGAGCTTTATTTTTTTCTTACTTTATTTTTAAATTGAAGGATAATTGCTTTACATAATTTTGCTGTTTTCTGTCAAATATCAACATGAATCAGTCATAGGGGTACATATAAATGCAGGTTTTCCCAGGTGACTGGGGTGGAGGGGTTGGGTGGGTGAGGAGGTAGTGTGAACTGTGAGCTTCTGAACCTGGGTCCTTAAAGGGGGCTTCCTGCCATTTCCAGGGTTAGAGAGCTCCCAGATAGAAGGGGAGTTGTCTGGCTGGGGTTGTCTCTTTAAAATTGGGATCCCAGGAAGGTGAGAAACAGACTTTTTCATGCCTCTTCTCTCCTGTGGTTTAGGCCTAAAGGAAGGGCCCTGGGGTTTTCCTGGTTTATTCCTCTTCCTCCAGCTCCACTCACAAGCCTCCCCCGCCCCCAATCCCACTCCTGGGGTAACAAATGCTGACAGTTTGGAGTGCATCCTCCAAATGTTTCTCCCAAGGACCTCTCTGAGGTCCTCTGGGCACTGAGCTGGTAGGCCAAATTGGAAGGATGACAGGAGCACGAGTTCCTGGCTGGTGTGGCCTGGAACTGGAGGACAAGGCGAGACCTGCAAGATTAAGGCTGCCCCTGCCCTTACACCTGACCCAACTGAAGATCCCAAAACCAAAACGTCTGTGTGAGGAGGAAGGACTTGCTTCTGAAGTCTTGCTTCTGCACAGTTACTGCGCAAATGCTCATGGGGAAGGACTGATCTGCTTAGCCAGCCCTGAGATCGGGGCTCTGGGTGGAGGACCATCCTGGGAACACACTGTCTCCAGGTCCTGCTTCCACGCTGAGCTGCTTTGATTCATGGGACCCCACCTGCTTCTGCCCACCTGTAACACTTGCTGAAAAGAAAACTTTCATCCTCTGCCTTCCTTAAAGCTATGTCCAGGCTGCGTGAGTCCCCCTGGCAGGCAAGGTGACTGCTGGACTTCTGTCGCCTCTCAATGGTCCTGGTAGAGTTTTCCTAACTCTATCTTTTGTTAGTAAGTACCTGCATGTTGCCAAAGCAGGAACCTAATGTCTTTTTGTTTTTTTTAACATCAGATGTGGGTAAACAATGATCTTAACCCAGTCGTTAGTTTGTTCATTGTCTGATCAGGAGGCCTTGGTTGTAGTGGAAGCAGCCCAAGATCTCCTGGCTCGGCTCCAGATGCCCAGGATGTCCATCCCCACAGTGCGTGTGTTGTTGCAGACACAGCCTGCTCTGACTTTGTGTCCTGGCAGCGATAACACGCACACTGAGATAGCTACAGAGCTCATCTCCGTCACACTTTGTGCAGAGTAGCTGTTTGGTCCTCTTTCCTTGAACAAAGATCTCTCGGTTTTGAATAGCTGCCTCTGGGGACAAATTTGACCAGTCTTTTTTTTTTTTTTTTTTTTTTGACCAGTCTTGTAGGTGACGCAAGGGAGGAATTGACTTTTCTATGGTTACTGATGCTTACTCCTTTGTGGTCTAAACTCTTATGTTAATAACATTCAAAGTGTACAGAGACTTCACAGCCATGTGCTGGATGTGCTTTCTAGCCAAGCATTTTATCCCAGAGTGGGGGGTGGGGGGGTGGGTCAGGGCTCAAGGCACAGTAGGAGTGGTCACAGTCCCATCAGGGAGCTCCTGGTGGTGCCCCATGTCCCATGTGTTGCTAGTCGCTGGCCAGGCATCACTGGAGGGCAAGAAGCCTCTTTGGGGCCAACACTGCTCTGCTTCCTGCCCCAGTCAGACACGCTTACCCCCAAACACTGTCACTCACCTGCTGTCCCTGCAGTTCTTGGAGGCCCTGCCAGGCCTGATGGATGCTTTCCAAGGTCTGTCCCTCTCTGCCATCCTACAGCTGGGGTCGCATGTCCCTTCCAGCACTGTCCTATCACCTGACTGTGGGCATAGGATCTGTCTGAGCTTTATCACTTCCCATGGACCCTCCTTGTCCACACGACAACCTGTTCCTGGGCCCCCTGCTGCCCCCCCATCACTTCTAGAATAAACACCAGTTCAGAGTGCAGCCTAGAAAGATGCCATCTTATGACCTGGAGGCCCAGCTTTGCTCCACTGCAGTGGAGTTCACATCCATGGTCAGTCAATGCCTATTGCTTTATTTCCCACCTGTGTGTGTTAAGGTCTCCTCAGTCCCTCCAGGAAAAGGTAGACATCCCTGTCCCCTCAGTTCTGGGACCTGTGCCCCTCCACAGTTTCCAAGAACCTTCCATGAAGTCTGACTTCTCTTATCTTGATTTCCCTGAAAAAAATATTATTTCCTTGAAGAACCTGTTTCCTTGTTTTTCCGTGTCCTGAGCCTTTCCCCTTCCTGTTTCATGTGATCACCTGCACCTTCCTGGGGATTAGAGGGTGGCCAACATGACGTGTCACCAGAAGCTGGATTCTAAGACTTCTCAGTGCTTCTGGGACAACGTCCCTGTAGGAGGTTGTAGGAGGTTGGGGGCGGGGGAGGGGCAGGGCTGTTTGATGGCCAGTGACACAAATGATCCCACTAAGAGGACCAGACTGAGTTGGATTAATGTGTTGCTTTGTTCATGTGGCTAGTTGAGCCCGCTGTCCACTTAGCTGGGGCAGAGTAAGCACCTGGTGTTGGGTGAGCCGGTTGGGTGTACCTAAGCCTTTTCTCAACACTGACCCAGTTCTTGGTTGGGAAACGTAAGGTCTAAGGACAGCAATAACTGAATGTCCTCCTTTATCACAACTGGTGATCTCAGAGCAGTGAGGAGGAAGGCCAGCGCTTATCTG
This sequence comes from Odocoileus virginianus, assembly GCF_023699985.2. Classification (NCBI taxonomy): domain Eukaryota; kingdom Metazoa; phylum Chordata; class Mammalia; order Artiodactyla; family Cervidae; genus Odocoileus; species Odocoileus virginianus. Next base: position 736,900 of record NW_027224344.1, on the reverse strand, counting down.
GTCAGAAGTTAAAAGACAATGAAGGCTTTGTGATGGCGGAGGGAGGTCAGCGGATCACTGGTGCTCACAGAGGTGCAAGCGTCTGCAGAGATGAGGAGATTCGGGCCCTGACTAACTGGGTCAGGGCTGTAGGGCCCACAGTGTGCACTGATCCCCCATGGCCCTGGGCCGGGTTCTGAGACGTGAACTTTGTCCTCCTATTTCTCTGGTTGAGCCTGAGTCTTTCCTGTCTCAGGAACAAAGGAATGGCTCTGGGGGGAGGGAGGATCTTGCTGGCAGGCCCCGGGCTCTTCTGCACTAGAGGAAGGTTTCACCAGTGGGAGGGAGGGTGGGAAGGGCATTCCTCCCACCCCGACCCTGGCGACCCTTCCCTCTGCCCTGAGCACCAACCCCCACACTCGGCTGTGAGCTTGTGTACTGATCAGGCAGTGAACCTGTTCCTTTCTTTGCTCCTTACAGCGAGCTCGTTTTGGATCAGGCTGAGAATAGAGCTGGGTTCCAGGTGTAAAGCATCATGTGGGTTATCCTCATTGTCCTGTCTGCTGGGTTCCCCAGGAGGGAAGGCACCAAGCAACTTCCCTGCAGCGTCACCCTGGCAGACGTGGGCCCCTGGTTGTCATGTTGTGTAACTGAGGAGCCTGTGTAATCCCTGGAATGGGGGCAGAGGTCCAGAGGCCATGTGCCAGGCCCTCCACTGGGTCAGCTCAGGCCTGGACTCCCTCACTGGGCTGGCCTTGGTCTGGAGGAGAGCTGCGTAGAGACCAGTGACCAGTCCCCTTGCAGCTGTTATGCTGGACACAGGCCGGGTGGTGACCCTGGAGAGGAGCCAGGGCTGTCCTTCTGGCGGGCAGCTCTCCCTCACCAGCTCCAGCTGATGTTTATTGCTTAAGATGAAGTTCAGAAAGATTCTTTATTAACTGGGTGACCTTGAGAAATCATTCTGAGCCTTGACTTTCTTACCTGAGAAATGGGGTATTACTTTCCTTGTAAGGTTGTAATGAAATTAGTTGATATATTTTAAAAGCTAGCATGCTGCTGGCCATGGCAGGTGCTTAGATGCCTTCAGTCACAAGGCACAAGCCTGATGCCGGCCAAATAAGCTTCAGACCAAATCCTTGCTGGCAGTCTAGGTAAAGAGGCTGTGGCACAGGTTCCGGCGTACCAGGGTGGGGGAGGGGCTTCCCACACAGCACCAGGCATTTCTAAGACGCCGGTGGGGTGCCCGGGGATTCAGCTCAGTCTCGACCCCATCTACTCAGAGACAGTGTCTGATCCCACAGGATGCGGGCTCAGCCCCACAAGACTACCCCCTGCCTGCACCTTAGATGCCAGTCACAAGTCTAGGTTGTCACCTTTGTCTGTAAGGAAAGTCCAGTCTAGTTGGAGATATAAAATATAAATAGATTAAAAAAAATATAGATAGATAGATAAATGACTGACATATGCAGAGGTGTGTATGAAAGTGAACGTGTTCATTGCTCAGTCATGTCCCATCAGTGTGACTCCATGGACTGTAGCATGCCAGGCTTCTCTGTCCATGAAATTTTTCAGGCAGGAATACTGGCTGGGTAGCCTTTTCTTCCTTAGTCTTACTGTACAAATCTATAATTGTGTGTGTGTGTGCCTGATTCTTTAAGTCTACTCAGCTGCTCCATGGCCTGAAGAAATCATTTACTTGGGCTTTTCAACTCTAAAGCCAACATTTGCAGAATAATATCCTTATTTCTCCTTTGAGTTTGGTGCCTTCACCTCTCCTTCTCAAATAGTTACCTCGAGGGCTTTGAATGTTCCTGTGTTTGTTAATTTTACATATTTGTTTGTTTCTTGGGTATCAGGTACACAATTTTTCATCATCCCCAACCATTGACTTCCTTTCTTTAGGTGCAAATATTAATCTTGTCTTATTTCCACATACTTTAAACCTCTCTTTAAAGACTCTTCTTTAAAGTAACCCCAGTTTGCTTTCATTTGACCCTTCCTTTCCAGGCCCCTGACGTTCATGGGGTTGCAGACAAAGAAGGTGCTGTTCACACCCCTCATGCATCCCGCTCGCCCCTTCCGTGTCTCCAACCATGACCGGAGCAGCCGCCGAGGGGTGATGGCCAGTAGCCTGCAGGAGCTCCTCAGCAAGGTACCCCCATCAGCCACGAGGGCCCCCAACTCACAGGGTCTTGGGGACAAATCAGTGCAAGACAGGGAGCTTGGGGGAGCCTTCTGGGGTTAAAGGGAACATTGCTGTGTCCCTGTCCCTTACAGGACTTAGGTACAGACACAAGAGCCCTCAAAATAGCCATTAATTGGGAATTCCTTGGTGGTCCAGTGGGTAGGACTCTGAACTTTCACTGCTGTGGGCCAGGGTTTGATCCCTGGTCAGGAAACTAAGATCCCACAAGCCCTGTGGTATGGTCAAAAATAAAAAGAAAATAAAAATAAATTTTAAAAAATAAGAAGGAAACAATCATCATTTGATAATGTGGCTTTAGTTTCTTGACAAGGGAGAATATAGGAGGCACAACTTTAGAAATCTGGTTTTGGTTATAAAGGCTGGGGACCAATTGTTCTTAATCTCAAACAGTGCCCTCAATCACCCAATAAGGAAGAATTGTTGACTTTCACCAGAGACAGGACCTGAGCATCCAACACGCCGTCTCTGAAGCGACAGAGACATCTAAGCATCATGGACACAGGGTCGTTCTTTTTATTTGTCCAAATAAGCAAGACATTTTAGAAACTGAATATTGTTCACTGTAATTCCTTACCTCACGATGTTGAAACCTCTAAAGAAGTTAGGTCCGTTCAACTTTTCAACATCTCTCTTCCAAGCAAAGTCTGAGTTATAGACATCAGCCAAGGTACATCTTTACCATTTAGATCCTCAAAGTCAGCCAACACTTCGGGGACCATGACTTAATAGATGCCACTGATGGGTCCAAACAGAGTCACTTCACCTGGTGACACTGGTGTGTTCCGTCTGACTTAGACCCTGGATGCGCTGGTGGTCGCCAGCCAACTGGTCACCTTGGTGCTGGAGGAGGATGGCACTGTGGTGGACACAGAGGAGTTTTTCCAGACCCTCGGGGACAACACACACCTCATGGTCCTGGAGCAGGGGCAGAAATGGACACCGGTAAGTGCGTCATCTGGGCGGCAGCTGGGCAGGCTGCTCACCTGAGTAAGTGTGGTCCCCACTTGGGGTCGACTGGCTCACTTTCTGAATACTTCCTCTGTGTTCACCCAGTAACTGGATCTGCTGCCCTCCAGGGATGCTTCTAAGTATTTCTAGGAAACTTGGCATCTTTGCAAACCTGGGCTGTGTGGTTTAGAGCCAGTAATTCTGAGGGTCAGGCTTCGGCCAGTGAGGAGCTGCAGACCCTGTTAGGGCGTGTGGATCTGACCTGGACCTCGGAGGCAGTGAGATGACACAGCCGGTGAAATTAGGGTGGTATGTGAGGGTATAAACCCAGTGAGTTAGACAAGCAAAGAAGTGGCATAAAGGGTTTTATTTCTGAGAAAACTATAGATTATAAATCTTGAAAAACATTCCCACCATAAAACACCAAAGCATGTAAAGCATAATATTCAAACATCTTTTTGTATGCCTAACTAACCTTCCCTGGTGGCTCAGATGATGAAGCACCTGCCTGCAATGTGGGAGACCTGTTTTTGATCTGTGAGTCAGGAAGATACCCTGGGAAAGGGAATGGCAACCCACTCCAGTGTTCTTGCCTGGAGAATCCCATGGACAGAGGAGCCTGGTGGGCTACAGTCTATGGGGTCACAAAGAGTCAGACATGACTGAGCAACTAACACAACTGTCCTTCAACAAGGGGAAATCTTCAGAGGCTAACATTCTATGGGAACCAGAATCCAGAGGCAGAAGGAGATGCCGAAGTTGGTATCCCCCCTCTGGGCAGCCAGTGACCCCAGCGCTGCTGGAGGCTGGGCAGATGGCTGCCCACCTGTCTCTCCCAAGCATCGGCCTCAAGCTTCCCCCTGAGTCTTTAGAGTCTGCTGAATCTGAGACCGCCCAAGCTGAGTGTAGTTTACAGAGACCAGGGACAGAGATTATCCACTGATGCTCATGACCCAGTTGGTCCCTCCCTCCAGCCCCCATGACCCACATCCTCAGCCCCAGAACCCAGGAACGTGTCACTTTACATGGCAAAGGGGAGTTGGCAGGTGTGACTGCCTCAAGGATCTTCACAGGGGTGATGACCCTGGATTAGCTGGTTGGGTGGTCATCACAGGTCCTTGTAAGAGGGACATAGGTGGGCCAGCGAGGGTGGAAGCAGGGAGCGGTGACAAGAGGATGGGCCAGGGGCTGAAGGACACGGGCAGCTCTGGATCCAGGACAGGAAGCCCCAGCAGGACAGCCCATAGTTCATTCAGCACCCCACACCCCCAGAACTGTCAGAGCATCAGTCTGTATGCTCACTCAGCTTGTGGCCATTGGTCCTAGAAGCCCAAGGACACTAATTCAGAGGGGAAGTGTCTTTTCTGTTTGTTCTGTGAGATGCTCTTCTACTCAGTGGGGGAGTCGGTTGCCACATGACAGGTTGAAGCCCCCATGTGGTGGGCACGGCAGTGGGCACTGAGCTGCGAGTCAGGGTGGTGACAGGAGGCAGTGGACAAGAGTGGCACCAAAGTGATGGTTCCTGGGGGCAGGATGTTTCTCCGTCTGGTAACAGTCTGGTTGACATGAGTCTTACACAGGGTCCTACGTGTCTGGACCGCCTTCCTCCAGAGGTTGGAGGTCCTGCCCCACTTGTAGGAGTTTCTCAACGAGGCCACCTGGATTTGACTTGGACAGAACTTCCAAGAAGTAGCCACCAGGGGTCTCCCTTCTCAGTCCAAAGCAGCTTTGGTGCCTGTCAACACCCCTGAGGCATCTTGTGGAGGGGTGGGAGGGAGAATGAGGAAACTCTTCCTGCCACCCACACACCCATCCTCACCCCACTGCCGCCACAGTTAGATTCTGAGTTTGGGGAGGCATCTCGATTCTGACTCAAGACCGAGGATGCTGGCAGAGTGAGATCAAAACTTTCATGCTTCAGAGAGGAGCTGTGATCGGAACACCCTGCCTTGAGTCAATTTTTAATAACGTTTTCAAAACAATATATGCACCTCCTCCAAGGCAGCAGGACCTCATGTGTGTTAGTACCTGGGCTGGGACCATGATGTGTCCAAGTTGGGGGTGGGGAGAGAAGAGAGGCACCAGCAAGAAGGGTTTAGGTACTTTTAGGGGAGATTACAGTTTAACTTCAAATTTACTAGACTTTTGTCGGTGAATTTAACACTCAGAGCCCCAGCTACTCCCAGGTCCCAAGGTTTATGAAAGTCATTCCTCTATTTGAATCCTGTACACTGCAGGACCGTGTGTGGAGCAAACCCACCCGAGGTATGCCCGGGACATGGCCCTGGGACAGCTTTGTTCTCTCCTGTTTTTCCTCAAAGCTTCTGAAGGAAGACCATGTGAAAATGCTGTTTATAAACCTGGGATTTCAGAGGTCTCTGACCTCTCTCAACCCCAAGGGTCTCAAGCGGACTGAGAGTGAGTCTGCTAAGTGTCCCCAAGAGGCCAACCTTCTTCCAGGGCAGGAACTAGAAATCAGGGGATGGCCCTCACACCAGCCCTGGTTGGCCATAGGATTCTGGCATTTTCTTTGGCCACCTCTCATATAGTGGAATAGTATGCCCACTGGTTAAATGGACTGTGACGCTGTCATGGGCCTGTCCACATCACCAGGCGGCCGCAGTGGCCTTGGGGGACCAGGGTGAGCACGATCACTGGCACAACTGTCCACTGAGCCCTGGACCCTAAGGCCACACCACACTCACCCCCAGTCCCTAGAGAGCTGCTGGAGGAGGTCACTTCTTATGGGCTTGGACCCTGTGGCCGCATAAGCACCCTGACTGGCTGAAAACAGTCCTCAAATAGTTAGCTGCTTATTCACGCTCAGATTTTAAGCAGATGGGTAAACCCAGCACTGCAGGCCCTGCAGGTGGCAGCTGGGATGCACTGCAGCTTCTGCCCTCCCCCCGCCTCAGGCTAGCAGCCACACCCCAGCCGGCCGGCCGCCTCAGAGACGGGGCATCGCGAAAATCACCTTCGACTTATACAAGCTGAGCCCGAAGGATGTCATTGGCTGCCTAAATGTGAAGGCCACCATGTACGAGATGTATTCCGTGTCCTACGACATCCACTGCACAGGGTTCAAGGCCATGCTCAGGTAACGCACCCGGGAAAGCAGGGTCTGGACACAGCTACTGCCCTTCCTCAGCCCCTTTAGCCCTGGCCTGACTCACACTCGTGTTGTCGTAAAAACTTGTCACACCACAGACTTATTCAGAAAACTGAGACTTGAGCCAAAATACATAGTTTTCTCCAAAGACCGTTAAGTCCAAAATGGAACAAAAACCCTATATAAGAAATAGAAGAACCAAATTCCTTTTAAAAACCAGGGTCATGCATTTAAAACCTTATTTCTCAGAAATGAGGACTAAATTCAGACCCAAGGAAATTCTGACCTGGTTGTGCTGTGTGTGCTAAGTCGTTTCAGTCATGTCTGAATCTTTGTGACCCCATGGACTGTAGCCCACCAGGTTCCTCTGTCCATGGGATTCTCCAGGCAAGAATACTGGAGTGGGTTGCCATGCCCTTCTCCAGGAGACCTTCCCAATCCAGGGATCAAACCCAGGTCTCCTGCATTGCAGGCAAATTCTTTACCACCTGAGCCACCAGGGAAGCCCAAGAATGCTGGATTGGGTAGCCTGTTCCTTCTCTAGGGGATTTTCCTGACCCAGAGATTGAACCCAAGTCTCCTGTGGCTCCTGCACTGCAGGCAGATTATTTACTGCCCAGTATCAGGGATGCTCCTGATTGTGCAGAGTAGCCCCCAAACCTCGATGAGGACTCGCACACATGGTTCTGTTACCACTGACTGCCTCTCTTGCAGGAGCCTGCTACGGTTCCTGTCTCACGCTGCCCAGGTGACTGGCCAGTGTCTTGTCCACATGGGCACCTACATGCTCCAAGTGCTGGCTGAAACCGAGGAGCAGGCGGTGCCTGGTTCGCGCCCTCGGAGAGGGATCAAGAGTGGATAGGGGGCACACCCAGCCAGCCTTGACCCAGCCGGTCCCTCTCGGGGATGAATTTGGAAAATGCTGTGTTCCCACCACGTATCACCTGCTCAGGAAAGAAAAGGGGCCTGAGCTACTATCAGGGACTGGGCGGGGGTCCCTGGGGTGGTGGTCCCTGCGGTGGGGGCTAGGACGGCAGGATCCAGGGGCTGCACAGTGCCTTCCGCTCCACAATAAACCCACCAGGAAAGCTGCTATGATACACGTACTTCTTCCTCCTGTCTCCTTCATCTCAGGAAGTTTCACAGACGCTGAATCAACCAGAAACTCTCCGCTAACAAAGGCAATCGCTCCTAAGTCTCTATCAGGAGCCGATGCCGCCGGAACAGGAGGGTCAGACATTATTGGGGGTTTAACCCGGCTCCTAATGCGCCCAGAGACCGGAAAGCCTGCGAGCCTCAGTCTTCGGAGGAGAATAGGCTGCTCTGCCAGCCTTTCCAGAACAAGAAGCTGCTGGAAATCGGTCCTGATTAGGGTGGGCGTGGCCGAGTCAGGCTGGGCCCCAGGCCCCATCACGTGGTTTGGGAGGGGTTAGTGCGGCTCCCGGGAGAAATGGGGTGGGGGTTGGGGGCTGCTGGACCAGGGGACCCGCACGTGCCAGGTGCCTTCATTCTGCGCTTTTCCTCCTGAGAACCGCTGGCGCGGAGGCCTGGCCCCCTCCAGTCTGAAGGCTCAGGACAGTGGGAGACCCACGGCTCGTCCCGGAAGCTCAAACCCGCTCTCAGTCAGACCCCTGGGCCCTTGCTCGTGCCCCGCCCCCATCCTCCCATCGCATCCCGGAGCCCCTCAGTCCCCTCAGTCCCCTGCTCCCCGCCCACCGGACCTTACTCCCACCCTTTCTCCACTTCACACGCGGAGCAGCCGGGCCGGCAGCCAGGACTTCAGGCCGGGGTGGGGCGGGATTGGAGGGGGGGGGGTCGATGGGAGGAGGAGCAGAGGTAAAGCAATTGCCGCCGTATTCCTGGAAGCACAGCCTCTTTTTTCAAACTCAGCAAAAAAAAAAAAAAAATCGCAGGCATCTCAGGGTCCCGTTCTCGCTGATAGGGGAGACACCACCCCGCCGGCGGGCTCGCTGCGCGCTTCCCTTACAAGGAGCGCGGCTGGAAGCCCTTCCCCACGGTCCGGGCGGACGGAAGGGGCGTACCCAGGGCTCCCGGGGCTAGACGGCGCCCGGCTCCCAGCACCTCCGCCAGGGGCCGCTGTTGCCTCCGCGGGTGAGACGGCGTCACTTCCCGGGGATTCGGCCACCAGGAAAGGGACGGCCTCACTTCCAAAAAAGGAATTTTCACTCAGCGCCCGGTGCCTTGACTCAGCCGCCGCCTGACTCAGCGCCCTTTCCTCTTCACATCCAGGGCTCCCGGGCTGTTCTAGGGGACTGGCGGCTGGCCAGAGCGTCTGACCCGCACACGCAGTGTGTGTGGGGGTGGGGTGGGGGCGTGCTCTCCCCTCGGCCCACACCACCCCAGCGCCCAGACCGGCCTCAGGGCTGCAGAGGTGGAGGGGGCCGGACACCACGTCGCCCTGAGCGGTCCTCACGACACACTTGCAGCATCCTCAGGACAGTCGCGGGCAGGGCCGGGTCCCAGCTGTCCGGCTGTCACCACCTGCCGTGGGATTCCTCGGGCTGCTGCTGCCCGCCAGGCCTGGCCCAGGATGCAGATGGCCGCATAAAAATAGTCTAGGGCCTCGAGGTACCACTTCGCCGGCTGTTCTGTTGAGCGGAAGCCAGATGAGAGGGTGGGGAGGGCCGCCTAGGGCGGCTGCATCAGAAGTGGGCAATGGGGATGGGGGTGGGGTGCTCACCCGATAGGAAAGCCTTGCCACCCCCTAGCCCTCCGGGTAAGGAGCATCTCACCGGACGGTTCTCCTGGTTATCACTTTCCAATCAACCCCACTGCACCTGAAACGGGTCATGACAGCAGAGCTGCGGGGTGCTGGCCCACAACCAGGGTCAGGAAGCCAGGGTCCAGGCAGCGGTTACCAGTCAGTGAAGCCAGGGGAAGACGTTCGACCGGCAGCGGTTGTACCTGAAGCAACACACCTGGGAACTAGGAGAGGGTAGGCTTCACGTTCAGTATTCTAATCCCAGTCAAATGAACTTAAAAAATAAAAGAAGCTGGAGTCAAACGTGTGGTTCAGGACTGGTTACTTCCTCACCTGTGCAAGTGTGGGCGCACCTGCCTGGACAGGATGATGGGTGAACTTGTCAGCCCCTCCCAGACTGGGACAGTGGGCACAGACCTCTGTCTCTCCCTGGAGTGGACAAGTGGGCCAGGGAGCAGGTGTCTGGGGTCGGGTGGGGGGCACACACATTTAGCAGGGAAGGGACACATCGTGGGGTGAGCTGCTGAGGTGGGTGGGGAGGGATGCTTTCTGAATCTGGGGCCAGTGGGCCTGTGGGCGCGGCTGCCACTGCATTCCTGAGGACAGCTGGGACAGCTGAGGAGGGAGCTGGCTGGGCTGAGTCTGGCTTTCCAAATAGAAGGGTTTTCCTGTTGGGGAAGAAGTAATAAGAATTCACATGGCTTTGCATTGGTACACACCTTCTCTTAGGCACCCTCCTGGCAAGCCAGTCAGCAGAGAAAGCTGCCCACCCCTGAGCAGCAGAGGAGGAAAGGCAGGCCGGACCCCTCCCCACATGCCCTCTGCGCCCACCACCCTTGCAGAGAGCAGTCAGGATTAGCCACAAACCAGCCTGAGTGGTGGAAAAGGAATTCCAGCAAATATCTGGTGCATCAGAATCAGTTGTGACGTGGGTATGACTCTTTTCAAAGCACCTCCTGAATTTATATTTAACTCGGAGAAAATCGGTGGTGGAAACCTCTTTGCTTAGGGAGATCTTATTCAATTCTTCATTTCCCATCGTAATATTCTGAGTCCCCTCTATCAGAAAAGGAAAGTCCCTTGAGGCTGTGATATCTGTGTCTGTGTATTTTCTTCCTTCACTTACTACTGCTCAGTTAAGTTATGTGCTGAGTATGACTACAGGCAGGAAGTCTAGTCTCCAACCTGAGGAGTTTACAACCCAACCCAGGAGGTGAGCCTTGGCAGCTTGGTGAGCACTTTGTGGGCACGTGGCACTCAGGATTGCTGAGACATGGAGGAGGGGCAGATGAGAGCTGGCTCTGACACGCCTGCTGGAGGAGGGGGAGGGGAGTGAATCACATCCAACTGGAATCTGGGACCAGAACAAGGGCCCATCAGAACAGCCCACCTGCAGTGGGGACGATTCAGATTAACTTAATCCAATCCTCAGGCTTAAGCAGCACAAAACCAACTATCTCATTTGTGCTTTTAGTTGTGAAAGTGCAACATAGCTTTAAATATCTTTCCTGACAGCTTCTCACCACACAGCAGCCCAGTGGGTGATAAGAGGGGCTGGAAGAGAAGACAATCAGGTCTAAAGGATCCAGAGATGTGCAGGGGAGGAGCAGGCAGGCTGCAAGCTCAGGGGTGGGGGTGAGGAGGTGGCCTGAAAGTCTCTTATAGGCAGGAGGATCGGGTCCCCAAAGTGGACAGAGTTTGTTGTCAGGGGTCCAAGGCCTGAGCAGAAGACACAGCACAGAGAGGTGGTGGCCGAGGATGGCAGGAGACAAGAAGTGGTGGCTTCACAGGGAGGGGCTCGGCCAGACTCAAGAAGCCTAACAGACTCAGGCTGGGACCAACAACAGCATCCAAACAGAGAAACTGTTTCATGACTGGGCCCAAAGGTCAGGGCAGAATAGGGACACACAAAATTAAGTCTTTTTCCACCAATGAGACCACAAAGCAAGGACAACTAATTGGTGGACGCGGTTTCTGGCCTATAACATTTACCACCAAAAAATGTACCCTGGTTTGAGTACAAATGCTCATGGGATTCATTACTCACAAAGCACTGGAAACTACTAGTTGACCTCTGAGTGTTCAGAGGTCCAAGGCCTTTGCCCCAAGACTGCTTGCATCAGCAGCTCCTCTGCGCTCCAGGCTAGAAGTCAAGGCCAGAGGTGCCCAGCACGGATGGCACCCACATCCTACCACGACTGGCTGGTTATGCCATGCAGCCAGCCCTGCCCATGCTGTCCTTGGGGGCTCTGCTCTTCCTGTGCAGACAGGTCCCATTTGATCCTCTGTTGGCCGTGTCTCCACAGGCCTATGCTCTCACATGCTCATGGACAGCTTTTTCCCATCATTGCTTCCTTAATATTAACATGAAAATATCTCCATGCTTTAACAGTAAGCATGATGGTGCTTGCTATTTGCTCCCAACTCATGGCAATATTGTCATTGTTATTTTTTGTCTACACAGATGTTCCTAAAACCTCATGAGGATTATAGGATTATACACCTAATTGTTGTTCAGTTGCTCAGTCATGTCTGACTCTTTACGACCCCATGGACTGCAGCAGGCCAGGCTTCCCTATACACCTAACAGTGTTCACAACACAGTAAAGACTGTCAAAGAAAAGAGGGAGTAAATCCATGAATCATCATTAATTACTCAAATAGTATCCCACCACCAGAGCAGGCAGAACCCAGCACCTGACCTCAGCAGCTTTGCTGCCAGCGAGTGGGTCTGAGAGCCAGGCAGGTCCTAGGGACAGTTTCCATATAAACACACGTATCATCTTCTCTGTGCTTCCCATCCCTTCAGCATGGTGCTGTGTCTGCCCTTCTCTGCCCTCTTTTTCCCTCCCGAAACTAAAAGGTGGAACTTACTGCTCGTTCCGTCACCTAGGTCAATGTTTTATTTTGTATTTCTTTTACTGGGTAGATCACTGGTTTATTACAAAAGGATGTAATTCAGGACAGTCAGATGGAAGAGGTGTTCAGGGCAGGGCGCAGGGAAGGGGCACCAGTTCACCAATCCAGAAGTTCTCCTGTTTTTAAATAAAAGAATGTATATATTTTTTTTTTTAAAAGTGTGTATATTAACATTTCTTCATCTTAACACACACAACTACCTTCCAAATCACGTGATCACTTAGATCAGTTTCTATTTTGCTTAAATGTAACCTGAATTTTTTAGAGCTCAGCGGTCCCAACCAAGCAAGCAAGCCTGTCTCCTACAACCCTGAACAGAGAGGTACCAGCTCTCCGTCAAGTGCCTGCTCTGTGCCCCACGCCGGGAGAAGGCTTTCCACACCCCCACCCTCTGCCCAGCGGCCCTGCAAGGCTGCAGCTTCAGCCGTGTCCCCATGTGGGAGGGCCAAAATGAAGCCCACCTAACAGACCACAGACTCCCTGCAGTACTGACCTTTCTTAGTGGCGAGTTCTGTGCCCCCAAGGAGAGAACACAAAAAAGTCACAGAGGAGGGGATGGGACAGAGAACGAAGTGAAGCCCCCAGGACCGTCCTTGTGCAGGGGACACAGAAGAAAAGGTGGGGGGTGCAGGGCAGAGCTGGCAAGAGAGCCCCCCACTCTGATGCTGTCCTGCGGCTCCCAGGCCACCTCCACCTGGAGGGGCTCTGGCCCCCAGTGCTGGTGAAGGCTTCCCTCTGATTGGGGTAACACTGGGGCCAAGGAGAGAGGGCAGGAAATGTGTCCAAATATTTTTAATCAAGTAATGATGTTTGGGGGTTGGATGTTGTTTTTTGTTAGTTTTCAGTCTTTTCCAGCTTTCCTGAAGCTTGTCTATTACTCCCTGTGTTTAAAAATGGTGGTAAAACCATATCACCTGAAATACACCACTGTGGCCAGGTTTAAGTGTTTAGTTCATCCACATTGTTGAGTACAGGTATCCAAGACTTCTCATCTGGCAAAACTCATCCCTTAGTCTTTAATGGGAAAATGATACCAAGACAGTTTTAAAAATATGACCTGCCTACAGCTAGGCCTGAAAGCTGCCGGGCCTCGGCCGGTTTAAAAGCCCCGGTGAAGGTGCATCTCCTCACCTCCCCCCCGGCAACCCTCACCCTCCAGAGATGGTCTCCCTGGGCAGCCCCTGGGCCCCCAACCCACCCAGTACCTGTGTCCCCCCTACTCCCGGCTGATGGCCGCTGCCTCTGCCCCAGCCCCGCACACCCTGCCCTGTGTGTGTGAGATAGGGGTCAGGGTGCAGGGGAGCTCTGAACGCCTGGACGGAAGGTCCCCCACCCCCTTGGGCCACAGAGGGAGAGATGGGCTTCGAGGTCACACAGCTTATCAGGGGGTCACTGGGAACCAGATCGCAGGGTCCTGTCATCCCCTTCAGAGCCCTTCCTTCTAGAAGAACTGAAGACTGTTACACTGTGTCAGAGGTCAGAGAAGATGGTCAGGTCAGAGCGGACCATGCTATGTCTCAAAAAATAACAAACGCAGAGGTGTGGCTGGGGAAAGCCATTGGGTTAGTTACAGGTGAGACACTTTTCCTCTTTGCAACAGAACATGGCAACAATTCTATTATCATCCAATCACATCTGTTACAAATTTGATTTACTAGACTCAGCTTTTACACATAAATTTCTTCTTCATTGTGCACTTCCTGGATACATGCTCACTTCTTCCTTAAAAACAGATGACTCATACAATCAGATTGCATTTTAGGTGAACTGGGTTTTGTCTGATGTAAGCTAGGACGGGAGTCGATCAGTCATAGGATGTGAGAGCTGGGAGGGATCTGCCCCAAGAGCCATCTCTCTGTCAAGCGTCATGTTACATAAGGGTATAATGGTCCCATATCATAAAACTTGTCAAAACCTGGACTTTTAGCTGAAAATCAGGTCACAGGTGGCCATCAGCAGCCTGGCCTCTTCAAGGTCTTTCCCCAGCATGTGGACTCCTCAGCATGTGGAAAGGATGGGCCCCACCTGCCCTGATACTGTGCATTGGACCCGGGCAGGGAGCAGTGAGACCTGTCCCAGGGCTGGGACACTGGCCCTGGGTCCTCACCCCACGTGGTGACTGTGGAGGAGACAGGACAGGGTGAGAGGCTGAGGGAGGCGGAAGGCGAGCAGACAGGAGGCAAGGACCCAGAACTCTGTCTAGATCCGGCCCTGGGTATCACCCCTCCCACTCGGGGCTCTCGGGGATCACACGACTGCTGGCACATGGGGGCCTCAGAACTCACTCCCTGCCCCAAATTCCTGAACCTGCTTCAGGGCCCTTCCTCCTCCCACTGGTGACTGTGACATGGAATATGGCCTGGGGACAGCCGTAGGGGGGCCGCCTCCATCCCTGCCACTGGTGTGCAGACACAGTGAAGCCAGCACTGCAGACAGGAAGGTGCTTGCTCTTGTTTGTGTTTTTTTTGTTTTTTTTTTTGGTGCTTGCTCTTAATAACAGGCTCTATGGCTCCTGCATCCTTACTGGCAGCTGCTGGGTCTGTGGCCTGCGTGTGCCCTTGCTCTGGCCCATCCACGTTAGGGGCGGCCTCAACTGCAGTGGGAGCCTCTCAGTCCCACCTTGCCTGTTGTGCAGATTCCAGAAGCGCAGTTCCCAAGTTTCCGACACTGAGCCCTGGTCACTGCCCGACCCCCCTTGTGGTGCAGGTGGTAGGCTGACATGTGGGTCAGCAGGGAGTGTCCATCAGAAACTCCAGGAAATCAGCCTCCTCCCATTAAATCCACGTGACAGCAGTGTCCTCAAAGCCAGACTGACACCTACTCTCTGGCTCTGGTGAGAACCTCAGACTGAAATTCCACCCAAAGGACGAGATTTGACAAGGTGGTCATTTCGGCAAAGCGCTAAAGCTGCTGAAGTGGACACTTTTCTTTAAACCAAGAAGGGGCTTGATTCACAGGGACTGAGTGACCAGAGCTGAGGAGAGATTCTTCTAGGCGTGACCGGCCCTTGCTGCCTGCACCAGACTCTGCACCAGCTTTGATAAAGGGAGCGTTTCCCCAGAGTCAGTCATGAAACTGAGCAACCTCAACACACAAGCCTAGTAAGGGCGGGTGCTGGGTCATCCTGGGCTCTGACAGGAGCCTGGGGGGCTGTGCCCCCCACACCTAAGCTTCCCCAGGTGCCCTGTGTAGAGACGCGCGGGGACCTACAGAAAGGCAGAGAAGCAGAACTGCGGGGGCCGGTTGGAGGTCAAGGATGGCAGGGCAGGGATCCTGAGGTTAAAGAAACTGATGCCTGAAACTGGGAATGTTTGAAAAACTCCAGAAGAAAAACTTTCCAGTTGTCCCCCTTTTTCGAACCACACACATTAGGACTTTCCCCAAGTTTTCATGTACCTAGAAGGAAACCGCTGGTTCTAATGACAGAGGGCCACTTCCTCGCCATATGGCATTTCCACTTGGCCTTGGGGAGGGGGTGAATGGAGCCACCAGTCTCCAGTCTTCTCACCTGAAGTGTTCACAGGGAAACTGGGCACACTCAAGACAGAATGTCACAGGGCTCAGACCCCCCCCAGGACAAGCTTTCCTTTACAGATGCGGCCAGAGGACCTGAGGTAACACAGCTAACTGGAAACAGAGCCAGGGTTGAGATCCAAGTCACCCTGACTCACAGAAAAGTGGTCCTTCCTTTTCACCACACAAGGCCATCTGGACTGGGGCCGCTGCTCCAGAGAGCCTAACTCCCCCCTACAAGTGACCCTGACTCATGCCTGCCTGGCACACCAGAGACATTTGTGGCTCAGAATACCTGTTAGCCGCCTGGGCAACTGGGCTCCCCACAGGAGTGGCCTGGAGGGTACTGGGTGTCAGTCAGAGAGCAAGCCCTAGAAGCCTGCAGTAGGGGTCCAGGCTGCTGGGGTGAAAGTCCCTGGGGGCGAGGACCATTAAGCAGGGAGGGTGGAGGCCCAGGACCCTGATGCCAGCAACTGAGGAATGAAGCCTCTCTCCGCTGAAGGGGCTGTGGACAAACATGGCGAAGGGGAGGGGTCCCGCTGCGCCTTGCCGCCTTGTCAGCGAGGGAACAGGGAACCACGCTTTGCACAGCAGGACAGTCCCCTAGGCCAGGGAGGGCTGAGATCATTCCGCAGGGAATCCCCGACGCTCCGTGGCCCCGGGGAGAGAGGGGTCACCGGATCTCTCTAAGACTGACACTTCCTCCGTCCTCTAGCTTCGCGCCTGTGCCCAGGCGGGACACCCGCGTTCACATCCCCCACCTCTGCTGGCGAAGGAAAGCCGTGACTTAGGGGCGGGGAAGGTGAGGGAACCGTGGGGGAGGGGGGAAGCTTTCCTTCCAGACTCGGGAGGGAGAGGCTGCTAGGCTGTGCAGGGCGTGTGTGTGTGTGTGTGTGTGTGTGTGTGTAGGCTGTGCAGGGCGTGTGTGTGTGTGTGTGTGTGTGTGTGTAGTAGGCTGGGGGCGTGTGTGTGTGTGTGTGTGTGTGTGTGTGTGTGTGTGTGTGTGTGTGTAGGGTGCAGGGCGTGTGTGTGTGTGTGTGTGTGTGTGTGTGTGTGTAGGCTGTGCAGGGCGTGTGTGTGTGTGTGTGTGTGTGTGTGTGTGCGTTTTCAGGTTTAGCCGTGTGTTCACTGTAACCTGACTCCACAACGAACGGTTCGGACTTGTCAGAACTGAAGGGTATTTCAAAACCGAGAAGCAGTAGGCCGGGGACGTAAGGACTCGTGCCCACGGCGGAGTCGGAGCGCAGGGGTCAGAGTCACCCCGAAAAGATCCACTCCCGAGTCCCCCGGCCTTTCCACCGGCTGGGTTTGAACCCGCGGCGCGCGTGGACCTTGCGGTCCCGGGACCGACGCCGGCGGCTCCGGGCAGGCGCGCCTCCCTAGTCAGATCCACGAGACCGAAGTGCGGGGAGTCTCCGTTCTCCCTCCGGGCAGCGTAGCGAACCGGGGGGCACTGGGGGGAGATTGTCCGCTTCCCCGCCCGCCCGCTCGGATGGGCGCCCCAGGAACCCGCTCTGTCCCAGCCCGGCCTCCGGGCGGGCGTCCCTCCACTGTTCGCTAGTCGGTTCTCCCTCTGGGACCGCGCAGGGTGGAGGAGGCCCGGGGAGGACCGCCCGAGGGCGCGCAGGGGCGGGGTGCCCGGGGCGGGGGGAGGCCTGGGGGGGGGGGGCGCGGCGAGCAGAGGCAGGGACGAGCGGATAGAGGCGCACCCATGGATGGGGCCCGGAGTGGAGGCGGGACGGAGGGGCGAGGGGGTACGGGGGCGGGAGAGGAGGACCTGGTCTGGCTCGGGAGTTAGGGAAGAGCAAGCGGACCGGGTGCCGGGGGGACGCCGGGTGTGGGCAGGGCGCCCGGAAGGCTGGGCAGAGGGGGCGCGGCCTGGCGGGGGGGGGCGGGCCCGGCCATTGGCCGGGGCGGCAGGGGGAGGGCTGGGAGGGGCGGCCGGAGCCGGGTGGGGGACCCGAGCGCCCTTGCAGCAGTCGCCGCGCCGTCAGAGCAGCGAGGGCTGAGCGGCCATGAGGGAGATCGTGCACATCCAGGCTGGCCAGTGCGGGAACCAGATCGGCACCAAGGTGGGTGGGCGCCCCCCCCACGCCAAGCTCTCGGGCCGGGGCCGCGCGGGGCACGGGCGGCCGAGGGGGCGTCACGGGGACCCTGCCCCGCTCCCCGTCCCCGCGGCCCCGGAGCGGCTCAAGCGCGCCTGGAATCTGGCGGCCGCTCCCCGCGCCCCGCCCGCCGGGCCGGCCCTGGGGGACCCGGGCTGACCGTCTGTCCCCCTCCCCGCCCTTTGCTAGTTTTGGGAAGTGATCAGCGACGAACATGGCATCGACCCGGCCGGAGGCTACGTGGGTGACTCTGCGCTCCAACTGGAGAGAATCAACGTCTACTACAACGAGTCCTCGTGTGAGTGGCGCGATCCGCCATCCCCCCCATACCCCGCCTTTCCCCCCGGACCCCGCCATCTCCCCCAGGACCCCGGCCATCCCCCCGGACCCAGCCATCCTCCCCACCGGACCCCGCCATCCCCCTTGAACTCCGCCATCACCCCGTCCATCCCTTTCTGGGACCACGGCACCGCCCTGTGGGACCCCTGCCATCCCCTGCCCCCACCCGCGGGCCCCCCGGCGCGTGGGTGGTTCGCGCTGGAAAAATCCTCCCGGATGTAGCCCGGCGCCCGGCTCCTCCCTCGCTCCCTCTGGGGCGGGAAATCCGCCGTCGGTTGATTTCAAACAGGCTCTTGACCTCTCCTGGTCTGAGCTCTTGAATCTGATCTGTTAGTGCTGTGAAATCAGCTTAGTGGGGCATGTCCGGCTCTTTTTTTTTTTTTCCGGTTTAAAATTTATTTCCTAATGAAGGTTTTTGGCTAAAAATTTGAAAAACAATACCTCAAAAGATTGTCCCTTTGCAGACCTCCAGAAAGACTTTACTAAGCCCACTGGAAGATGGACCTCCATGCAGGCAGGGTCTTTATCTGGAGGAGTTTAGTTTAGTGCCAGCCCTGTCCTGGGGAGCTTCATAGGTATCCTGGTTACTCCTGTACTTTATTTTTGTAACAATGTTTATTGTAAAAGTGATACATAACATTCACAGAACAAACACAAAAGGAAGATGTTGAAAGAACAATCAGGAAGTGACAGGTGCTGCCCCTCAATATATGCACCTGTGTCCCCAGCTTTAGAGATAATCATGCTGTCCTTAGAGTCACTGCTGGTCATCCACAGGAGAGCTGGGAAGAGCAGGACACATAAACCATGGGGTTTTATTCATTAAGCAGCTATGATAAAAGGTCTGGAAGAGCAGGGCGTAAGCAGTGAGATTCCTGGATGGCACTGAGAAAAGGCCAGTATGTATGGCACTTGCTGGCCACCCTCAGACCAGCCTACTGACATTCTCTCTTCAGCCTGAGTGTGTGAGTAGCAGAACAGGACTTGTAGGACAGTTCCCAGTGCAGTCCTTGTGACCCCACCCTCACAGGAACCTCTCTTGCCAGTTGGCATGAGCACATGCTCACTTGTCCATAAATGAGACAGTCCCCCAGGAAACAGCTGTGGGCACACCTGAACCAGGTGCACAGACCTACTTGTGGGTTCACATGCATGTGAGGGAGAGAGGTGCAAAAGTGTCCTGGCAGCATGGCCGCTTGCTGCAACATGTATGCGTTATTTCTGTGGAACTAAAGAGTTGAACTGTGCACGAAGGAGGGCTGGGAAATTCAGGCGACAGGAAGTCCCGAGACCTCACTTCTCATCCTGCCTTTTCCGGGAACTTCCTGTGCCCTGTGCCTGGGCTGGCTTCCTCACCCGGACATGTCCAGGGTGGATTGTGTTTTCTGAGGCTCCCCTCCCCCAGGGCTGAGACTCTGTGACCCTCAGAAAGCCTGCTTTGTACATCACAGGCGGCTGTGCTGGTGGGACTTGCTCTGGGCAAGTGTGTTGTCCCAGGAACCAGAGACTGACTCGCATGGGTGGGCTCTGTTCTCTTTCAGCTCAGAAGTACGTGCCCAGGGCCGCCCTGGTGGACTTGGAGCCGGGCACCATGGACAGCGTGAGGTCTGGGCCTTTTGGGCAGCTCTTCCGGCCTGACAACTTCATCTTCGGTAGGTTCCGTCTTTCCTGCTTTCTTCTTCCTCTTTTATTTTCTAAACTTCCAGCTAATTTGTGTGCAAGATTAAAAACATCATATGGCATAGAAAAGCTTAGAATGGAAATCAACAGTCGCCAACCCCATCAAGGCAGCTTCTTGAAGGAAAGTAAACTTTGATTCTCTAAATGAAATGCTTACTAGTAATAATTCATGATTTTGAAACATTTTAGACATTAACTTCTTTTTCCCTCTCATAAATTACTAGCATAAAAAGACAATGATAATTTGTCTGTGGTTCCTATGTTGCTCGTCAGTGTGTTTATACCTGTGTTTCTTGTTCCATTGTCTATAGGCTGTTCTCCTTTCTTTCCAGAAGCAGGTACCATATGAATTGTTTTATCAGGTTTGGGCAAATCTTCCTTTCCTCTTTCTTCTCCCAGAACATGATGAAAGCACCTGTTCCTCTGCAAACTCCTAAAGAAAATTATGTAAAGTGAAATGAAGTGGCACTGGTTAATGTGACCAGCCTCCATCACCTTCAAGTCATGGTTTTGGGGAGTCAAGGCAGAGTCTTGGGAGATCTTATTGGTACATAAATTGATTCCCTTGGATTGGACTCAGGCCATGTGACCTGTTATAAAGGTGATTCAGCAAGGTACATGCTCATGAATAAAAGACCTCTCAGTATCATCTGCTTCCCCATCACCATGGCAACCTGCACAAACAGTGGGACAGATGAAGTTTCTAGTAATTTATTCAAGGGTTTTTGTCACCTTTGATATTTCAAATAGACCAGGACAAAAAGCTCTGGTGCCCCTTTTATTATGGCAAAAAAAAAATCTAAATTATCAATACTTTTATAGTCCACAAGTGGGGACATTTACATTCTTTATCTTTTCCTAAACTAGACTTTTGGTAATTGTTCTCAAGCAAAGGTGCTTCTAGATCCTGCCACCAACATGGTCACCATTAGCTACATGTGGCTATTTAAATTTAATTAAATAAAATCAGTCTACTTTCTCAGTTGTACTCCACACATTTCCAGTGCTCAGTAGCCAAGTGTGGTTGGTGGCCACCACATTGGACAGGGCACAGCTAGAATACGTCTAGCTATGCCCTGTCCAATGTCACTGCAGAAAGTTGTTATCAGACAGCAGTGCTCACAGCCTTAAAAGAGATATTCTACCAGATTAGGGGAATGAAGACTGTACCAATACAAACTAGCTTTAAGAGTGATTTTTAACAGTTGACACTATTTTTAACTAAGAAAATAACATGTTTGCCATGGAGAATTGAGAGGACCCCGCATGTCTGAACCTACTGTGTGTGCTGTTGGCTCAACTATTGTTTTTAAGTCATTATCCACTTAATAAAAGAGTCTGAGTTGCCTGTGGATTCACAGTAGGTGAAAACTGTAGTTTCACCCCATTGCCTTCAGGGTGGGTGAATTTTTTTTTAAAGTGTCATTCTGTATTCAGATATAGTTTGAAGTGATACAAAAAAACACTGACTTGAAGTAACTATAATTTTAAAAGTGAAACTTCTCTGCATTTGAGTTTATGCTTTAGAAAGCCACACCTTTTTCTTAACAAACTGCTGGTTGCATGGCAGCTATGCCTGTTAGTGGAGAGAGTTTTGTGGGACAGAGCAAAGGAAGGCGGACCTCGGGCTTCTCTGTACATGTAACTTTCTCTCCCAGATTCAGGGCTGGAAGGGAGTCAAAGAGCCTGGAGCCCTGAGACTTAACCCACACCCTGTGTGAGCTGGAGGTGAACCAGGGGCTGGCTCTGAGGCCTCAGGGATCGCTGCAGCACTGCTTCTACAATCTGGAGCCGCTGGTTAATGTCCCAAACTCTGATTGCAGAAGGCGTTCAACTCCTGACCCCCAAATATTTAACTGGGAACGTCTGTTGCTATGAGACAGTGGCAAAATATTTTCAGAAGCCTCCAGCTTCCTCCTCTTGGTCGAAGGCAGAGAAAACTTCACATCTGATAACTGTAAACACCCAGGAGACCAAGGGACTGTGTGAGCTGGAGGCAGCAGAGGGTCCAGGCCAAGGGGCTCCACTGACCATGGCTACATGTCGCCTTGAGTCCCCACTGTCCCCCGGTCATTGGTTTCCACGTGGTTTCAGTCCTTGTCCTTGGGGCAGCTATGAAGGGACATCAGTTCTAACCCAGCTCCAGGCGGGAAGCTGGGCCAGCCATGTGCTGGCTTTCAGGGGGAGGTGGCAGAGTCTTCGGGGCCTAGGAAGGACATGATGGTACTCCAGCCTCATACAAGAAGGCACCCAGCCAGGTTTCACTGTGGAGAGGCAATGTTTGTGAGCAAGAATGCAGCCACCTCCTGGGGAGGCACGTCTGAGGGGCTGTGCACCTTGTAGGAGGCTGGGCCGCCCTCCGGAGTCTGTCCTTCTCAGCCCAGGCTCACTGGCCTTGGTGATGTCACTCTGCTCACAGTATTTAGGTGGTTCCCTCTTCTCTTCACTCTTACCAACTGTCATCTGGTGAGTCTCGTCCACGCATCATTCTGCGCCTTCTGTGCCTATGGGACCAACTGTGATCCATGTTGCCGACTTGCCCTCCGTGGAGGCCCATCCCCCCAGCACCCCCAGCGGCTCTACTGTGGGGGGGGGCCTTGCCCCAGACTCCCGTCTTCACTGTGTTTCCAAGCTCTTGAGCTCCGTCAGCTTCATGGGAGGCGTTGAATCTCCGTAGGTTAGTGTGCATCTGCTCACTATAGTGGGGAAGTATAGTGAGGAATACGCTGCGTGTTTGTCACTTGCGTCCACCCCCCATCCTTTGCCCAAGTCTTCCTAGAGGCTGTCATCGTCCTTATGGATTTTTAGATGTTTAATCACTAATAATCAGTACCTCTTAAACTTACTGAAGAATCACAGCATTTTGGTGGTTCTTGTTTTGCAGAATTGCACTTTGCACCACTGAACTTAGCACTGACAAATGCTGTGGTACATCCAAAGACGTTTGAGCTAAGACTCCTTCCTGGTGTGAGGCCGGCCCCTGGGGGTAACTGTAGATTCCAGGGGTGTCCTGAGTGGGCCCTGCCCCCGAGTGCCCAGTGCCTGCCTTCTGCTGTGGTGCTAGGAGGGTCTCCATGGTCCGTCCCGCTGTGTCACCACCCCCAGCTCTGTTTTCCCCATCAGTGCATGGGGGTGGGGGTGGGATGGTGGTGAATTGTTGCCACCAGCAGGTGTAGACAGAAATCAGGGTAGTGTCTTTGGTGTAAGGGGGAGAGGTGCGCACAGCGCAGTGCCAGGAATGCCTTGGCCCCTCAGGTCCTCTTATTTCTGAGCCCACCTAACGTAGCCAAACGCCCTGCCCCCTCATCCTTCAGCCAAGGGACCACCACAGTCTCTTTTGTTCCATATGTGGGGAAACTTTGATAAAGAGGCTGATGGATCTCTTTTTTCATTTTTTATAATACATGATTCTTCTTTTCAAAACCAAATTTGAAATACCCACATACTAAAGAAATATACTGCCTTAAAGAGCCTTCCTGGCTTCCTCTACAGCTGGGTTTTTCAGCTGCACTCCACACTGCCTTCTTACCAATGAACAGGAAACAGCAGTGCCTTATCTTTTTAACTTGTCATTAAATAGGTCTGTGCATCATTTACTTTTTTTTATCATTTACTTTTTTATTGCTTTTTGTAGTGTACCTTACAATGTGCTCTAGAATTCAGTTCTTAATGGTTTCTCTAATGTCCCTTAAAATGCATATTAACATATTGATTTGAGTTGAAGACTAAACCATGTTTTTCTGACAGAAAGTAGGTGTTATCTGGGCTTCCCAGGTGCTGCAAGTGGTAAAGAATCCACCTGCCAATGCAGGAGATGCAAGAGACGTGGGTTCAATCCCTGGGTCGGGAAGATTCCCTGGAGTAGAAATGGCAACCCACTCCAGTATTCTTGCCTGGAAAATTCCATGGGCAGAGGAGCCTGGCGGGCTACAGCCCATGGGGCTGCGAAGAGTTGGACGTGACTGAGCGACTGAGCACCCACACAGGTGCAATCTGGATTATCCACCTGGTAACAGGGCTGCCTTGCCAATTAGGCTATATCGCCAATAGTTTTCATTATCGGAATGAGCTAAATCTGCAGCCTAAGGCATTGACAAAAATATATTTGAAATATTTCATTAAAAATCATACTGGTAACATTGTGTTGGAGTGAAGATTTCAAATTTTCCAACCTTTCGAAGTATGCTAGACCACATAAAGAGCCTTTCAGTGAAAGAACATCAGGTAAATCTTGGTGCAAAGCCTTTTGGAATCTTCCTGCTGAAGAAGGAAAGTTATTGATGCAAGTCAGGTGTTTCAAATTCTGCTTTCCAGAAACTTGACTTTGGGGCTGAAAGGTGGTTAAAAATACTTTCTGATGGTGTAGGTCAGTATTTAGTTTTTGGCATTTAACTCTGAAGATCAAATAATTGAACGAAATTGCTAGATAGTTAATTCTATTTACATGTTTATGTGAACAAGATTTCTCAGTATTTGTTGATATATAGGTAAAAACAAAGAATAAGGAATAATATGGATGCCAAACCTTGTCTCAATCTGGCAATATTTGATGTTCACACTTGGATAAATGAATTAATGGAAAAAATATAGTTCCTGATGATGATGAATGAGGGGCCCCATTAACGAGGGAACATATTACTGTTTTGAAAAGGAAGTATTTGTACCTAGTTCAAAATTCAAGAGAGCCCAAAGGATAGGGGAAGGAAGTTTATTTCTTAATTTATACTTTTTGTTCCCTTTGTCTTTTACTTTGAGGGAGAATTATCTTTTTAAGAGTAAGAATGGAATTACCAAGTCAGAACGTGAGTACATCTTAGAATTGGCAGATTTCCCTTGTCTGAAGCGGCTGGCCACCCTCCTGTGGTCCAGCAGTGCCGGGGGCCTAGGGCCCACACCTCACTCTGTTATCTATTCGCTTCATGACTTGTCTTAACCGTACTGATGGCCCCTCACGGCAATCCCTGTAGCCCTGTCTGAATCACGTCCCCTCTCTTGCTTGACCCCAGGACAGACTGGCGCCGGCAACAACTGGGCCAAGGGCCACTACACGGAGGGCGCCGAGCTGGTGGACTCGGTCCTGGATGTGGTGCGGAAGGAGTGCCGAGAGCTGTGACTGCCTGCAGGGCTTCCAGCTGACCCACTCGCTGGGCGGGGGCACCGGGTCTGGGATGGGGACCCTCCTCATCAGCAAGATCCGCGAGGAGTACCCCGACCGCATCATGAACACCTTCAGCGTGGTGCCCTCACCCAAGGTGTCGGACACGGTGGTGGAGCCCTACAACGCCACCCTGTCCGTGCACCAGCTGGTGGAGAACACGGACGAGACCTACTGCATCGACAACGAGGCGCTGTATGACATCTGCTTCCGCACCCTGAAACTGACCACCCCCACCTACGGGGACCTCAACCACCTGGTGTCGGCCACCATGAGCGGGGTCACCACCTGCCTGCGCTTCCCGGGCCAGCTCAACGCCGACCTGCGCAAGCTGGCCGTGAACATGGTGCCCTTCCCACGCCTGCACTTCTTCATGCCCGGCTTCGCCCCGCTCACTGCCCGCGGCAGCCAGCAGTACCGGGCGCTGACCGTCCCCGAGCTCACCCAGCAGATGTTCGATGCCAAGAACATGATGGCAGCCTGTGACCCGCGCCACGGCCGCTACCTGACCGTGGCCGCCGTCTTCCGGGGCCGCATGTCCATGAAGGAGGTGGACGAGCAGATGCTGGCGTGCAGAACAAGAACAGCAGCTACTTCGTGGAGTGGATCCCCAACAACGTGAAGACGGCCGTGTGCGACATCCCGCCCCGCGGCCTGAAGATGTCGGCCACCTTCATCGGCAACAGCACGGCCATCCAGGAGCTGTTCAAGCGCATCTCGGAGCAGTTCACGGCCATGTTCCGGCGCAAGGCCTTCCTGCACTGGTACACGGGCGAGGGCATGGACGAGATGGAGTTCACCGAGGCCGAGAGCAACATGAACGACCTGGTGTCCGAGTACCAGCAGTACCAGGACGCCACGGCCGAGGAGGGCGAGGAAGCTTTTGAGGATGACGAGGAAGAGGTCAATGAGTAGGGGCGTGTCCTGCGTTGGACGCCAAGGCTCAGAGGTCTTTTCTCCAAGCCTGGTGTGTCTCCTGGCTGCCCAGGGGAGTCCCATCTGAGTGTGGGGACAGGCCTCTCACAGGGGCGGCGGACTGTCCTATCCGTCATCTGGGATGGAGGGCGTCAGAAGAGCGGGAACTGGCATCCCTGCCCAAACATCGGACCAGAAGGGACACAAAAGAACTCATGGGCCGTAAATAAAGGGCTAAATAAATAAACCTCACCGTCTCTTACGTGTTCACCTGTGTCTGGGAATTAGGGGCTAGAAACGATGTGCTTTCATCCCGTGACCACACCCGGGGCTTCGAGGTGCCGTCTCTTAATGGATGTGCAGCGCTCAATGTAGACAGCCTGTACACGGTAAACCTAAGCGCTCCCCTGTGTTTCGGACTCTGCTTTCCTGACAGGGCCCCCACCTCCCGGGAAGCAGCCCATTCCACTCAGGGCAGGGCTTCCTTTCAGTCAGAGGCCCTCAGGCGGCCCTGAAACTTACTGGTGGCCAGATGACTCCTTGGGAAGCAATACAGCCCAAATAAAAGCCTGTGTCCTGGTTTCCAGCCAACACTTACATCCCCACAGGATCTTTCATCTGCGTGTGGCCCTGGGCTAGTCCGCCCAGCCTCCCCTAATAGCTCCGCTGGCATTTGGAGGAGCCACAGAAAATGACCCTCAGGCTTCCTGCCAGGGCTGAGTTGGGTGGGGGGCTGGGCGGAGTTGCTGTGGTTCCTCCGGGGGTTGCAGGCCAGCAGGCAGGCCCCATGGGGAGTTGGGAGGTGGCTAGGGCTGGAGGGAGGGGGAATGGGCACTAAATAAGGATCCCTCCCACCCCACGCTAAGCGCCCTCTGCCCTCTGAGGCTCCAGTCTCTCCAGGCAGCAGGCTCCCTTCCCGAAGTCTGGCTCCTCCCCTGGTGAGCAGTGTCAACCCAACTGCTTCAGCCCAAGTGATGTATCATGGTGCGTGGAAGCATTTGAGGCTAGTGCTGGACCCCTGCCCAGCCTCCCAACCTGCTGTGGGCCTCCAGGAACTGCTGAGCCACAGCCCACAGAGTCCCCATGCATTTCTG
Source organism: Odocoileus virginianus (assembly GCF_023699985.2). NCBI lineage: Eukaryota > Metazoa > Chordata > Mammalia > Artiodactyla > Cervidae > Odocoileus > Odocoileus virginianus. The sequence goes on along the minus strand of NW_027224344.1, from coordinate 710,216 downwards.
TGTTCACCCTGCCTTGCACAACGCACTCCCTCAGACACACAGCATGACTTGACCTGAGGGGAGAACATATCCCATTTTGCAGAAACTTGAACTAATACTTCGTGAGACCACAGTGAACATCTCTCCCCATCCCTCTGCATTGCAAGTCCCGATGGAGCTTGAAGAGACAGTGTCCTGCGCATGTGCTGGTGGCCAGGCCCTGACTCGCTCATAATCGGTAGGTATAGATGGGAACTGCACTGAGGCTGTGGCAGCCACACTGGGGCTCACTGGCACCATGCAGGACCCTTGTACAATGCCAGGGAGAAGTGGTCCCTCCTGAGGGGCATCACGCACAGCCCGGAGCCAGGTCAGGTTCATACTTGGCACTGCCTGGGAGCTTGGCCTTGACGGCGCTCACTGGCTCCTCTATCCACAGGGCCCTCCGGGTCCACAGGCTCTGCTCAAGGAGCACCTCGTCACCCCTGAGGGATGGGGGCTGTGGTTGGTACCCGCGGCCCTGGCTCCCAGGATGCTGCTGGCGCTGCTGTGGCCTGGTGAGCCAGAGTCTCGGAGAACCATCCCAGGACATGGGGGCCGCCTGGGCCACCCCATTGGTCCAGCGCCCTCCAGGGATGCCTGAGGTCAGACAAGTCAGCCCCACGATGCATTCCCCTGCATTAAGAACATACAACCAAGTCAGGACAGCACGAAAGGAAGGTGCTAAGAAGAATAAAATCACAAAGATGTGGGGGGTCTCTAAGTCCAGAGGAGGCACTGGAGACCGACGTCCTCCTGGGGCTCTGCCTGGTTCTGACCTTGGTTTGTGACCCTGCAGCCCTGGTTACTCTGGTGACGCAGCAGCACATCACCCCTTCTAACAGCTAAAGTGACCTCATGAAGACATACGGCTCTCCAGCCCAGGGGCCACGCTCTCTCCGCTGTTCAGCCCGCTGTGGTGGTCACACGTCTACTGGAGACCCACAGAGGGGACCGAGGCTGGGTCGTGACTGGCTCAGCGAGTGTGTGCCCTGATGCCATTACACGCCTCACACCGAGTTCACCCTTCAGGGTGGACAGGTCGCAGCGTCACTGAGAGTCTCATGGGAGTGGAAGAGAACCGCCAGTCTGAGACTAAACGTGGATGTCATTCAGTTCCTTTTCGTTGTATTTTCTGAAGGGATGTCTCCCAAGCAGCACCAGTGACCCTTGTGTGTTCAGAAGGAAAAACGCAGCATTTACACTTTATTTGTGACATAAAGAAGCCGTATTTACACAATACATTCATATTTTTAAATATGTTACACAGCTCTCCTAGAAAACCACTCCATCACAGAACAGCAGCATGTAGCTTGTGTTCCGTCTTTAAAATTTAAATCAAGTAGAAATACTCTTAATTTCACAGCCCATCACAGAGGGAGACTCTGAGGGAGGTGGGAGTGAAGGGCGGGTGATGCTGAGTACACCCCCACGTGAGGGTACAGGAGACTGGAGGCTGGGGACGCACTCCTGCCCCTGTGACCTCCGAGGCCAAGGACGAAGCACCCCTTCCTGCCGTGCCCTTGGGGCGGCTCTGAGGGTGCAGCACCAGGAGCTACGCAGGGCCGGCACCCTGGACCTGGCTGGTCACCTTCTCGCCTGCGGGCTCCTCCGAGCCCTCGCGTTCCCTGTTCCAGTCCTTCAGGCCCTCAGGGAGCGAGGTGTCCTCGTCCAGGCTGCCGGTACCTTCCACAAACTCCTCATACGTAGACTTCTCCGCAAATGGCCTGGGGCCCAGAAGTTCCACCATGTCATTCTTGTCTAACACTTCTTTTTCTAACAGCAGCAGAGCAACCTGGAACGTGAACACCTGCGATTAAATACAACCATCCAGCGCCATCGCTCCAAGCTAACCTTTTATTTACAACCAACCCCCTTTCAAAACAGGGCTTCAGGAACTTCACTCTAACTTTTAATAAGAAGATCTTATTAAAATAGCTCTTCACCCACACTAACTTTTAATAAGAAGTATAAAAATCCTGGAAAACACATGTCCCCAGGATGGGCAGGGCGGCATGCAATGTGGTGTGACTCTGTGCCCTGCTGGGGACGTAGGGTGGGGAAGGAGCTCTGCACACGTGTCAAGGAGGAACAACCCCAAGGAAGAGCAAGAAGCTGTGTCCCTGGACCCCACCCCCTTCCAAAGGAGGCAAGAGCTCCCCATGGCTCCCAGAGCAAGAGCTCTGGGGAGGCTGCAGGAAGAAGTGACACAAGTTGGGGGTGGGGATGAGGAAAGGATAGAAATGGTGGATTTTAAAGGGAGGCTGACAAAAAAGAGACAGACACAAACATGCATCTCCAAGTTCTGGTCCCTGTGTGGCTGAACTGTAAATGTGACAGGACACATGGCCACAGAAAAAGGGGGCCCACCAGCTACTAGAGGGGAGGTAAGCGATGGTGTCCATGGGCAGGAAACAGCTCACATGAGAGCCTCTGTCACCAAGAAATGAAGCCAGTTAAACTGTACATGGACCTCCTAGTAGACGCAGTTCCTCAGGTGACTGCCAACTTGGAAACTCATCACATGTGTAGTTTATGTTAAATGCTGTTTTTAAAGATTCTAAACAATAAAGCAATTTTCTTCTGTTTTTAAAGTTTTTTTAAACTTTATTATGGATCATTTCAAATATGTATCAAAAATACATAGAAAAAAAGGATAACTAACCCCATGCAACCCCATGTTAACCACTGTTCAAGATCATTTTTGTTCCACCTGCTCCCTGGATTATTTTGGAGAAAATCCCAGATGTCCTGTCGTTTTATCCACATGTTTGTCTCTAACTCTACGAGACACAGACTCTTCAACTCTCAATGCTGAGGACCTGGGTTCAGTCCCTACTAGGCAACTAAGATCCCCGTTGCTCCAGAGGGGAAAAGCAATGGGGAACCCCACCAGGCCAGTAGGCCTGCAAAGCACCTGGCAAGGTGAGTGCAGATTCAGCTGTGTGTCTGGTACTATGAGCAGACTTCATTAATCCCACATTCAAGTTCTCATGAGGCAGGGGCCAAGATCGTGCCCGCCTCTGCTCTCCGTCATCCCCACCAACGGAGCATCAGGACGGAGGGAGGAACTGGGATCACCGGGCACAGGGGGAATGGTGCCATCTGCAAAACAGCCAACCAATCACCCTCAACGGCCTCTGCAAACCATGCAGAGAAGTGTTCCCACAGTTGCCACCTACCTTCTCCACGTCAGCTTTCTTCTCTGTGAGGAGGGCCACTGTCCTCTTGTAAGCATCGTTGATAAGGATTCGTACTTCATCATCTATGAGTCTGGCGGTGGCCTCGCTGTAAGGCTTCTCCAACACCATGTCCCCCTGACGTGGGAGGTCAAAGGAGATCTGCCCAACCTTCTCGTTCATGCCAAACTGAACAATCTAAAGAAGAAGGCGTAGCCAGTGGTGGGCATCCATTTCTGCTCACAGGCTCATGGGTTTTATAAAATGTCAACAGGGCAACATGGACGCTGAATGCACACACTACTGCAGAACTACTCTTCAACCCAGCAAAACGACATGGAAGCCTTGAGTCGGCCAAGTAGACCAGGTGTTCTGCATAGACAGGGCAGTGGAGACAAGACCAGAAACCAGCAGACAATATCTACAACCAAGACAGGCAGCAAACAGGTGGGGACAGACCCCAGCAGTCACGACACGTGCGTGAGATCACTCTGCACGAGGGGCGGCAGGAGGAGCCAGAGCCTGTGACAGACGGAAGCCACGACCTTGGGCACCCAGAGGCTGCTCCTGTGTCACCTGGGCTGCTCCAGGAACCCAGGGGGGTGACTGCACTCTCCCTGAGTCCCTGGGGCCTGGCTGGGCTGTAGAGAGACCCCCATAGTAACCACACAGAGCCCCACCTTAAAAAGAAACGTCCAGAAGTAAAATCCAAACTGACTAGAAAAGAGGAGGCGTAGGTAAGAGAGGGGAGCAGCAACAGCTCAGAAAGCAGGAAGCACATTTTTCAAAAGTTCATGAAAACAACAGAAAAAGATACTCTAAAACCATGAAACTAGAAACACTGTCTTAATCCACCTTCTTCCTAAAAGATCAGGAAAACAAACTTCATGCAGATAAAGAAAGTGGGATGCAGGGACATCCACAAACAGATGAAAACTGTGACCCAACTTCAGAAAAGACTAACCAAAATCAGGAATGTGAGGAAAATATGAAATAACAACAGAAGTCAGAGTTGGGAAAACTTAGATGAGGTGCTAGAACACAGGAAAATGGAAAAAAAAAAAATCACAGTTGAGGAGTTCCCAAAGTTACTGACATCAAGCTCTGAGAGCACCCTGACCGTTTCTGGGAATGGAGGCAAATGGGGTGCGTGTGGGGTGGGTGCACGGGGTGACTGCTCCAGCTTAAGGGGAGTCCACGTGGGGTCCTGCAGGTTTGAAACTAGACTTAAACTCTGCAGACACGCTTCACACACTCTCAGTAAATCCAAAATACTGAGTGACCAAAATGTAAGTTTCTATTCCTAAGTTTTGATCACCTTACACTGAACCTCTCTGAAGGAGGAACTCTCGCCTGGTCAGCCGAAGCCAGTGGAGCTAGGGCTGCTTCGGAGCCTGCATGGCGGCGAGGAGGCAGCCCACCCATCCTCTCACCTGGGCATAGGCACTCTGGGTCACTTTGCGCAAGTCGTCCTGGGCACCAGTAGTGATCCTGCCAAAGAAGATCTCCTCGGACACGCGGCCGCCCAGGGTCATGCACATGCGATCCAGGAGCTGCTCTCGGGTGTAGAGGTACTGCTCCCGGGGCAGGTACTGAGCATAGCCCAGCCCTTTGCCCCGTGGGATGATGGACACCTGGCGAGGGAACAGCAGCACTGAGCACTGGCCGCTGGAGCCGACAAACTCACTGGTGAGCAGAGTACCATGGCTGGGCAACCCCATGGCCTCAGCCAGGCAGCTGGGCAGGCAGCTGGTCCAGGAGAGCATTTCCTCTTGGGATAACCTCACCCCAAGTGACTCCTACACAGTGCTTCTGTCTCTTACAAAACCCGTCTGCGAATGTCCAGGCCTGACAGTAGGGCTGCTCCCCTGCCAACCTGACCCTGGAGTGAATCCCTCCAGCTTCCACTTTTCTTTCCAAACTTTGTAACTCATCCATGTGTGATGCATCCCCCCAGTGCCATTGGCAGACGTTCCCACTACGTCCTCCCCAGCCACTAACCTTCAGGAGGGGGTCCGCGTGCTCCAGGTACCAACCAGCAACTGCGTGGCCTGCCTCGTGGTATGCCACTGTCTTCTTCTCCTCGGGCTGTAGGACCTGGGTTTTCTTCTCTAAGCCTGACATACAGAACAGAAAACAAAACCTGCTGCTTTAGCGACAACATCATCAAGAGAGGCTCACACACCACCACTCAGGGCCTCACAAAGAACACACATCACAGGCCTTCCCAGTCTAACTGGTTTTACAGCTGTTTATCCATCACCTACGTCTCACTCAGAGCACATTAGACTCACGCGATGAAATTTTTGGAAAACAGGAAGGCTATGAGTGCTTTTTAAAAGAAAACAACTAGACTGCTATGATTGAGTAGAAAACCTCTCCCTGCCTGCACCCTGTCTCAGACCCATCCGACATGGAAGCGTCTGTGCAGACACTCCAAGGTGCCTGCGAGCTCCAGGCCTGGCTGGACATACTCCCTGGCTTCAGAGTCACACCGTCAGCCCTTGTGCGGTCCACCAGCTGCCTTACCGCCAATCACTCGTTCAATTGCTTGTTCAAAGTGTTTCTGGTTTATGGAATCTGAAAGGTGTCTTGCGGCAATCAAAGCAGCTTCGTTGCACACGTTGGCAACATCGGCTCCTGTGAAAGAACACACCAGCTCTCCACCAGATACACCCGAGCTCACGGGCCACAGTTTTGAAGATGGACCAGACCAGGTCCCCACCACCAGCAGGTTCCAGTGCCCAGGCCTGCCCAGCACAACCCTGGCCCCTCAAGCACACTGCAAGGACCAGCAGTGGACAGACACCCATGGGCAGTAATCTATCTCCACAGACCATATGATGAAAGCAAACCAAGACTGTGCTTTAAAATGCCCACCAATTAATGCTTAGTTCTCTGTAAATTAACTTCTCAGAGAGAGTATATGGCAACACAAACAAGCCACAACACAACGTATGTGCTCAACAAAAAATTTTAAGTAGCCAGGCCCCTGGAACTCTGAGGCACCTGTGCCCATGAATACACTCTTCTCCGGCTGCAGGTGGTCCCTCCTGCTTCATGTTGAGTCAGCAAGGATGGACAGAGGGAACGAGAAAGGAAGGGTCGCGTCCTCTAGACAGAACCTAGGGTCGAGCTCACCCACCTGAAAACCCCGGGGTCAAAGACGCGAGCTTCCTCGCCAGTTTCTCCTTTTCCAGGGCACTATCCAGCTTCAGAGGTCGGAGGTGAACTTTGAAAATAGAAGCTCTTCCCTTAATGTCCGGCGGTCCTTGAGAAATTATTTTTAAGGAAGGAAAAAATCATAATGAAACTGCTGCAACCTCTCCTTGTGAGAACTGGCCTGAACCCAGGGCAAGAAAGCCATCTCACCAATGAAGATCTGCCTGTCGAAGCGGCCCGGCCTCATCAGAGCTGGGTCTAGGATATCTGGTCGGTTGGTGCCCGCCAAGATGACCACATTGGTGGTTGTGTTGAATCCTGGAGATAGACAAAGGCATCACTGCTGTTACATGCTGTGAGGAGGAAGATAACGTGTCTCAGTTAAGAATGTATGAGCACCAGATACATCACTGCTTATTTCCCATTATCTAGTGGCTTTTTTAAGTCACAAATTTAAATGATTTTTCCTACTATTCATTTTGCCCTTATCATACCTAACACCTAAAGATTTAATGATCAACTACTTAAAGACAAATTACCAGCACAGGACTCTCATTTTAGACACCAGAAGAACAACTGGAAAGCACAGGACAGACACAGGTCTCACAGGACAGACATAGAGCACTCACCATCCATCTCCACAAGCAGCTGGTTGAGCGTGTTCTCCTGCTCACTCTGCCCGCCGAAGTTGCCCCTGCCTCTCTTCCTTCCCACCGCATCTATTTCATCAATGAAGAGGATGCAAGGGGCGTTCTTCCGAGCAAGGGCGAATAAGTCACGGACCTGGATGAAAATCCAAGCACTGGGGTCACTTAACAAGTGAGTAGTATTATCCTAATAAAAACAGACACCAATCTTCCTGCCCCCAGGAAGTCCATCTGTGTACAGCACTGTACAGCACAGATGTTAAAAGGTGCAAGCAGCAAAGAAGTCATGTCGCAAATGGTGTGAAACTCATGTAAGGTAAGCAAGCATTTCTAAAATCTTGTCAATTGTTGTGTAAGAAGCACGAACACCAACAAACTGATGATACACACCTATGTCCTACTAAGAGGGAACAGGGTAGAGCTGTAGACTTTATAATAGTCACTCACAGACCCAGCCATGCAGGCACACAGCAAAGGTGTGACCCCTCAAGCCCACCCAGCCATCGCCCCAAGGTGGGCGATACCCCAGACCCACTGTGGCAGGGGTCCCACGCCCACCTTCCAACCTGCTGAGTTAACATAGCGAGAGGTGAGACTTACTCTAGCTGGGCCCACACCAACAAACATCTCCAAGAACTCAGACCCGCTAACGGTGATGAAAGGGACATTGGCTTCTCCAGCCGTGGCCTTAGCCAGCAGTGTCTTCCCAGTGCCCGGAGGACCAGTGAGAATGGCACCCTTCAGATAAAAAGAGGGAAAGTATACTAAACTACAATTTCAGAAAAATAAACTGCATATCCATAAATAATTTAAAGGTATAATCTGTCTATAAATTTTAGTGACATAACCTAAATATTTCTTAAACATGTAAACAAAGATAAAATGCTTTCATTAATAAAAAGAGAAGGAAAAGATTATTAGAAACTACTTTGTTTCAAAAAACCTGGCAAGAATGTGAAATACTTCCCTTACTTTTTAAGATTTTTAGTGTTGCTTTTTAGACCTAACAGTATATAAAGGGTGATTTACACTGGGAATCTAGCAATACTAAAAAAACCACCTGAGGTTAACTTCAAATATTACACTTCCAATTTACATCTTGCTTATTTCCTTTCCTTTAAAATTTCACAGATGAAGTAAATATCTAATCATCAATGAAGAACTTAAAAAGAAAAACATGTGTTTGCTCAAACACTATAACCACTTAAGTCGTGGAAATGCTTAAGTATGATGTGAACATATACTTAAGTAAGTACAAATTATAAAACTGTAAAATGTAACTTTTCATCCATGAAGGCAGGACATAAAATCAAGGAAGTGATGATTCCCTTTAAAAAAGACTCCCTCATGTAACTTTATTAACGAGTTTTTTAAAACCTTAACTAAACATTTTCTCTTCATTACTTAATGCCTGAGCCTGGTCCTGGGAGCAGAGATGGGCAAGGCTGCCCGAGACCAGCAGTAGGTGGTGGTGGAAGAGGGCAGGGACAGGGAGGTCCGCACTCTATGGAGCCCCTCGCCTGGAATGTGAGTGCCAGACCAGGCAGACAGTCCACTCAAGCTGCTGGGGGAGGGATGGCAGGGCCAGAGCAGAGGCAGCCTGCCGGGGACTACAGTGCTAAGACAGGGCGTCCAGTCACACTGTGGGGAGAAAGCAGCACAACGAAGGGAGGGAACACACATCCCTGGGGGAAGAGACACACTATTTGCAAGGAGACACATTCACAATTCGACTGAAAAGACTCAGGAGTTAAACAAAGACTAGCAGGTTACCATAGAGGAAGGAGAGAAGAGCAGCTACTGTGGAAGTAATCAAACTTCATAAAATTATAACCTCAGAGATCAAGAAACACTTCAAAAGATTTAGGGTTAATAAGTTGAAAACTGACTTCCGAATGTTCATTTACCTTTGGGATTTTTGCTCCCAGATCTTGATACTGCTTTGGATTTTTCAGGAAATTCACAAATTCCATGATCTCCAGCTTGGCCTCCTCGCAGCCAGCCACATCTTTAAACTTCACGTCGATCTCATCCTTGAGGACCTTGGCGGTGGTCTCTCCGACACTGAAGAGTCCGCCCATGCCCCGGCCTGTGCGGCCGATCCCGGCTGGGCCCCTCCGGATGGTATACAGCAGGAAGGCGATGATGAGTACGGTGGGCAGCATGCTCAGGAGGAAGGAGCTGCAGACACATGAAAGCAAAACTCAGAGAGCGCCTGCTCAGACTGCCCTGCCAGGGACCTGCCTCGGTAGAACATGCACACGCCCTACCTGGGCAGCTAGGTACCCCAACACCTCACCTAAGGCACAAGGGAGTCTGCGTGCATCAGTGTCACTGAAGCAGATGCTCAGAAAGTAAGACCAAAGGAAGACCTGCTCCTTATGCATACACTCTCCAGGGCTGCATCACTTCCACCCGAGAACCAGTACACACACAGGCTAGACCCATGACCTACTGTCACTACATATGAGTTTCAAAGAAAGTTGTTGACTTAATAAATTTAATACAATTCTGGTATTAGCCTGGGTAGACATTCCAGTTCTCTTACTGGAATGGATCAACTATTTCTGCAGGGGTGTCTTCTAAATATCTAATCTGTGCGAAGGCAGCAGTGGGGAGCGCTATCTCCCCAGCATGGTAGGGTGGCTTGTGCAGGCTCACACAGGCCCGGGGGCAAGGTGCCCACCAACTCTCACCCACTCTGGGGAGTGGCTCAGAGATGATTTACAGTCTCTGCCTTCTGTCTGTCTGTCTTAAGTTAATTTCCACGAAACTGTGGACATAGATGTATACTGGGTAACATAAAGCAATTTAGTTTAACTTAATCTACGAAATTTAGGTCAAAACCTGGTACACAGTTTAGGTAAAAAAACGAAACAAGAATAAAATAAGGATTCGCTTTCTAATTTTTCATCTATTACAAAACTGTAAAGGCTGCTACAGCAGGCAGCTAGAACCATGAACAATTTACCTTTGGTTTACTTCTAGAGAAAAAAAAAACAATGCACTGACAATAAAGGTTTAAAGAACATGCAATAAGACTCTAGGTAATGTTTTAGCACCAGCTTGTAAAGTTAAGTAACTGTATGATAACCTCAGGGACTGAGGGACACATCACCCCAAGTGTGAAACAACTTTGATAGATGGTGAGACCTAAATACCGCGGGGAGATTGTAGGGCTACACAAACCATGACTCAAGAGTCCCCAGAGCTGAGTAAGACCATCAGCTCCGTTAACATGCTGTTTTACATGTAGAAGAAAATCAAGCTTTATTTCTACTTTCACTCCCAAACTCTTAATCAAGGTATGTGTTCTGCATTTAATGCAAATGGGTGACTGCCTTGAGATCCACCTGGGCATCTGTGGGCAGAACTCAAAGGCCATACATTCCCAAGTAAAACCAAAGACAGGCAACCCCTGAAATCAACAAGCCCTTCCTCAAGGCCCAGAGCTGGTCTTTCTAAAGACAAATAACCTCTAAGGGAAGAAGCAGCTCTGACCAAAGAGGAAGAAGCATTACTTAAAAATCCTGAAAATTCTGTGAAATATAAACATAAAGGACAGTTAAAAGCTAGGCATGCCACTCTTTAACACAAAGGGGCTTTTTATGCTAAAATCCTACTCAAGGTCAGTGTATTGGACATGGACCCCCACACCACTGCTTAATCAAGATAAATATCAACATGCAAAAAACCAACCAGTCTCTGGCAAAAACTAGTAAGTTACCAATGGCTGCAAAGAACTCAGGCCAGATTCAGAGAATACAAAGTGCAATGTGCTGCCCCCTGGTGACAGAATACACCGAGAGCCTGGGGCACACCAGCAGCCTCCCAAGTCCACTGCCCAAGGCTCACCCGTCGCTCTCGGCAATGTAGACCACAGGGACCCGGTTCTCCCCTTCTATGCCCAGTTCCTGCTGCAGAGTCTCCAGGTTCCGCTCAAAGGTGTCCACACTGCCAATATTGAACCAGACGTACTGCTGTAAAGACAGGAAAGCGAAATGTCCTAATTTTGTTAGGGAAACAAAAGGAAACAAAGGGTTTAACTTCCTAAGAATTTTCCAGAAATACTGCAAATTTACAAGCTAAAAAACCCAACAATGAGATTAAGATTAATTAACTCAAGACTGGTTTAACAACCAGAGTGACTAAGTTTTACTCAGTGAGAACCCTTGGCCAATAAGTATTTCTACAGTTCCAGCACTCCTCTATGGTCCTAATACTATAAACTCAGAAACACAAAAACTCTACTTGAAAAGACAACCCTTTTCATAAACAAACAAGCATCCTTTCCCCAGGACTTCTCAGCTGTCTGGTCTCACACCAGGGTGCAGCTGCAATGATACTCCTCAGTGTCGGGATGGGCTCTGGCCCTGAGTGAGCCGGAAGTTCGTAGGATGCCCAGGACTGGGGCTGGGCCTGGGGCTCTGGCCCAGGAGGGCTGGGAATCACCAGGAACCTCACCTGTTCCTCACCAATAATCCCCTCAACTCAACCTGGTGTCTCTGGAACAGAGCTCAAACTGGTTGGACAAGAAATACAAATATTTTTAAACAATAAGAACAACAAAAAATAAATAAATAAAATAAACAATAAGAACAGAAATAGAAATTAACATCGCAAAACAGTTGGGAGACATATGATCAGAACGCTTCCCCCCCCTCCCCCCCCCAGAACACTTCTTAAACTGATTTGACAAAAGCTGTCTCAAGACATAAGCAGTTCGGATTTTTCTTCTTAACCAGTTGTTCTCAGTCTTGAAAAACCATAGATACTGGAATACTGAAAACCAGGTTTTACTCACTGGTTCCTAAATGTACAGCCAATGTGATCACCAAACCCAAACCACTGACCCAATTCTTGCACATGTGATGGACACAAGGGTCACACTGTCACTGTTAGTGCAGATCACAGCTGCTCTGCTGCCCGGCTCTGACACAGCCAGTGTGAGGGAACCCTGGCTTTTCAATTTTAAATATGAGAACTTAATTACAGTTAGTTCACATCACTTAATAACATCACTTACTCCATCAACAGGAGTTTTTCCTGGTGTAAAAGTCACTCGAACAAATCGCTTGTTGACAACTTCCAGTCTGTCTACCTGGAATTTTAAAGAAATATTCAAACATAAATCTACAGAAAGACTTGAGACATTTTTTTAAGCTCATCTGAAATGCATGTATTTCAGACACACAGAGAAAAATGATGAATAATGTAAAGACACCCTGTGTTTTCCCCTCCAGCTTGAGAAACAAAACATCACAACCAGCTGAAGCCCCCAGTCATGCTCCACACCCCGGGGGGGGAGGGGGGGGTGCCGCTGTGCACTGGTGCTGGCCACCTCAAAGCACGGCCTGGTCCTGGGCCACAAAGACCTAACCCTAAACAGACATTCACTTCTGCCTGTTCTTAAACTTTACAAATGATCTCGTCTGGCATATGTTTTTCTACAACTTTTTCTTCTATCTCTGTATTTGTAACACCCTTCCTTGCTGACATGTCAGTTCTGCACAGACCCCAAAGCACACCCCAAGTTATTTATGCGTTCTGTTCAAAGACCTTCAGACTGTTCCCAACACTCCCCCAACACCAACAATGCTACCGTGGACGCTGCTACGCACCACGCCCGGGCCTGTCTCCCGGAGCTCCCTGGAGTGCGTGCCTGTGTGAACACAGCCGGCTGGGCTGCAGGGGCAAATGCCCTCAGCTCTGCTGGAGCCGCACACTGCTCTCTGACTCATGCTCCCGCCAAACGTTCTCTGAAACACTCCCGCTGCTCTAGGTCCTCACTTGCCATTACAAAACTTCCTGAATTTGCCCCTCTGAGGTTTGAGATGGTTTGACCTTGTTTCCCAGGACCCTCCTAACTCTATGGACTCTTTGGTCACTTGTCACCTCATCCCAAGGCCTCAGGCTGCTGGGAGCTGAGTGCCTTCAGTGGGGGCCCGCTCCCTGCTGCCATCAAGTCCACTCTGGCAGGGAGTCTGGAAGGTATCAGCCCAGGATGCAAAGTGAGGGAGCCTGGGAAACCCCAGGAAGAGTCAGAACAGGGGCACACTATCTGAAAAGCACTGACTAGAGGACTCTGTCCCCCTTAAACCTGCTGGGTCAACAGCAGACCGACTGCGGAGAACCAGCTGGTCAGGAGGAGACGTGACGACAGAGAACCCTCCCTGAGGCCCGTCCCCACGCTCAGAGGACAGAAGTTACTGCTCAGAGTGCAGGTTCTCCACGACACCTGGGAATTACACACCTGAGAGCCTCACTTTCATGAGCGAGACACCTGCTTCAAAATCTGAAAGACTGTTTCCATTCTGTTTGTCCTCACCTTATTAGACAAACTTTAAAACTAATTTTAGATTCTTTATATTTTTTTAAGTACTAATATCCTTATTTTATTCATTTCATGGATTAAAAAAACTTCAGTAATGAGAGGTTAAGTCATTTCCCCGAGGCTCAGATTGGCCAAATCCTGCTTCTCTTACTATCACTTTGTTTCCTCACTTCTAAGATGGACATTTTCCATATTTTAACCTCTCAGACACGGAATGTACGTGAGAGCTGACAAGATGTCACAGTGTCACTGGCAGTCCACTCAGTCTAAGTCACATGTAAATATGTGCCTTATAGCCCACTGCATCTTAAATGAGCCGAAACAGGGTCTAACTGGCAAAGACCCAGCCCAGAGGCAGAGCTCCTGCCTGGGGCCTCATTCAGAGTCCATCCGCTCTCGCAGTAAAACCTGATTCACTTATTCACCCACTTTCAGGACTGCAGAAGGTCACAGCAGTGATGCTGTGCTGGAGCCCAGAGGGGCTGACCAGGAAGGGAAAAGAGGCAGCTGATGGCAGGAAGGAGAGGACCGAATAGACGAGGCGCTAGAGCAGGTCAGGAGCAGCGGCTCCAGAACTAGGCTCTCCAGGGCGAGCGATACAGGGGGTTCATGGTCAGTCTGGAAACTGCTGGGTCAAAACTCACAGGTTCCTTGGCTGCTGTACTTTCCAGCATTAGAAACATCCAATACAAGACTTGATGACGAACAAGTCTGGCAACATGCTGGCTGTTTATCACTTTATTGGCCTAACCTGAACTCACCCTTTGATCCCTGCAGCCTGTGGCCCACACGATACTTACTACTCCCTTGGAAAGATAGTTGTTGGCAAAGTCCTTCCATGTGATTTCTCTCCCGGAGCTCTTGAACAGGAAGTAAAACAGGAATCCTCCCCAAAACAGAGCGGTCCAGAGAAAGTACATCCTGAATTCCTTGTCATCCCATGGGATGTCACCCTGAGCGAGGAAGCAGACGTTTGTATGAAGGGTGAGATGAGACAACGCAGTCTCTGCTGTGCGGGGCATGAACCCTCCCAGGGCCGTGAGCACCACTCAGTCTTTCCAGGGGCAGGCAGGGGCCAAAGCCACGAACCGAACCTTCTGGAACCTGGACCACCAGTGAGAGTCATCCTTCTTGCCACCTCGTTTTCCACCGCCACCAACTCCTCCAGAAGGACGCGAGGCAGCGGCTGGCTTGGGTTCTGTTAATAGACAGAATGTGTCCATAGCAGCATCTGAATCTCTCAGCAATGTCTCCATTAACGTTGTTTAATGAACTCATTGCAAAATGCATTGTGGCAGCTGATCAGTTACTAAACACAGTGCTATGAGGAAGCCTGAGACTAAGAAAGAGTGGGGAGCCCCCAGGGACACTCCAGGCACTTCACACACAGGGGGCTCAGAACTGACTTAAGCTAAGATGTTCCTTGGTCAGTGACAACTATCAGAAACGTCATAAACCAGGAGAAAACAGTAAGTTCAAACATAGTCTTTTGAAACAGTACCTTTTTTTTCTCCCATAACTTCTTTAGGTTCACTAGCTTTTTTTCCATTTTTTCCATTGGGAAAGTATTTTTCAAATCCTGTTAGAAAAGGAAAAAAAAATTAATATCTTCAAACTAAAATTTATCAAGTTTTGTGTACGTATGTTCTTTGTTTTTAAAGCAGCTGATTCATCATGAAAAAGAAAAAGCTACAAATACAGCATTGCTTGTGCAGGAGTAAATTACAGTCTAGATGGTACAGTCACAACCCTGAGGAGTCCGAGAAGTCTTGCTGGCCTGCCCAGGTCATTACTGACAATGGTGCCACATTTGAAGGCAACACAATGTCATGGCTTTGATCACATGAGAGGGAGGAGGTGGGGTGGTTAGGAACCAATTGAAACCACACCTCTGCACCTGCCCCGCTGAAGAGGCCAAGAGTGAGTCTGTGTAACAATGTCCTTCGTCACAGTCACATGTGAGCACTTACCTTTTGGAGGCCGAGAACAGAGTCTCTGATAAGCAGCAATCACATCTGTCAGAAGGGAATTCCTGCTGGTTTTCGCCTGAGTCGTGGCGTATCGATAAAGCTGCAACACAACAAAGAGAGAGAAGCATGAAGGTCACATCAAGGTGAGTCTAAAACGAGCTTCATTTTACCCTTCAAACAGGTGATTACGGACTAGCACAGAACGGCCCCCCATGAAGGAAGCATGAGGGTTGTCCGGCACTGGGCTGCTCCAGTCCAGTGAGAACTAGGAGACACACACTTTACCCAGAAGACCAGAGCACCTCCAACCTAGAAACCTAATTAAGAGCTGCAGCCTGAGTACAATTCCCTACCAACACATTGGCTTTGGCATTGTTTCCTTGATGTGTAGCATTCAAAAGGTAAACTCCCATGAACATCTGCCACCCCACCTGCAGGGTCTATCACACTGCAAGGTCATTTATCTGACATTACAGAACGATGCTGTTTGTGAGCACAATACTAACTTTACCTGGGTTCAAAGACAAGGAAGTCATGGTCCAACATCTGACAGTCCTTATATTAGCAGCAGCATTTGCTGAAGCTATTTGATACACTGTCATCCTGCTAAGTCCCTTTATAGATACATCTCTGCTTTAAGTAACATATTTGCTAAAAACTGTAAATACCGCCTAGGTATGATTGAGTGAAAGTTGCTCAGTCATGTCTGACTCTTTGCGACTCCATAGGCTGTCCATGGAATTCTCCAGGTCAGAATATTGGACTGGGTAGCCTTTCCCTCCTCCAGGGGATCTCCCCAACCCAGGGATTAAACCCAGGTATCGAACCCAGGTCTCCCGCATTGCACGAGGATTCTTTACCAGCTGAGCCACAAGGGAAGCCCTGCCTAGATTTATTAGAGTATAACATAAACAAATTGAACAAGCTCCTTATTAAATGTTTAGGCGTAGAGGCAATGAAAGGGATATAGCTGAATCTGACAGTTAAGAAGTTCAAAAAAAAAAAAAAAGAAGTTCAAGTGATCCTATCCTTTGGCAAAGTGAAAAGTTCACCAACATTTTTTTTTGGAAGACAAGCTTTTACATACAGGAGAGAGTGTTTAAAGTGAAGCTTATCTGCATTAGACCCATCCTCATTTGCCTCCTTTATGGTCCCATGAGAAAAATAAAATATCACAAAACCATACAAAATCACTTCACACCCAATAATGTGGCTATAATTAAAAAAAAGAGAGACAATATCAAGTGCCGGTGAGGATCGGCAGAAATTGGAGCCCTCATGCGCTGCTTGGGGAATGGGTGCAGCGCTTTGGAAAAGTTTGGCATTCTCCAAAATATTAAATGAAGAGTTAAGTTACCACACAATCCAGCAAATTCACTCCTACTCAAGGAAATGAAAATATGTCCACTCAAAATCTTGAATGTTTATAATATCATTTTTCATAATAGCCCCAAAGTGGAAACAACCCAATGTCCATCAACTGATGATGAACAGAGAAAATGTGGTATATGCACACAACGAAACTTTATTCAGCCATAAAAAAAGAATGAAGTAGATAGATGCTACCATCAAATCTTGAAAACATTAAGCTAAGTTAAAAAAAAACAGACACAAAAGATCACATACTACATGATTCCATATTTATGAAACATCTGAAACAGGCCAATAATAGAGACTGTAGGTCAGCAGTTGCCTGGGCTGGAGGAATAGTTGGGGAGAAACAGGGAGTGACCACTAACAGTCATAGGGTTTCTTCTAAATGTTCGGGCCACAGATAGTGGGTGATGGTTACACCACCTTGTGAATATACGAGAAGCCACAGAACAGTACCCTTTAAAACAGTGGACTTCATGATATCTGAATTAGAAAATGTCAATTAAAAAAGAATGAGCTGATTTAACACCAAATCAACACACAATTACTTGCAAAGTAGGACACCGTTCTTGGGTGACAGCAATGCTGGTCTGAGAGAACCTGGAGCTTCTGTTGTGTTGGACCCTCCCTGATGGCTGAGAACATTTAGCCTAAGAAATAACCATTGACAATGGATAAGAGTGTGTTGTATGTGAATAAATATTTCCCAATGCCAAATCCTTTAAGGGTGTGGATTGAAATGACCTGGTATCCACGCTGGACAGGCCAACAAGTCACCGAGTTTCTGCTCCAGGCCTGGTACTGCCAAGCAGAGGGAATCCACCAGGGGACCAGAAGCAGCGCTGCCCGGAAGAAACTCAGAAACGACAGAAAGGTACCACACATGCAATACAAAGCCTTCAGTATAAAGGTGGAGAGGCAGCACAGAGAAGGAAGGGGTCACGTGTAAGGGAGCCAGGGATGTCACAGGGAAGTGACATCTAGCCTGGAACTTGAAGGACCCAGAGTTCCATCAGGCAAATGGTGTTAGAACTTTCAATTTTGGTAAAGCTGGAGATCTGATTTTTTACATGATGATCTTCAATACATCTCAAGATACTGGGGGCCTCAAAGTCACACATCTACCACGGGAGAAGATGAGTGGCCCCAGGATACTACTGTGAGAATCAAAAGTAATAAGACATGGAAAGCACTTTTAAAACTGTGTGGCAATACCCACATTTAAATTACTTCCAATTATTCTGAAAACCACTTAAGAGTAAGCAGCTTTCCAAAAAAAAAAAAAAAAGAGTAAGCAGCTTTCAGAATATTGCTATGATCATACCAAGCAAGTCTTCGTGTGACAATGAAGTGCAGAGCTGGGTACACAGTATAAACATTATTAGTTTGCCGAATAATAAGCCTCCTTTAGGATCTTTTCAAATTGTGTTGAGCAAGGATACCTCTAGCAATAACCTCTGACTGCATTTAATGATAAGATTATTTTCCACAAAAGAACCATCGATGAATTTTTTTCTCTATCTAATCTAAGCCCATCCAAATAGCACATATAAAAGACATGAATTTGCAAAACTTAAATATAGAGCACCTCACTTAGACAATTAGGTTTTATGTTTGATGATGTATTTTTCAGTTGTGAAACATCAGTTTTAACCATTTGAGGATTATACCTGAAAACACACATAGAAATCTTTTCCCCAGAACCTCATTATGAGAACAGACTTAACAGATGCACAAACCTACAGGAAAATCCAGGGTAATTCTCCAGCGCCCCCACCCAGATCTTCAGGGCAGGACCAAGGAATGTGTGTCACACACCTTCACAAGCAGGAGACTTCCTCACACCTCGGTATTCGAGGTTCACTCCCAATCAAGGCCTTTTAGAGAAGACTCCTGACAAAAACCCTGCAAACTCACAGGGCAGATCCCTACCTGCCTGTTACAGGTCTGAGTCCAATACTCACAAGAAGCAAGAGAAGGAGGGATTAGAGCAAGTAAGACAAGGAAACGGATGCAATGCCAGAAACCGGAAAAAAGGCCTCATGTAGGGCCATTCCGAGCGGGAGAGAGGAAGACCGACAGCCGGGCAGGGAAGGCGGCTTCGAGGAGGAAACATCAGGAACGCCCTTTCCGTGGAGATCCGAGAACACCTCCTGGGCTGACCCCCGGGCTCGCCCACCACCGCCCGGGCTTCGCGCGCGCTCAGTCTGCACTGGGAGTGTCCGCCGTGGGCACGGCCAACTTCGGCTCCGGAATCCCGGCCCTGACGGCGACAGAGCAGCGCCCCTCGGGGGTGGGGGTGGGGGACACCGTTAAAGACCCCATCTACTAGTGTCTTGTCCGCCGGGCGGCGACAGCCCCACCCCCGAGCCCGCACCGTAGGCTCCCACCCAGGGATCTCCGCTCCGCAGGCCTCCCGGGCGCAGAGTAGCCCCGCCGCCCCGAGACCTGTCTTCACGCCCCCCGAGGACCCACACCGAGAGCGGGGCCTGTGACCTTGACGCCCGGTGCCGGGCCGGAAGCGGGCCGGGGGTGTCGGACTCACCGTCCGCAGGTAGAGCCGTTCGGTGGAGCCCGCGCGGCCGCCAGGCACGAGCATCGGGGGCAGGCTGCGGGGCCGGCAGGCGCCCCGGCCCCACAGCAGCAAGCAGCGGTGCGCCATGGCCGCCGGCGCGCCGCTCAGGCCCGGAGCGGACGCGGGGGCGGCACCAGACTGCCAAGAGGACCCGGAGCGGAGGCCACGGGACCGCCCGCCCGCGACCCCACGCTCGTCTGCGTCTTCTCACGCCTTGTCCCGCCCCAGCGCGTTGACGTCAGCCGCACGGCGCCGCGCCCTCGGTCCCCGGGCCACGGCCCCGCCTCCGGAGCGTCACCAATCAGGACCAGAGGCGGGGCTGAGGAGACACGCTCTCAGGAGGGGGCGGGGCCGGGTCAGGCGCGCGCCGAGGCGCTGCACCTGTTGGTGCGCCCAGCGGACGCTGCTGAGGCCCCGCGCGGTGTACCTTTCCCTCAGCCTGGGGCTATCTTTGACCCTTCGGACGCCTCTCTCGGTAGGTCCCTCGTCACATACTTTATTGAGCGTCTGTTCTGTGGGGCCTTGTCAGTGGCGGTGTCGTCAGGAACCCGGCCGACGGCAGGTGAAGCGGCACGGCCGTGAGGCTCCCACAGTGAGGGGAACTTGTGCACCCGGGCGAGGTAGGCCCATGGGGCCTGAGGGGAAGAAATGAGGGAAGAGGCGTGAGAGACTGTGGCCGGTCAAGTCGTGAGGACCCTGCTGGGGGGAGCGGGTCCCGGGCGCGTTCTTTCTCGGTTGGGTTTGAGCAAGCAAGCATGACCGCGACTGAGGTGTACGCAGCACGGGCTTTCCTCAGCGGCCGAAGAGCCGGGAAGCGGGAGCTAAGTTCAGGGTTGAGTCTCGCCGCCTGGCCGCGGCCCCGGAGGCTGGGTCGTTTCCTCACGGGGAGGATTCAGAGGCTGCGGGGCGGGAGTTGGGGGGGTGGCCGTCCCAAGTTTCTCCCCGCGAGTCGCTAACGTGGGCGGGACGGCGGGGAAGAGGGGTAACTAACGGACGGGACTCGGGGGACTCCTCTGGATCTTCCCGTCGCCGCCTCCTCAAGGGGCAGCGAGTTTTGTTCGTCGTTTGGTCTTTCGGGTCTGTCATGGTGGCCGGCGCGGGACGGGCGCTGCCCTGGTGCGGTGGTGATTCTGTTGTAACGAGGGCTTAACTAGCAGAAGGTTACTATCCGACACGGAGGTTCCCGCCCTTGTCTGTATCCTCAAGGACCCCGTGGTCTCAGGATGTAGGGTTTCCTGTCACACGGCCCACGCCCCCTTCTGTGCTCATTCTGCCTGCTCTAACATTGATTGCCCCTCTCAAGGAGTCTGGACCCTTAGAATCTTTTAAGGGTCGAAGGGTCGGTGGTCCACCTTCTGTAGCTGCTTCAAGCCGAGTGGGGGCTTGTCCCTACCTGTGGGGTCCAGACCACCTTGTTGTCAGAGGTAAGGGTCTCCGGGACACAAATGGAGCGCAGGGAGTAGGAGGCTGCGGCCCAGTCCAGGTGATGTTGGTTGTCTCCATCTTCATGTGGGCCAGGTTGAAATCCCTGGCATATGGTCATCTGCAGGTGAAATTTGTAATCTGGAAAAAACAAACTTAACAAGCAGGCTTAGAACGCAGGGGCCAAAATTCAGCAGAAATACTGTTGGAAGCAGAGGTCCAAGTAGGGGTAGAAACCAGGGATATGTATTAACAATACCCCTCTGACTATGGTCCATATGAAGTCCATGCTGGGGTTACCCTTTCCAAAATTGTGTAGCTGTTGAGCCTGCTTTATATACCTTTTGGATATCTTCTTAAACCTGGCCAGTGGTGATGATGTAGGTGCAACGTGGTTTTATGGTTTGTTGCTAATACCCCTCCCTGCTCTGCCAGGTGATAGCCCAAGGCCAGTCTTCTACATTGGCTAGGGATTAAGGGAGATCCAACCAGTCTATCCTAACGGAAATCAGTCCTGAATATTCATTGGAAGGACTGATGCTGAAGCTCAAACCCCAACACTTTGGCTACCTGATGCAAAGTACTGACTCATTTGAAAAGGCCCTGATACTGGGGAAGACTGCAGGCGGGAGGAGAAGGGAACGACAGAGAATGAGATGGTTGGATGGCATCACCGACTCGATGGACATGAGTTTGAGTAAACTCCGGGAATTGGTGATGGACAGGGAGGCCTGGTGTGCTGCAGTCCATGGGGTCACAAAGAGTCGGACATGACTGAGGGACTGAACTGAACCGAAGGGAGGTTGAGAGTCTGGAGAGTACATTCCTTGTGCTTCTGGTTGGAGTAGATAGAGTAATTGCCTACTTATGAAGCCTTGCCTTGTGGTATGCAAAATTTCCCTGTGGGGCCACCAGATGAACAGTTCCATTGCCTGCCAAGAGAGGCCAGCCACACACTTGAGCCAGGGACAGGGAATGGAGACATTATATACCGGTGTCCCCACCAGGGGCTAAAAAGGCAAATATGCAGGATCCCATGATAATCATCTGTGTATGCATTGGTAGCCGCCGCTCAGAGAGGACTCACGTGAATGGGACCCTGCAGCCTTCCTTTTGGACTTCTGAGGTTAGGGTAAAACTAACCTGTCTTGGAGCACATAGCCATGTCTGGGTACTGTTTACCTGAAGAAGCTGGCTCTGCCAGGTGAGGGTGGAGTCTGCTGAGTAGGTGCAGCTGGGGCCTTGATTTGCCTCAGATCTCTACCTTAGGCAAGTGGGTCTTATCTGGGGGAAGAGATTCCTCTTCAAGCAAGGCAGTTATGTTACATTCTGTGAATGAAGGAGATAGAGTGCCCCCCTTTCCAGTTTCAAAAATGGGGGTAGGTCGTGCACTACCAGGATCCCAGATGTATACAATGGGTGGAATTCTGGTCCCATCTATCTCTGTTGAGGTCACTTTAGGTGTCCTTCTTTTGCATTTTTATCTGTGAACAGACTTTCGACATATGGGTCATGTCCTGTCCCTAAAGATAGCTACCAGATATTGAAGTCTTGAAAGTTCGATCCCTGTGGGTTTTCAGAAAAGGCTGGGTACTTTGCCAGTCAAGTTAATGCAGAGATGACTGAGGACAGGTTAAAGCATGTCCAGTTGACCATGGAGAGAAGCCCTTCTATGGATGGTGTCCAAGACTAGTCAGACTGGTTAAGGATATAGAAAGAGATGTTGGCTGAGGCTGAGTGGAAGATGGGTCACCCCAGGACCTCATGAGGGTTGTTGTGGCAGATACAACAGTTAGTAAGATTTTCATTTTTTCTCCTATGGTGAAGGAAATTTGTACTATGGAGTTGCTCTTCCATCCCCCTTGTATGGATACCCATAGGAGGGAGAGAAATATTAAGATGAATAATGGTTTTGGGGTGGCAGCAGTGAGCTTTCAGTGAAGAGTGTTTAACTTGACTTGGAATAAGTAAGAATAATAGCAAAAATGACAACTAGGAGTCCAACTCACCAACTCATTTTACTTACCTGCCAGCAATGTCTGTCCTTTAAATATATGTATTCAACTTTTTGATTTGTAATTTTTAAAAAACTTTATATTTTTATTTATGGCTTCTCTGGGTCTTTGTTGTTTTGCCTGGACCTTTCTTTTTTAAGTTGTGGTGAGTGGGGCCTACTCTTTGTTGCAGTGTGTGGGCTTCTTACTGCAGTGGCATCTCTTGTTGTGGAGCACAGGCTCTAGGCACGCGCACTTCAGTAGTTGTGGATTGCAGGCTCTACAGCGTGGGCTCAGTAGTTGTAGCACACGGACATAGTTGCTCCACAGCTTGTGGAATCTTCCTTTACCAGGGATCAAAACCATGTCTCATGCATTGACAGGAGGATTCTTATCAACTGCGCCACCAAGGAAGTCCCTACTTGTTGATTTTTAAATAGGAACCTCAGGCCTCCAGTGGGCTCACAGGTCCACTTGGGGGTGTCTTCCTTTTCATAGCCAGAGTCCTGTGTGGATTCAAGAGGAACCGGCTTGATTTGGAACAGGTGAATGCAGTTGTTGATCCCATGTAATTTTACTGCCATAGAGGTGCTAAGAGTTTTCCCAGGTGGTACTAGTGGTAAAGAACCCACCTGCCAATTCAGGAGACATAAGAGACTCAAGTTCGATCTCTGAACTGGGGAGATCCTTTGGGGGAGGGCATGGCAACCAACTCCAGTATTCTTGCCTGAAGAATCCCCATGGACAGAGGAGCATGGTGGGCTACAGTCCATACAGTCACAAGGAATTGGACATGACTGAAGTGATTTAGCATGCACACATACAGGGGTGCTGAGAAGGACTTAGTAATGACCCTTCCACTTGGGCAGTAATTGATCAGAGGGAGACCCTTCTCTCCATGTTTTTAGGAGGACAAAATCACCCAGCTAAACCTGAAGGGAGTCAGTTTCTTGACTGGGAGCCTGAAAAACCTGACTTCCGTATTCTGAAATTGCCTTTTGGACTGTATTGTTCAGTCAGTTGTGTCTGATTCTTTGTGACCCCATGGACTGCAGCATGTCAGGCTTCCCTGTCCTTTACTATCTCCTAGAGTTTGCTCAAATTCATGTCATTGAGTCTGTGATGCCATCCAACCATCTCATCCTCTGTCATCCCCTTCTCCTCCTGCCCTCAACCTTTCCCAGCATCAGAGTCTTTTCCAATGAGTTGACTCTTTGCATCAGGTGGCCAAAATATTAGAGCTTCAGCTTCAGCATCAGTCCTTCTGGTGAATATTCAGGATTGATTTCCTTTAGGATTGACTGGTTTGATCTCTTGCTGTCCAAGGGACTCTCAAGAGTCTTCTCCAGCACCACAGTTCAAAAGCATCAATTCTTTGGCATTCAGCCTTCTTTATGGTCCAGCTCTCACATCCATACATGACTACTGGGAAAACCATAGCTTTGACTAGACTAACCTTGGCCAGCTAAGTAATGTTTCTGCTTTTTAATATGCTGTCTAGGTTTTTCATAGCTTTTCTTCCAAGGAGCAAGTGTCTTTTAATTTCATGGCTGCAATCACCATCTGCAGTGATTTTGGAACCCAAGAAAATAAAGTCTGCCACTGTTTCCATTGTTTCCCCATCTGTTTACTATGAAGTGATGGGACTGGATGCCATGATCTTTGTTTTTTGAATGTTGAGTTTTGAGCCAACTTTGTCACTCTCTTCTTTCACCTTCATCAAGAGGTTCTTTAGTTCCTCTTCACTTTCTGCCATAAGGGTGGTGTCATCTGTGTATCTAAGGTTATTGATATATCTCCCTACAATCTTGATTCGAGCTTGTGCTTCATCTAGTATGGCATTTCGCATGATGTACTCTGCATAGAAGTTAAATAAACAGAGTGACAATATACAGCATTGACGTACTCTTTTTCCTGTTTGGAACCAGTCCGTTGTTCCATGTCTGGTTCTAACTGTTGCTTCTTGACCTGCATACAGGTTTCTCAGGAGGCAGGTAAAGTGGTCTGGTATTCCCATCTCTTTAAAAGTTTCCCACAGTTTGTTGTGATCCACACAGTCAAAGGCTTTAGCATAGTCAATAAAGCAGAAGTAGATGTTTTTCTGGAATTCTCTTGCTTTTTCTGTGATCCAACGGATGTTGGCAATTTGATCTCTGGTTCTTCTGCCTTTTCTAAATCCAGCTTGAACATCTGGAAGTTCTCGGTTCACGTACTGTTGAAGCCTAGCTTGGAGAACTTTTCTTTTATTAATTTATTTTTTTATTAAACTATAATTGCTTTACAGAATTTTGTTTTCTGTCAAACCTCAACATGAATCAGTCATCAGTACACATTTATCCCCTCCCCTTTGAACCTCCCTCCCATCTCCTGTCCCATCCCACCATTCCAGGTTGATGGAGAGTCCCTATTTGAGTTTCCTGAGCCATACAGCAAATTCCCTCGTTGGCTATGTTTTATGTATGGTAATGTAAGTTTCCATGTTACTCTCTGCATACATTGTACCCTCTCCTCCCCTCTCCCCATGTCCATAAGTCTATTCTCTATGTCTGTTTCTCCATTGCTGCCCTGTAAATAAGTTCTTCAGTACCATTCTTCTAGATTCTGTATATATGTGTTAGAATACGATATTTATCTTTCTCTTTCTGACTCACTTCACTCTGTATAATAGGTTCTAGGTTCATTCACCTCATCAGAACTGACTGAAATGCATTCCTTTTTATGGCTGAGTAATATTCCATTGTGTATATACCACAACTTCTTTATCCATTCATCTGTCAATGGACATCTAGGTTGCTTCCATGTTCTAGCTATTGTAAATAGTGCTGCAGTGAACAATGGGATACATGTGTCTTTTTCAATTTTGGTTTCCTCAGGGTATATGCCTAGGAGTGGGATTGCTGGGTCATATGGTGGTTTTATTCCTAGTTTTTTAAGGAATCTCCATACCATCTTCCATAGTGGCTGTATCAATTTACATTCCCACCAACAGTGCAAGAGCATTCCCTTTTCTCCACACCCTCTCCAGCATTTATTGTTTTAGACTTTTTGATGATGGCCATTCTGACCAGTGTGAGGTGATATCTCATTGTAGTTTTGATTTGCATTTCTCTAATAATGAGCAATGTTGAGCATCTTTTCATGTGTTTGTTAGCCATCTGTATGTCTTCTTTGGAGAAATGTCTGTTTAGGTCTTTTTCCCACTTTTTGATTGGGTTGTTTGTTTTTCTGGCATTGAGTTGTATGAGCTGCTTGTATATTTTAGAAATTAATCCTTTGTCAGTTGTTTCATTTGCTATTATTTTCTCCCATTCTGAGGGTTGTCTTTTCACCTTGTTTATAGTTTCCTTTGCTGTGCAAAAGCTTTTAAGTTTAATCAGGTCCCACTTGTTTACTTTTGTTTTTATTTCCATTACTCTAGGAGGTGGGTCATAGAGGATCTTGCTTTGATTTATATCATCGAGTTTTCCTCTAGCATGCCTATGTTTTCCTCTAAGAGCTTTATAGTTTCTGGTCTTAAATTTAGGTCTTTAATCCATTTTGAGTTTATCTTTGTGTATGGTGTTAGGAAGTATTCTAATTTCATTCTTTTACATGTAGCTGTCCAGTTTTCCCAGCACCATTTATTGAAGAGGCTGTCTTTGCCCCATTGTATATTCTTGCCTCCTTTGTCAAAAAAAAATAAGGTACCCATAGGTGCATGGGTTTATTTCTGGGCTTTCTATCTTGTTCCATTGGTCTGTATTTCTGTTTTTGTGCCAGTACCATACTGTCTTGATGACTGTAGCTTTGTAGTATAATCTGAAGTCAGGAAGGTTGATTCCTCCAGCTCCATTCTTCTTTCTCAAGACTGCTTTGGCTATTCAGGGTCTTTTGTGTTTCCATATGAATTGTGAAATTTTTTGTTCTAGTTCTGTGAAAAATGCCACTGGTAATTTGATAAGGAACTTGTTGACTCTCTAGATTGTGTTTGGTAGTATAGTCATTTTCACAATATTGATTCTTCCTACCCAGGAACATGGAATATCTCTCCATCTGTTTATATCATCTTTGATTTCTTTCATTAGTGTCTTATAATTTTCTGTGTACAGTTCTTTTGTCTCCTTAGGTAAGTTCATTCCTAGATATTTAATTCCTTTTGTTGCAATGGTGAATGGGATTGATTCCTTAATTTTTCTTTCTGATTTTTCATTGTTAGTATATAGAAATGCAAGTGATTTCTGTGTATTGATTTTGTATCCTGCAACTTTGCCTAAATTCACTGATTAGCTCTAGTAATTTTCTGATACTATCTTTAGGGTTTTCTATGTATAGTATCATGTCATCTGCAAACAGTGAGAGCTTTACTTCTTCTTTTCTGATCTGGATTCCTTTTTTTCTTTTTTTCTCTGATTGCTGTAGCTAGGACTTCCAAAACTATGTTGAATAATAGTGGTGAAAGTGGACACCCTTGTCTTGTTCCTGATCTTAGAGGGAATGCTTTCAGTTTTTCACCATTGAGAATAATGTTTGCTGTAGGCTTATCATATATGGCCTTTACTATGTTGAGGTAGGTTCTTTCTATGCCCATTTTTTGAAGTTTTAATCATAAATGGATGCTGAATTTTGTCAAAGGCTTTTTCTGCATCTATTGAGATGATCGTATGGTTTTTATCTTTCAATTTGTTAATATGGTGTATCACATTGATTGATTTGCATATATTGAAGAATCCTTGCATCCCTGGAATAAACCCAACTTGATCATGGTGTATGAGCGTTTTTGATGTGTTGCTGAATTCTGTTTGCTAAAATTTTGTTGAGAATTTTTGCATCTATGTTCATCAGTGATATTGGCCTGTAGTTTTCTTTTTTTGTGGTGTCTTTGTCTGGTTTTGGTATCAGGATGATGGTGGCCTCATAGAATGAGTTTGGAAGTGTTCCTTCCTCTGAAATTTTTTGAAAGAGTTTTAGAAGGATAGGCATTAGTTCTTCTCTAAATGTTTGATAGAATTCTCCTGTGAAGCCATCTGGTCCTGGGCTTTTGTTTTTGGGGAGATTTTTGATCACAGCTTCAATTTCAGTGCTTGTAATTGGGTTGTTCATAATTTCTATTTCTTCCTGGTTCAGTCTTGGAAGATTGAACTTTTCTAAGAATCTATCCATTTCTTCCAGGTTATCCATTTTATTGTCATATAGTTGTTCATAATAGTCTCTTATAATCCTTTGTATTTCTGCATTGTCTGTTGTAACCTCTCCTTTTTCATCTCTAATTTTGATTGATTTGATTCTTCTCTCTTTTTTCTTGATGAGTCTGGCTAAAGGTTTGTCAATTTTGTTTATCTTCTCAAAGAACCAGCTTTTAGTTTTATTAATCTTTACTATTGTTTCTTTCATTTCTTTTTCATTTATTTCTGCTTGGATCTTTATGATTTCTTCTAATTTGGGGGTTTTATTATTTTTCCAGTTGTTTTAGGTGTAAAGTTAGGTTGTCTATTTGATGTTTTTCTTGTTTCTTGAGGTAGGATTGTATTGCTATAAACTTCCCTCTTAGAACTGCTTTTGCTGCATCCCATAGGTTTTGAGTTGTCATGTTTTCATTGTCATTTGTTTCTAGAAATTTTTTTATTTCCCTTTTGATTTCTTCAGTAACCTGTTGGTTATTTAGAAACATGTTGTTTAATCTCCATGTGTTTGTGTTTCTTACAGTTTTTTTCTTGTAATTGATAT
Source organism: Odocoileus virginianus (assembly GCF_023699985.2). Taxonomy (NCBI): domain Eukaryota; kingdom Metazoa; phylum Chordata; class Mammalia; order Artiodactyla; family Cervidae; genus Odocoileus; species Odocoileus virginianus. Next base: position 681,838 of record NW_027224344.1, on the reverse strand, counting down.
CTAGTCTCATAGCATTGTGGTTGGAGAAGATGCTTGATATGATTTCAATTTTCTTAAATTTACTGAAGTTTGATTTGTGACCCAAGATGTGGTCTATCCTGGAGAATGTTCCATGTGCACTTGAGAAGAAGGTGTATTCTTCTGCATTTGGATGGAATGTCCTGAAGATATCAATGAGATCTCCCTCATCTAATGTATCATTTAAGACTTGTGTTTCCTTATTAATTTTGTTTTGATGATCTGTCCATTGGTGTGAGTGGGGTGTTAAAGTCTCCTACTATTATTGTGTTACTGTCAATTTCTCCTTTTATGTCTGTTAGTGTTTGTCTTATGTATTGAGGTGCTCCTGTGTTGGTGCATAGATATTTACAATTGTTATGTCTTCCTCTTGGATTGATCCCTTGATCATTATGTAGTGTCCTTCCTTATCTCTTGTAATATTCTTTATTTTAAGATCTATTTTGTCTGATATGAGGATTGCTACTCCAGCTTTCTTTTGCTTCCCATTTGCATGGAATATATTTTTCCATCCTCTCACTTTCAGTCTATGTGTCTTTAGGTCTGAAGTGGGTTTCTTGTAGACAGGATATACGTGGGTCTTGTTTTTGTATCCATTCAGCCAGTCTGTGTCTTTTGGTTGGAGCATTTAATCCATTTACATTTAAAGTAATTATTGATATATATGTTCCTATTGCCATTTTCTTAATTGTTTGGGGTTGATTTTGTAGATCTTTTTTCTTCTCTTGTATTTCTTGACTATATAAGTCCCTTTAACATTTGTTGTAAAGCTGGTTTGGTGGTACTGAATTCTCTTAACTTTTGCTTGTCTGAAAAGCTTTTTATTTCTCCATCAATTTTGAATGAGATCCTTGCCAGGTACAGTAATCTTGGTTGTAGATTTTTCCCTTTCAGTACTTTAAATATATCCTGCCATTCCCTTCTGGCCTGCAGAGTTTCTGCTGAAAGATCAGCTGTTAAGCATATGGGGTTTCCCTTGTATGTTACTTGTTGCTTCTCCCTTGCTGCTTTTAATATTCTTTCTTTGTGATTGAGGGCAGGAGAAGAAGGGGACAACAGAGGATGAGATGGTTGGATGGCATCACCGACTCAATGGACATGGGTTTGGATAGACTCTGGTAGTTGGTGATGGACAGGGAGGCCTGGTGTGCTGTGGTTCATGGGTTGCGAAGAGTTGGACATGACTGAGTGACTGAACTGAACTGAACTTAGTGATTAGTCTTTGTTAGTTTGATTAGTTGTGTGTGTCTTGGCATGTTTCTCCTTGGATTTACCCTGTATGGGCCTTTTTGTTCCTCTTGGACTTGATTATTTTCTTTTCCATGTTGGGGAAATTTTCAACTATAATCTCTTCAAAATTTTTCTCATACCCTTTCTTTTTCTCTTCTTCTTCTGGGACCCCTATAATTCGAATGTTGGTGCATTTGATATTGTCCCAGAGGTCTCTGAGACTATCCTCAGTTCTTTTCATTCTTTTTACTTTATTCTGCTCTTCAGAAGTTATTTCCACCATTTTATCTTCCAGCTCACTGATTTGTTCTTCTGCTTCAGATATTCTGCTATTGATTCCTTCTAGAGTATTTTTAATTTCAGTAATTGTGTTGTTTGTCTCTGTATGTTTATTCTTTAATTTTTCTAGGTCTTTGTTAATTGATTCTTGCATTTTCTCCATTTTGTTTTCAAGGTTTTTGATCATCTTTACTATCATTATTCTGAATTCTTTTTCAGGTAGTTTGCCTATTTCCTCTTCATTTATTTGGACTTCTGTGTTTCTAGTTTGTTCCTTCATTTGTGTAGTATTTCTCTGCCTTTTCATTATTATTTTTTTTTTTAACTTATTGTGTTTGAGGTCTCCTTTTCCCAGGCTTCAAGGTTGAATTCTTCCTTTTGGTTTCTGCCCTCCTAAGGTTGGTCCAGTGGTTTGTGTAAGCTTCTTATAGGGTGAGATTTGTGCTGAGTTTTTGTTTAGTTTTCCTCTGAGTGAGGTGGTAATCTTGCCTGCTGATGATTGGATTTGTATTTTTGGTTTGTTTGAAGGAAATGGCAACCCACTCCAGTACTCTCGCCTGGAGAATCCCATGGAGGGAGGAGCCTGGTAGGCTACAGTCCATGGGGTCGCAAAGAGTCAGACACGACTGAGTGACTTCACTTACTCACTTGCTGTTAGATGAGGCATCCTGCACAGGGTGCTACTGGTGGTTGGGTGATGCCAGGTCTTGTATTCAAGTGGTTTCCTTTGTGTGAGTTCTCACTATTTGATACTCCCTAGGGTTAGTTCTCTGGTAGTCTAGGGTCTTGGAGTCAGTGCTCCCACTCCAAAGGCTCAGGGCTTGATCTCTGGTCAGGAACGAAGATTCCACAAGTGGTTTGTTATGGCATTAAGTGAGATTAAAACAAATATCCAAAAACAAGAAACCAAAGATGAACCCCAGACAAATGGCAGTTACAAAATCAGGCAAATAATAATTAAAATAATGGAATATACACACATATATATACACCCATGAAAGTACAGTAGATTGACCTGGCGAACAAAGAAAATCAAAAATTATATTTACCAGTTAAGAACAAAACTAACTAAAGCACAAACTGGAAAACAAAACTAAAGCAAAGTGCCAAGTGGGGAATAAAGCAATGAAAACAAAACTAACAAATATGTTGAGAGGAAAGGAAAGAAAGAAAAAAAATAGATATGCAAAGTTAAATAGAGGTAGATGAAGATTTATATACATTAAAGATTAACTGCAAGGGGAAAAGAACAGTAGGAAAGGCAAACAAAGGAATAAATGTAGAAAAAATATAATAGGTTTAAAAAATTAAAAATTAAAATTATAAAAAAGAGAAAAAAAAAAAAAAAGAAGAAAGAAAAAAGGAAAACTCCACAGAACTGCAAAAGCCCAATGTAGAGGCAGAGGTTTATAGCAACAATAAAAAGTGTGACTGAATAGATATGCAAAGTTAAATAGAGGTAGATAAAGAAGATTTATATACATTAAAGATTAACTGCAAGGGGAAAAGAACAGTAGGAAAAGCAAACAAAGGAATAAATGTAGAAAAAATAATAGGTTTAAAAAATTAAAATTAAGAAAAGAGAAAAGAAAAGGAAAGCTCCACAGAACTGCAAAAGCCCAATGTAGAGGCAGAGGTTTATAACAACAATAAAAAATGTGACTGAAAAAAAAAAAAGCTCAAAAGCTTAATTAGATTTCATAGTGCCAATAAAATTGACAACTTAACAGACAGGGGGAATATCCAAAAGAATCTACAGAACAAGTCAAAACATAATAATAAATGTTTTTCTTGAGTCACTGCTGTCAGAGTCCTTTCCCTCGCTGGGAGTCACAGTCCACCTCACCTCCCTAGGATGCCCTCCAACACTGTGCTGATCTCTGGACCTGCTGTGGGGGCAGCTCAGATTCTAATCTGGTCCTACTCCTGTGTATTCTTGCCTCCAATGTCCACAGCTATCAGAACTAGTGCATTTTCTTTTGTGGGAGCTCTCAATGACCTTTTATATATTCCATAGACACAGAGTCTGCCTAGTTGATCATGTGGATTTAATCTGCAGCTTGTACAGCTGGTGGGAAGGTTTTGGGTCTTCTTTCTTAGCCACACTGCCCCTGGGTTTCAATTGTGGTTTTATTTCCACCTCTGCATGTGGGTCATCCACTGGGGTTTGCTCCTGAGGCTGCCCTGGAGGACTTGGGTTTGCCCCTGTGAGGGCCAGGTGTGGAGGTGGTGCAGCTGCTTGGGTTGCAGGGGTTCTGGCAGCACCAGGTACTCAGGGGAGTTGGCAGCTAGGGCAGCAGGAAATATAGTGCTCTAGAAGGGTATGGCAACCAGTATTGGCCAATCGGTTTCAGTATTCTTGCCTGGAGAACCCCCCTCCCTGACAGAGAAGCCTGGCAGGCCACAGTCTACAGGGTCGCAAAGAGTCGGACACTACCAAAGTGACCCTGTGCACATAGATGCAAGACTTTTTTTGCCTGTGGCAGCTCTGCCCCAGTGAGAGTTGAGCATGAAGGTGGTGCAGCTGCTTGGCTTGCAGGGACCCTGGCAGTGCCAAGTGTGCAGGGACATGGACTGCCTCCACCACAGGAGTTATGGCCCTATCAGAGTCTTTTTTCAAGCCTCTTGTAGCTGGGATCAGAAGGCCTCTTTGGCCAGTCTTTCTCCATAGCTCCGCCCATTCAGGCACTTAGAGGGCTCCCTTGCCTGGGGTCCTTCTCTGTTGTTCAGGGCATCAGGCACATAGAGGGCCCCCCTGTCTGGAGTCAGCTCTGTACTTCGGTGCCTCAGGGGTTTGATGGGCCAGACTTTCTATTGTTCAGCTGCCGATTCTGGCGTGTAGGAAGAGAGAGGCTATGGTAATGGCACCACCCACTATGCGTGACTCGGCTGTATCACCTTGTTTCCCTGGCTGCCCGGCCTCCCTCCACAGTCTCCTCCCTCACATCCCCTTGATCCATCTCTCCACAGTCAACAGCAGCCCTCACCCTGGGATTGCTCCACAATCCCTAAACTCCAGCTCCCAGCCACTGTGCCTTCCAGGGGACCTGCATCCCTGTCTGGGGTATGTATGGCTGTGGCAAGGACTGTCTGATTCTCATTCCATTTAGGCTGCCACAGATCAGCTGTTTCATGGTCAGCCTTAAATGTTTCTCCTCTGACTCAGACAATTGCCCCGATGTGGGGATCGGACCCCTGCTTCAGTTCCCCCACCTGCTGAGGGCAGGTCCAGTCCTACTAACACTCCTGTTTTTCCCCCTAGTTCCTTCATCCTACCAAGTTTTGAGTGGTTCTATATATTGTTTTCCACTCATCAGGTGCTCCTCTATGCTCTCAGCTGGTGTTGTGCATGCACTTCTGTGTCTGAAGGTGTATTCTTGATGTATCCGTGGAGAGAGATGTACTCCATGTCCACCTACTCCTTCTTATTCTCCTTATTTCTGATATCTTAGTGTTTAGTTTATTTCTAATATCAGTGTTGTGATCAGAAAAGATGCTTGATATGATTTCAATTTTCTTAAATTTACCAAGGCTTGCCTTTGGCCCAGCATGTGGTCAATCCTGGAGAATGTTCTGTGTGCACTTGAGAAGAATGTGTAGTCTGCTGCTTTTGGATGGAATGCTCTTTAAATATAAGTGAAGTTCATCTGGTCTAAAGTGTCATTTAAGGCCCACGTTTCGCTATTAATTTTCTGTCTGAATGATCTGTCCACCGATGAAAGTGGGGTATTAAAGTCCCCCACTGTTATTGCGTTTATTTTTAGTTTTTTTAAGGAACCTCCACACTGCTCTGCATAGTGGCTGGACCAGTTTACTTTCCTACCAACAGTATAAGAGAGTTTGCTTTTCACCACAGCCTCTCTAGCATTTATTATTTGTAGACTTTAAAAACTATTTGTTTTTGGCTGCATTGGGTTGCTGCATGCAGGCTTTCTTTAGTTGCATTGAGCAGGGACTACAATCTAGTCTTGGTGCATGGGCTTCTTATTGCCTTGGCTTCTTTTGTGGAGCACAGACTCTAGGGCATGTGCTGACTTCCATAGTTGGGGCACACTGACTTAGTTGTCCCACAGCATGTGGAGTCTTCCCAGACCAGAGATCAAACCCATGTCCTCCGCATTGGCAGGCAGATTTTCTTAACCACTGGACTGCCAGTAAATTCCTGTTGATGACCATATGACCAGTGTGAGGTGATTTGATCATTGTTCTTTTGATTTGCATTGTTATAATAATTAGTGATAATGAGCATCTTTTCATGTGCTTATTGGCCATCTACTATATGTCTTCTTTGGAGAAATGTCTATTTACATCTTCTGTTCATTTTTTTCTACAGTCCATAGGGTCAAAGAGTTGCTGAAGCAACTGAGCATGTACAGTCAGTTAACAATTTTGTTAGTCAATTAACAATGTTATAGTTTTAGGTGGAGTGCAAAGGGACTCATATACATGTATCCATTCTCCCCTAAACACCCTCCTTCTGCTCATTTTTTGGATTGGGTTGTTTGTTTTTGTGTTATTGAATTGTATGAGCTGTTTGTATGTTTTGGAAATTAAACCCTTGTTAAGGCTTCCTTGTTAAGAAATTAAACCTAGTTGCATCATTTGCAAATATTTTCTTCCAGTCCATAGATTGTTTTTTCATTTTGTTTATGGTTTCCTTTGCTGTGCAAAGTTTTTACATTTGATTAGATCTCATTTGTTTATTTTTCTTTTATTTCTATTGCCTTAGGAGACTGACCTAAGAAAACATCAGCTAATTTATGTCAGAGAATGTTTTGCCTATGTTCTCTTCTAGAAGTTTTATGTTGTCATGTCTTATATTTAAGTCTTTAAGTCATTTTGAGTTTGTGTGTGGTGTGTTCTAACTTCATTGATTTACATGTGACTGTCCAACTTTCCCAGCACCACTTGCTGAAGAGACTGTCTTTTTCCCATTGTATATTCTTGCCTCCTTTGTCCAAAGATTAATTGACCATAGGTGTGTGGGTTTATTTCTAGGCTCTCTATTCTGTTCCATTAATCCATAGGTCTGTTTTTGCCAGTACCACACTATTTCAATTTCTGTAGCTTTGTGGTATTGTCTCATGTCTGGGAGGGTTATGCCTCCTGCTTTGTTCTTTTTCTTCAGAATTGCTTTGGCAATTCTGGATCTTTTATGGTTCCATATAAATTTTAGGATTATTTGTTCTAGTTCTGTGAAAAATGTCATGGGTAATTTGATAGGGATTGCATTAAATCTGTAAATTGCCTTGGGGAATATGGCCATTTTACCAGTATTTATTACTTTAGTCCAGGAGCATGAGATCTCTTTCCCTTTCTTTGAATTACCTTCAGTTTCCATTACCAAGTTTTCAGTAGTATTTTTTTTATTGTACTTCATTTAGAATGTCTTGGTTACTATACAGCAAAGTGATTCAGGCATGTATATGTATATATTCTTTTCCATTATGGTTTATCATAGGATATTGAATATAGTTCTGTGTGCTATATAGCAGATTGAGTATAGTTCTGTGTGATATATAGCAGGACCTTGTTTATTCATTCTATATATAAAAGCTTACATCTGCTAATCCCAACTTCCCATTCCTCTTCTTCCCCAACCCCCTCCCCCTTGGCAACCACCAGTCTGTTCTCTATGTCTGTGATTCTGTTTCTGTTTCATAGATGGGCTCACTTGTGTCATATTTGTGTGTGTGTGTGTGTGTGTCATATTTTAGATTCTACATCTAAGTGATATTATTGAGTATTTGTCTTTTCTTTCTGTATAATAATCTCTAGTTGGATCTGTGTTGCTGCAAATGGCATTATTTCATTCTTTTTATGGCTGAGTAGTATTCCATTGTGTATATGTACCACATCTTCTTTATCCATTCATCTGTTGATGGACATTTAGGTTGTTTCCATGTCTTGGCTATTGTGAATAGTGCTGCTATGAACATAGGGGTGCATGTATCTTTTTGAATTACAGTTTTGTCCAGATATATGCCCAGGCTTCCCTGGTGGCTCAGAGGTAAAGAGTCTGCCTGCCAATGCAGGAGAGAAACAGATTTGATCCCTAGGTCGAGAATATCTTCTGGAGAAGGAAATGGCAACCCATTTCAGTATTCTTGCCTGGGAAATCCCATGGACAGAGGTGCTTGGCAGGCTCCACTCTATGGGGTTGCAAAAGAGTCAGCCATGACTTTGTGACTAAACAACAACCAGATACATGCCCAGGAGTGGGATTGCTGGATCATATGGTAATTCTATTTTTAGTTTTCTGAGAAACTTCCATACTGTTTTCCATAGTGACTGCACCAACTTACATTCCCACCAACAGTGTAGGAGGGTTCCCTTTTCTCTATACCCTCTCCAGAATTTACTTGTAGACTTTTTACTGGCCATTCTGACCAGTGTGAGGTGGTACCTCATTATAGTTTTGATTTACATTTCTCTAATAATTAGCGATGTTGAGCATCTTTTCATGTGCCTATTGGCCATCTGTATTTCTTCTTTGGAGAAATGTCTATTTAGGTCTTCTGCTCATTTTTGGATTGGCCATTTGTTTTTTTGTTGTTGAGTTGTATGAGCTGTTTGTATATTTTGGAAATTAAGCCCTTGTTTGTTGCATCATTTGCAAATATTTTCTCCCATTCTGTAGGTTGTCTTTTCATTTTGTTTATGGCTTTCTTTGAGCAAAAGTTTTTAAGTTTGATTAGGTCCCATTCGTTTGTTTTTATTTCTATTGCCTTGGAAGACTGACCTAAGAAACCTTGGGTACAATTTATGTCAGAGAATGTTTTGGAGATCTTCTTTTCTAGGATTTTTATGGTGTCATGTCTTATATTTAGGTCTTTAGGCCATTCTGAGTTTCTGTGTGGTGTGAGGGTGTTTTCTAACTTCATTGATTTACATGCAGCTGTCCAACTTTCCCAATACCACTTGCTCAAGAGACTTTTCCCCCTTTTTGTATTCTTGCCTTTTGATTGACCATAGGTGTCTGAGATTTTTTCCTGGGCTCTCTATTCTGTTCCATTGATTCCTGTGCCTGTTTTTGTTCCCATACTATACTTTAAAAAATAAAATTTAAAATTAATTTATTTTTTACTATGCTGGGTCTTCATTACTGTTCATGGGCTTTCTCTAGTTGCTGTGGCTTCTCTCGTTGCAGAGCACAGGCTCTAGAGCGTGTGGGGTTGGTTGCCACACAGCATGTGGCATCTTACCAGACCAGGGATTGAACTTGTTTCCCCTGCACTGGCAGATGGATTTTTAACCACTGGACCATCAGGGAAATCCTCACATTTTTTTATTACTCTAGTTTTGTAGTATTTTCTGAAGTATGGGAGGGTTATTCCTCCTGCTTTCTTCTTTTTCCTAAAGATTTCTTTAGCGATTCTGGGTCTTTTATGGTTCCATATACATTTTAGGATTATTTATTCTAGTTCTGTGAAAAACGTCATGAGTAATTTAACAGGAATTGAATTAAATCTGTAGATTTCCCCAACATTCTTATTTGAAGCCCCAACTTCCAGTGTGACTGTATTTGTAGATAATGCAATATCTTTCATGAATATACATCCAGAAATTCTTAACAAAATACTGGCAAACCAAAGTCAGCATCATATTTGAAGGATTCTACACCATGACCAAGAGGGATTTATCTCAGAATGTCAGGATGGTTCAACATAAGAAAATTAGTCAATGTAATACATCAGGTTAATAGAATGATGTTTTAAAATTATATGATATTCTCAATTGATACAGCAGAGGCACTTGACAAAAATCCAACACTGTTTCATGAGAGAAAGCACTTGGAGTACTAGAAAAGGTAACTTTCTCAACATAATAAAGGGCACTTCTGGAAAACTCACAGCTAACTTCTTACTCAATGAAAGAGACTGAAATTTTTTCCTCTAATATCAAGAACAGGATCAAAAATGCCCACTTTCACCACTACAATTTAACATTGTACTGGAAGTTCTAGTCACATCAAGTAGACAAGAAAAAGAAATATTAGGCATCTGTATGGGAAAGGAAGAAGTAAAGCTATCTCTATACACATATGATAGGATTATAATTAATAGAAAATCATAATCATTCAAGGTTGCTAGAACTAATAAATAAATTCAGCAAAGTTGAGGATACAAAATAGGGAGTGAAAGTGAGTCTCATTCTCACTGCTTATAAAAGTAATTTTCTTAGAGATTTTTTTGGTGTGCTGTGTATGTGTCTATATGGTTTACATATATTTACAAGCATATAAAGTATATTTTAATGTGAATGAAATTGTAGTTTATACACTTTGCTTTTTTGATTAACATTTGCTTTTTGTATGTTAAAAACCTATAGTTCCACCCCAGTTCTTTAATCAGCTTCCTGATATTCTGTGGGAACAGTGTAACAGTTTCTAACCAAGAATCTGTTAGACTGCTCCCAATTTATTTGTATTTTAGATGCTACAGTGAACATTATTGATATGTGTATACACACACACATACATGCCAATACATATTCAGAGAATAATTTCCCAGCAGAGAGTGCTTAGTAAACATTAAAAAAAAAATAAGTTACATGTGTTTGAGGGGCTAGGGACCCTAAGACTGCTTACGTAGAGCTTTGTTGCACAGTTTGCCCACAAGGTGGCAGGAGAGGTCTATTAATCTTGACAACTGTGCCTCATGCATTTCAAAAAACTGTTCACAGGCTGGTCTGGATATTGTTTCCTCCTAAATGATGTTACTGTTGTTAATTTGTAACAATGTTAATTATTTTTATAAGGTGAAACTGATATAATAGTTTCAGTCAGTGGTCATAACCTGTGCTGCTGTTTCTGGTAATGTGCCCCAAGTAAAGGAATCTAAAGACATAGTGTTAATATCCTCTGTGTGACAACCAATAAAAGAATGAATTACAACATCAATCTCTAAAAATGCAAGTTTTATGAATGACGATAGCAAAACATTTAGAATATTCCTAATCACCACGTTACTTTGCTGTTGTTCATTTGCTGTTGTGTCTGACTCTTTGAGATCCCATTGACTGCAGCACGCCAGGCTTCCCTGTCCTTCATTATCTCCCAGAATTTGCTCAAACTCACATCCATTGAGTTGATGATACCGTCCAACCATCTCCTCCTGCCTTCAGTCTTTCCCATCATCAGCGTCTTTTCTACTATGTTACTTTGTAGTGATCAAATATTTTTCTAAAAGTGTTAGCCACAATAGTTGATAGAAATCATAAAGTCCCTAGATTTTTCCTAGTTGTGTCTTCTTGAGGGAAAACTGATGATTGTTTTGGACATCAGACCCCCTGGTCATGAGCCATCTTTGTAATGCCAGAAAACATATGGGAAATGGATAGAATTAAAAGTGCCCAGAAGCAGAAATACAGAGCAGAACTTAGGCTATTTATGGGAGAGACTTAGTTCAGGAATTGTATGTAAGGGTTTGGAAGAGGAATTAATTACATAGAAATATATATCACAGAAAGTAAAGAGTCACAGAGGTATACTCTGTTTTAATAAAATGTGAGAATATCTGGGTTGCATTGGAGTTCAGGATAGTTCTGACTCTGGTTAGAGAACTTGTCCCTGGATCCCAATAATATTCCTGCATAGGATCTTGGAAGATCCAGATGCTGATGGCAGCAGCTGGAACCCTGGCCTCCTGCCTTCCTATTCTGACTGCATGGCAGTTTGAGGAGTCCCTGTAAATCAGATCTTCATGATCACTGTATCTGAGGATCAATTAAACATCAGAGCCATGAAGAATATCCATCACAGTGGGAAAGGAACACCTTCAAACGTTCTTCAAGACTCCTTACCTGCTGGGAGATTGATTTTTCTCCCTAATTTTGTAGTTTAAAAATCTGTTCTGGCACAGCAGTTTTAAAACTTACTTATTTTTAGCTGCAGCCTCTTGTAGCAGTAATATTTCATCATGGAATCTCAATATATAGAATGTGAATAAAATAGCAAAAAAGACTAGGACCACTGGTTGAAAAGCCTCCCGATTTACTGCACAGGTGATTCCTGAAAATGGCAAGGTTTCCTGAAACTCAACCAGGTGGCTCTGTGTGATGACAACAGATGGAGCACCACCCACCCCTGGGCCAAGCCGCTCACAGGTTCATTATGCCCTCGGAGTCATCCTTGACTCACTGAACAAGCAGTTATCTGGAGCTCACTGTTGGCCAAGTACAGGGACCGATCCTGGGCACACAGAAACGAGCCAGGCCTGGGTCCCACCCCAGAGCTCAGGTGTGTGCAGGATGCCTTTCTAAACTCCAGAGCGCTGTGACCACCTCGACCACTCATCAGCCCTGCCTGTTCCTAGGCCTCACTCCAGAGATGCCAATTCAAAAGCTAAGAGAGGGGTGAAGCCTAGATACCTGCTTCCTTAATAAGGGTGATCTGGTGGGAGAGACAGAAACACAAACAGGTGTGGTACTTATAAAACACTCCTGAGAGTACGAGAGAGGTATCAGGAGCAGCCACAGGAGGGTGAGGGGGCGGGGAGCACCCTAGGGCACGGCCAAACAAAGCTTTGGAGGGGATGTGGCAGGCTGATGGGACAGCATTATGAGGGGCCATCTAGGATTGAGCCAGGTCAGCAAGGATGGTCACAGCAGTTTTAACCACAGGCATGTACTCTGTCCTCATTAATTCCCACTAGGCCAAAAGGACTTTTTTTTTTTTTAATATTAGTAGTAGTGCTCCCATGTCAAGAATGGTGACACTAATGTTCAGGAGATTAGCAATTTGCAAAAGGGGAGCCAGGACTGGAACCCAGGTTTTTTCCTCTTCAAATGCATGCCTTCAGCTGCAACTGTTAAATCAAATTGGCTCTTAAAGGATGTGGAAGGTGGAGTAGATTAAAACAATCTGAAAGAGGTAAATCCCTAAGGACTCAGTAACTGGCTGGATGTAGGGTCGGGGAGTACTCTAGCTTGGTGCACCTGGGTGATGCCAGGGTCCTGGCCATTGACTCCTAGATGAGGAATCTGCTTAGGGTGGGAGATGTATGACCATGATATGTTTGAGGTAGGACCTAGATGGGTAGGGGTGAGATGGAGAGACAGGTGAGAAGTCAGTGGAAACCAGGATACTCAGTGAGTCACTTGGGGAGCAGGTGTAAAGGGAGAAGAACAGAGGGGCAAAAGGTGTGTGCAGGGGAGATGGGAAGGAACAGAACAGAGGATGCAGAGGGAGCAGGGTTCCGGGAGAGAGAGACCAGTAGTTCTCTCGTAGCGCAGAGGCCCGTGGGGAGGGTGACAGAACAGCGCTTGTCACACTGGAAGCACAGTGATGACTGATGAGAGGTTTCGGGAGCCTGTTCCAGTGGGGTAAGACTGCCAAGATGCTGCATGGTGGGGCTGTGGTGGGGCCAGGGGTCTCTATTCCTAACAGGCTCCCAGGTGATACAGCTGCTGCTGCTCCTGGACCAGACTTGGTGGAACAGACAAGAGAAAGGGTGGTGTTTGACCAAAAATGGAGGTAGTGGTATAGGACTTGAAGCAGGGCCGTGACTTTCATCTGTTGTTCAACAGTCAGTGATTTATTATGCGCCTATTGGGTTTCTGACTCGGGAATTGCCAAGGATGATGGTAACCTAGTTCCCGTGGTCTTAACACATTGTGGTAAGTCTTGGAGGGGAGTATGTATAAGCAGTGAAGGAGCCACTGAGGTGCTGGGACCTGGCAGCTGTGTGTGAGATGGCTTTGAAAGTGAGGCAGGTGCAGTGAGCCAGGAGGTCACCCTCTATGGACTCACGCCCTCAGGTCCCATCTCCACCACTAAGTAGTATCTCTGCCCAGATGTTTCCTGGTTTTTTGTTGTTTAGTCACTCAGTTGTGTCTGACTCTTCGCAACCCCTCTTTGCAGCATGCCAGGCTTCCCTGCCTTTCTCTATCTCCCAGAGTTTGCTAAAAGTCATGTTCATGGTTAGGGTCTCAGTTTCCCCACAGATTCTCACTACAATGTCTTGGTTAGGGTCTCAGTTTCCCCACAGATTCTCACTACAATGTCTTCTGTCACCATCCAGCCTGATTTATTTAGCCTCATGCTCAATACGTATTTGTGGGAAATGCTGATTTTAAAAGATGATGCTTTTTAAAGCCAAATGACAGCCCTGAGCTCAGAGCCTAGTGCAGGTCATGTTTCACAGCTGGCCTGGCCACAGCAGCCAGTCACTGCACACGGCTATGGGGGACTCCTGCAAACCTGGTGTCATCTCAACTCAGTCCTCAGCTTGTGATCATTGGATGTGGTTTTCCACCTCCATGAACCCCAGTCTGCTCACCAGTGAAACAGGGAGCACTGTTGCCATGGGAAGATCGCCCTGAGCATCCATCCAGCTGCAGGTGGTGAAGGTGGAGTGTGTGGAGCGTGGAGATGGTGGGCTGGGATCTCGTAGCCCAGGTCTTCTGGCTGCTTCCCCGCTCTCCCAACTTCACTAACTAGTCACAGAGGTAGGCCCTGGGCACCCACTCCATGTGTGTGTTGCACTGGCTGCTCCCTTGTGCCAGTACATTCAGCAGAGGGTCACCCTGTTCTCACACTAACATCTTGCTTCTTTGCACTCGAACTGTATTTGTTTGTATTGGGGGGTAAACAGAAATTTAAAAAGAAAAAAAAATCGTTTTTTCCCAGTGCAAAAGGAATTTCTCCTTATCCTTTTCTTAGAGCATTTACTCTAGAATCCTTATAGGTTGTCTTTTTGAGATGTATATAAACATTTTATTTTATTTTATTTTCGCATTTTGCCTCTTTTATTTACAAGTTTCACTTAAATATCTCTCATGGTGAGAAAATCAATGTCAAAAAGAACATTGGTATACAGTTTACGAATATCAGTATATATTAAAGAACATGGTTAATTTTTCCAAGTAAATGCTTGATGTGAAATATTTTCCAGGAGGCTAGTTAAATGTCAGATGTCCGAGGTGTCAGGGAAAGAGCCTCGAGCCTGCTCAGGAGACGGTCACACTGCAGGCCAACTGTGTTTTGCACTTGGTGACACATGTGGCAGCTCAGAGGACAAAGCAGGGCCACCAGCCTTTATTCCTAGTCCCAAAGCCACACCAGGGCTTCCTCTGTGATGAGAGCCACATTCAGAGACAAATGAACCACTGAAAATGTCAAATGAAAAATAGGTCACTAGGGACTGATGGATGAACAAGTCAAGCCAGATCCATTCTGAACATCTTCTTGTCGACTTTTTAAGCCAATCATACTTCTGGGGAAAATGTTAATACACCTCAAAGTTTACACTTTCATTATAATAAATTAGCTTTAATGTTCCAAATATCATCTCAGAAGACTGTACACATAACTTGACCTAACATACTAACCTGAACTTAGAACTTCTCTATTCATTTTGATCAATCCCCAGAATCAGCAGAACTGTATTATTTACATATATAACAATATCTAAAGTATGCCAATATTACCAACATTTCTTACCTAAAATAAATATGCCATTTAAAGCACTAATAAAGCATAGTTTATTCAAAAGTGACACCTTAAACAATCTCATTTTTTAGTTCATTTTAGAAGTCTCAATATCAAAATATTTACATACAAGGAATGATAAGTATTTTGGAAGACCTGACAAGTACCACCAACCCCCTCTCAAATCCCACTGTCCATCCTCAAGTGGTAGCCCATGTGCCTCAGGCCAGTGACAGCAGAATGATAGTCAGGGAGTCAGACACACTGGGGTTAACCAGGAGCTGCTCCTCAAAGCATTCATGGCAGAGTTCACAGTGGAAAAAGGGCAGAGAATAAACCAGCCTTTCTTTTCTCTCAATATGCCAATTAGAAAGCAAATCTATTAGGCTAAGAAAAAACGCAGACATCTTTGAAGGAACAGGTTGGGAGTCTGTATTCTCTCAGCTATTCCACAAGTTAATCAGGTATATTTACGAGCTCATGAGAGGCTCCAAAACAGGATTCAAACACTCTGTAACCCCAGTAAATGCTCTGAGGGTGTGCCAGGGTTTAGCTGGCATAAAGAATGAGGGATTTCAGACAAGTAGTGTTCAGCTCTAGTAACGAACCTTCATGCAAGCTAAATGATAGGGATTCAGGTTTTATTTTTGAGTTAAGATTTTTCAGAATAAAAGGACAAAGTCTTAAGCACTCAAAAGAGAATTTCTTAGACAAAGCAATATCACTAAAAGTACAGGGAAACATCCCTAGGCTGTCTCAACACTTGAATGTCCCTTGTCCCGAATGTGAAAGTCATACCTAGCTATTTTGCTTTCCTTTCAGTGGGTGGCTCGAGGGGGTGAGATGAGGGGAACCATCAACAGGAAGATAGTGCAGGAAAATGAAGTCAGTTTTGCAGGATTATATTTGTTTCCATCTAGAGACACACTTCCTGTTTAAATGCTACAGCAATTTCAGAACATGAAATTCATCCCCCTAAAAATAATTTTCAAATAAACACAGACTGTGCAGCCCACAGAAGCTACTACAGGTTACATTGGTTTTTTGCCCCAACTCCTATACTAAATAAGGCCTAGTTACTGAGGAGTAGCAATGGCCATTTATCCCACTAGTCTATGGGCAAATGTCCCATCTGAAAAAAATCTCCCTCCTCCCTCCTCCCCACTACCCCTGGGGATGTAGCCAGGGAGCCTTGGTTAGCAACTGTTCTCAGGTCCTTCACATTTTTAGCTCTCCAGATTCAAGCTGAATCTTAAAGTCTAGAATCCACTGCATAAGCCAGTCCTGCCTAAACTGTCACGATTACCACATGCAGTCTTGAATTTCCTGCTTCCCTGAAACCGTGTGAAGTGAGAGCATTCTTCCTAGACAGTATTGCACAGTCAGCAGGGTGAGCGAGTTCAGCATAGCAGAGGGGGAAGGAGCATTTGGAGGAATTAGAAGAATGTTTGAGAAGTATAATCAGAAAGGCTAAGTACTATGAGTAAATCTGTAGAGATTTACTGAACACTGGAGGAAATTTTATTAATGAAGGAAAGGCCAGGAGTTAAGGCTCAGACAGAAGTTACCTCCTAGCATGGCTCAAAGGTTCAACAGGTGGGACACAGAGGAAGGGCTTGAAAGCTACACAAATTCAGCTGGTCCAGAGGCCTGGCCACCTTCACCCGCAGCTGAAAAACCAAGAAAACTCATTCCAAGCATGCTCGCTCACAGCACGCCTATTTTGCAAGTTTGAGGACTCAAATTTTTTTTTTTTTTTTTTTTTAGGACTCAATGTTAACAAACTAAATCAGAACTAGAATGCAGCATTACAAAATGTTTTCGCAACTAAAAACACACAAGTTAAAATTTTGCATAGAAAAGTGTCCTGTAATATGCTTTGTAAACCTAGGTCTTTAGTAACTTCAGAATAAAAAACAAAAACCTCTCTTCATAGTGTAGAAGTCCATGATTACACAGAGAGAATTATCAGTCTGCAGATTTTGCAGCAAGAGCTCAGAAGATCCTGGACTTCTTCATATTCTTAGAATCATAATTAAATTTACCCTTTCCAGGCTCAGGCAGACAGTTTTAACAGTGTCTTTATAAAAGGACTTGGGTTACATGAGCCCAAGACAAGTAGATCATCTCTGTGCTCTACTGTCTCTGCGTAGAAGAGGTGATCAAAACACTCAGGCACATAAAATCACTAGATTTGTTTTTAACCTAAGGCTGTTTTTTCCTCACATTAGTCTATAATTAAGCAAGCTGCATCTATCCGCCTGCCCTTCAACCATAGGGTCTAAAGAGCCAGGTTCAGAGTAAGGGAAAATGTCTCAGAAGAACATTGAAGTTAACCTTGGCAACAGGGTGGGAGACTCTTAACTCCTCTTGGAAGAGGCACCAATCGATTCTGAGTTGAAATACACCACAGTGACTGTGATGTCATCCCTGTACATCCTCGCCAAGTCCTCTGGCAACGTCAGCATCGCCGACAGCCGCTCAGGCTCCATCTCCCCGTATTCGTTGTTCCCTATGGCGTATCTGATCAGACGTGTGGCCGCGTTTTGGTCGGCTGCGTGGAGGCCCTGGGCTTTCCTCTGCTGCAACAGGCTCTGCATGAGTCCCAGGTTGGTGGGTCTCTGGGCCAGGTCTGGCTTGTGCTGACCCTCTTCAGCCAGGTGCTCCACCACCAGCCTCACCACATCCTCGTTGCCCAGCACGTCCCACAGCCCATCAGAGGCCAGCACGAGGAACTTATCCTGGGGCCTCAGCCTGTGGTAGGTGACCTCTGGCCTGGCTGTCAGGTAAGGTGGGGTGTAGTAGTGTGGGGGGGTGAACTGGTAGATGTTGAGGGCCTCGGTGTCGAAGCCCCGCTCCAGGACACTGCGCTGCAGCTCTTTACTCCACTTCAGCTGGACGTCCCCAAAGGCCCTGCAGGGCATGAGGACACCCAGCAGCCTGTTTTCCATGATGACCGTCCTGTCCTCGGACTGAGGATGCTCCCTTTTCAGCCGTGACAGCTCGGCTGGGTTCCAGGCATTGTGGTCCTGGGTGAGGGGCAGACAAGACCACATGCCATTGTCTTCCTGGACACCAAGGATGGCCCGGCAGTCACCAGCATTTGCCACGTGCAAGTGAACCCCATCAACATGGGCCAGGCAAGCCATTGCCCCTGAGAAAGCAACCTGGAGTGAAAGGTTCCTGGTCATCTCATCTTCGAGGGGGGCCTGAATCTCTAGCGAGATGTCAGAATCCAGTCTCTGGAAGGAGTACATTAATGCTTCCTCAGTGTTCAGCCCCATTTCCATGTGCAGGTTTAGCAGCTCCTGCCAGTAGACACGGAGGTGATCAAGGTGCACTGACGTGACATCCTTGTAGATACTGTCCCCTGGGTGCTTGAGCCACTGAAGGATGGGCAGCAGGGGCTTCATGCTTTCCATGGCCTCCTCCATTTGCTCCAGAGTCTGCTGGGACATTAGTGACACAGCCACATAGTAGAAGAGCCTCTCGCTCACTGCTTGAGCACATGCGTGGCCACCATGTCCATCGAAGATGCCAAACAGCAGTCCATTGGTCTGCAGGCAGGCAGCTATACCTCCCCGGTCCTCCACTGGGGAGTTGGCAGCTAGCTGGTTGCTCTCAAACCGTAACACTGAATCTGGAGCTCTGCTGACAAGGTCAAGAATCTTGTGGGCCGACTCACCAGCTCGCAGGACCTCATTTACCTGCTCGGGGCTGAGCTGCAAGTGGAAGTCCTCTTCCTCCGTTGATGTGTGTCTGTAGGCTTTCCGCAGAGCAATGCTACCACATGCAGCGGCGTTGTCTTTTAGGGTGGCTGGCCCCTGAGGAAAGAGTCTCCATTTTGATTTAATCCTATTTGAGGCATACCTTGAATATAAACGTTGTCCCCCCTGTAATGTGGCAATGGTCTTCCTTGCAGAACTGAGAATCCAGTAGGACACAGTACTTGACATTCTGAAACCGTATAAGCGAATATGTTCCTTCCGCAAAAGGGTTCTTTAAATCTCCCCGAAGGGACCTCTAGTGCTGCTGATTTAGCTCTGAGATGTATATAAACATTTTAAAAGGCCAAGTAGGCCTTTAGCTAGTTGAACAACCTAGGAATGTTTTCTTCTCAGGGATCTGGATGACAAAGGAGTCATCGTTTTGAAATGTCAGCCTAAGTTCCAGAGAGCACCAGGCTTCCAGTTGCAACCCCACCTCCTATGGGAATGAGAAATGTATCTCTCCTTTGGGTGAAGACAAGTAGCAAATCCGAGGAGCCACTCCAGTGGCCGGGTGAATTTAGGATGAGCTCTGACAAGTAGTGCTGTCAGTCCTCATACTTGAGAACGGGTCGAGAGGGTCTCAGCAATGTGGCTACGTAAAGGGTTGGATTTCTTGGAGTCTTCAAATCCTGAGGCGGAGGGGCTGCGAGGAGTCTCACGTTCTGATTTAAGGCCTTTCTACACCTTCTGCTTCCTTCCTCCTCCACTCGGTGGAGAGGCTTGTCGGGCTGGCAGGACACAGTTACGCATCCTTTCCCACTGTGGTGGAACCTGCCTGGATGGAAGGGGCTTTCCCAGAATCTGGACCATCTGACCTATAGGAGTGAACCCTGCCCACTTCCGGAAGGTGGCGCTCCGCGCCCACCACCTACACGGCTGCACTCCGCGCGCCTCTGCTGAGCCCTGGGACCGCCGCTCACGTGATGTATGGGCTCAGCGCTGAGTCCCGCCCCGCCCTCCGCGTGCTCTCGCTCCGCCCCCGAACGGAGCCGAGCATCCCCAGGTCTGGAGCATCCCTGGCCGCGCTCTGCGGTGTGATGAGGGTCTGGAGCTCAGAGCATGTGTTCGGGTGAGCGGGCTGAGGCCTCAGTGGGTCCAGACCCACCTGGGCCTGACCTGCGGCCTCGAGGAGGGCGGGCTCTGTTACTCTTTGGGCCGCGGGAAGGGCAGTGATGCACTCCAGGCCCCAGGGTGAGGGGACGGCATCCTCGGCTCCACAGGCCTGGTCTCACCTCGCGCGGGGCCATCACTCGGGGTGGGGTCAGGACCCGCTATGCGGCTGACCACCGGGTCCAGAGGGCGCTAGCCTGGGCACGTGGGGTTCTGTGGCCGCGAACGCAGGTGGGCATGGAAAGCCTCCAGCTGCTTACAAGTGTTCTCCTAACCTAGGCGGTATCGTCTCTTGTCTACTTCATCTGTGACACTCAGAGCTCATTCTTTCATATTTTTTTAAAGTAACAGATTTTAAAATTTTCTAATCCCATTTAGAATAGCATTTACATTTTGTAATTTAAAAAAGTACTTTGTCCTTTTCATGTAAAATTTAATTAAAATTTATCAATGGGTTTAAAACCTCTGAAATTATTTTAATGAAATCTTTAGACTTGATGGGATTCAATTTTAGTGTTGATTTTTGTACAGCATGTAGCCTTTCTCAACTGGATTCCATTCCCAGACTGACTCCAGAGATTTTCTCAGTTCTCCCAAGGATGGGGCATGCCAGCACCATCTGGATGCAAGGGGTACAAGTTAAGTCCTGGGAATGGTGGATGCCCAAGCTGTGCAGCTCAGGCCAGAACTGCCCTACAAGTTCAGGAGATGTTGGCTGATAAATAGAAGTGATTTGTTAGCTCTGAAAAGTTACGTGATAATATTCACCCATTTAAATCATACAGTTCAAATCATACAAATAAATCAGAGACTTGTAGTAAATTTACATAGTTGTACAGCATCTCTGTAGTCCAGAGCATTTCCTCGTCCTACAAAGACCCCTCATGCCCATCTGCAGTCACACTCCAGTCTCCTCAGGCAGATTAATATCTGCTTGTGTTTCTATGAATTTGCCTTTTCTGGACGTTTCTCATAAATGCAGTCATATACCACATGGTCTTTTGTGTCTGGCTGCTTTTATTTAGCTTCATTGTTGTGGGAGCCTGCATTCCTGCTTATGTCCTCACCTCATTGGTTTTGTGTCCCTGGCACATAGTTATTACTCATTGAGGGACTGAGGAATATCATAGGGACCAGGTGCCCTTTGAAATGAGGGTGGCTGTTCGCCAGAGGAATTCCCATCAATACACGAACTGCTGTGGAAGGCATGGCTCTCCTGTCACTGATTTGTGAACTTAAAAGCCAAGTGCCTTGATGAAAATTGACAAATGTGAAAGACAGCTGAGAGGAGGCCACACGGCTGCCAGGGTGGGTCATGAGATGCTGTGTGGCAGGTGGCACTGTACCTGCAGGATGGTGCAGAGTTGGAAGCCTGACTTTCTAGCTGAGCTTACTATAGACTTTCCCCTTGCTTAGTCCCTTTAAATGCCTGATTTTTTCCTTTGAGAATTATATATTTCTTTTTCTTTCTACACGTGTTCTCTTTTTATATGTTTGTTGAATATTTGGTTGGAAATATTAAAATTTACTCTTGAAAGGCCAAAAATAATCAGGCACAAAGACTTAAATTTTTTAAGTTGAAATACAGTTGATTTACAATGCTGTATTCGTTTTGGGGTTTTGTTTTTTTGTGGCCACATTAGGGATCTTAGTTCTCTGACCAGGGACTGAATCTGCTCTCCCTGAAATGAAAGTGCAAAATCTTAACCCCTGGACTGCAGTGTGTGTGTATGTGTATGTATATTCTGTTTTAAATTCTTTTCCTTTATAGGTTATTACAAGATACTGAGTATAGTTCCCTATGCTTACACAGGTCCTTGTTATTTATTTTATATATACTAGTGTGTATATTTTAATCCCAGACTTCTAATTTAATCCCATCCTCCCCTTTGGTAATCATAAATTTGTTTTCTATGTCTGTGAGTGTGTTTCTTTTTGTAAGTAAGTTTGTTTGTATCATTTTTCCCCCCAGATTGCACGTATA
This sequence comes from Odocoileus virginianus, assembly GCF_023699985.2. NCBI lineage: Eukaryota > Metazoa > Chordata > Mammalia > Artiodactyla > Cervidae > Odocoileus > Odocoileus virginianus. Next base: position 660,015 of record NW_027224344.1, on the reverse strand, counting down.
GACAATATCCTATGGTATTTGTCTTGGCCTGACTTACTTCACTTGATATAATAATCCCTAGGTTCATCCATGTTGCTGCAAATGACAGTACTTCATCCTTTTTTATGGCTAAATAGTATTACATCATGTATATTCTTCATCTGTTTCTCTGTTGATGGACATTTAGGTTACTTCCATATCTTGGCTATTGTAAATAGTGCTGCTGTGAACATTGGGGTGCATGTATCTTTTTGAATTATAGTTTTCTCCAGATATATGCCCAGGAGTGGGATTGCAGGATCATATGGTAGCTTTTGAGAAACCTTCATACTATTCTCCATAGTGGCTGTATCACTTTATATTTCCACCAACAGTGTAAGGAGGGTTCTGTTTTCTTCATACACTCTTCAGCATTTGTTATTTGTAGACTTTTAATGATGGCCATTCTGACCAGTGTGAAGTGGTACCTCATTGTAGTTTTGATTTGCATTTCTCTAATAATTAGCAATGTTGAACATTGTTTCATGTGCTTACTGGCTATTTGTATGTCTTCTTTTTAAAGTTTTTTAAAAACAATTTTTTTTGGAGTATAGTTGCTGCACTCTCTATGTCTTCTTTGGAGATAAAATGTCTACTTAGGTCTTCTGCCCCTCCCCCCTTTTCTGTATTGAGCTGTTGGTATATTTTGAAAATTAACCAGTTGCATCGTTTGCAAAATTTTCTCCTGTTCTGTAGGTTGTCCTTTCATTTATGGTTTCCTTTGCTGAGGTGCAAAAAATTTTGATTTTATCAAGTTTTCCTCCAGTATTTATGCACTGAAGAAACCCTAGGAATAGAGATCAGACAGTGCTGAGAGCAGTGTAAACCCGAAGTAGTGGAGAGCTCTTTGGCTTAAAGTAGTTTAAATAGTAGTGGAAAACACAGGACTGAAATAAAAACATACAGAAGGGGGTACTTAAAAATTAACAGGCTTATAATTACAGGTTTATAAATCCCATCCTCACACCTGAGATTTCAGGTGGACCTATAACAAAATCTTTACTGGCACAACCAGTATGAGTAGATTTCTAACAGAGTCAAGGATGTATGCTACGTGGGTTCTAGCCGACCCCAGGACTTTTAATGATGGCCATCTAGTAGGCAGTGTCATCTCAGGGAAGTAGGGTTTGGAGGAGAGGCTACCCTAAAGCGGGCTTGCTGTCTGGCTGGGAGCAGGGAAAGGCCCCCCATCCTTTTTAAATAAGAGAAATGAGGCTCTGCAGGCAGGAGCTGCAGTGCCCAGTGTCCGCTGTCCCCACCCCAGTGGTGTTCCCTCCTCGCTCCCACATGCAGTCTCAGTTATGAACCTGCTGGGCAGCCTCCTGAAGGTCCACTTGATGTTTCTGTTTTCACCCTTAAACTATTGTTCATTGTTTTAAAGTAGAAATGACTGGTACCATCTTGGACAGCGCTTTTCAGTTTCCTTTTCTTCTCAACAGTGTGTTCCTGAGATGTATGTGTGTATCTGTTTGAGATCTGTGTGTATATGTATATACATACACCATTTCTTCTTTCTCTTATTGAAGGGACATAATTTCTCCCTTATTAAAAATCAAGCTGTGGTGACCACTTCTGTATCTATTTGTGATTCATGTAATCAAGAGCTTACTTAGGCCAGAAGTCCTCAAACTCTTCAGCATCAGGACCTCCTTACACTCTTAGAAAATATTGGTGTGGGTTAAATCTACTAATATTTATCACATTAGAAATTAAGACTGATAAATTTTAAAATATTTATTAAAATTAACCATAATAAACACATGACATTAACATAAGTAACATTTTTTAATTTAAAAAACCTGTATCTTCCAAAACTTTTCAAAGTAGTAAGAGTGGCACTGTTTATTTTTTGCTAATTTCTATAATGTCAGGCAGCGTAGATGCTGACTTGATGCTTCCATCAGCTTCTGTGTTCAGTGTTGCACTCTGTTGTTTTGGCTCAAGTAAATGATTAAAACCCAGCCTAACACACTGTATGTGAGTAAAGCCTATGTGGGAAAGGTAGCAGTATTTCAGAAATCTTTAAAAATAGTCATGGCTGTTCTTTGCTACTACAGCAAAACAAGCCATAGTTTCTCAGATTAATTGCAGCGGGAAACCCGACACCACGACTGACCAGAGTAATTGGCCTGTCTGGTACTTTGAATGACTCCTTCTCCCTGTGAATTGTGACATGTTGCAGTAGTCACTAGGCTGTGTGGTTACCGGGTACAACGTGGGGCAAGCATCGGATAGTGATGCCGGCTTTCTAAAATTCCAGTTGTCTCTGTGAAGCTCAAACTCTATCTTTGGCAGCAAATGCTGTCAGGTATTTTCCTGTAAGTAACAGGATCACTTCACTGATCTTTAAGCAGACTCCTGTCCAACACCCATGTCTGAGTGACTACAGTTTGTGTTTAGTGGTTTAGAGGAGAAGTGATAGCCAGGAAGCACTCGACTGGACCACTGAACTCCCCCCTCTACCCAGCACCCGCCCTCCCCATCCTGCAGCCACCAGCGCTTCCAACCACAGTGAGGCCTCCCAGTCCTTCTTGTGCCCTTGCCCAGAGCCAGGGGTCCTGGCGTGGGAAATGAGGCCTTTTACTATCTTATCAGGGACAGACCCCGGTGCTGGTGGACTTTCTCAATGCGCCACTCAGCAGTGAGCACCAAACAGCCTAGCCTGGCTGTCACTCCTGGGGAGAGGCCAACAGTTGTGGCCTCAATGGGGCTCCTGCAACCTCGACTGGTGTCCTGCAGCTAGGAGGGCAGGCCCTCTCAGCAGCAGCCAGGCTCCCAGAGGGGCCTGGGAGCTAGCTTTGTTGTCCTCACTTCAAGAACCGCTGGGCTGACCCAGGGTTGCTTGGGCTCCAGGAATTTTCCTACGTCTTTTTTTTTTTGAGTCATTATGGATGTTTGGAGGCTGGAATAATGAGCACCAGCACCCTCCCCTGGGCTGTGGGAGTCTCATGACTGATGTTTGCTCAGCCTACTGCCCCTTACCGTGGGTTGCTGTAGGCTAAGACCTCAGACCTCACCCCACTTCCTCTTTCCTACACTCTATCTGAGTATAGAGCTGCCTTGTTCTTCCTTTCTAGTACCCTGGTGTGGCACCCAGAATTGCCCCCTCCCTGACCGCTAGCCCAGCCATCTGCCCCCAGCCCCAGTGCTGCTGCTGACACGTTCTTGAAATGCAGGCATAGAGGCCTCCCGGGGCAGCTCCCAGGCCTCTGTATCACTCTGAGCCTCAGCTGGGGACCTTTATTCCAAGGATGAATTTCATCAACCAGAGTCTCCCAGGGGTGGGGCCGGTTCATATATTCACCCGTAGGCCTGGCTTCCTGCTCTCACGTTCTCCTGACACTTGACATTTTAGACTCCTCAGCTTTAGCCAAGCAAATGAGTATTGGGCTATTTTCTTTTCTTTTTTAAAATTTATTTATTTTTGGCTGTGCTGAGTCTTCATTTGCTGTGCTCAGGCTTTCTCTAGTTGTGGTAAGCAGGGGCTGCCCTTTGTTGTGATGTGCAGGCTTCTCATTGTGGTAGCTTCTCTCGTTGTGGAGCACAGTCTATAGGTACACAGACTCAGTAGTTGCAGCTCATGGGCTTAGTTGCTCTGTGGCATGTGGGATCTTCCTGGACCAGGGATCAAACCTATGTCCCCTGCATTTGGCAGGCAGATTCTTAACCACTGGACCATAAGGGAAGTCCCTGAGCTATTTTCTTTAACCAAGAAGTGTGTGATACTAACTTGTGCACTTAAACCTTGTAATTTAAAAAAAATACTATGTTTATTCTTTTCCTGTGTCATTCTATTGATGTCTGGAATTATTTTTATGAATATTTTAAACACATTGTGCTTAGTTGAAATCATCTGTTAGAAAGATGCAGTTTCTATATAAAAGAAACTTTGTGTGAGATGTGCTTATATTACAAATATTTGTCAACTTTTAGATAGTTTCAAGTAATTTTAGGAGGCATAGCCTATTCTGCATAATGATTTTTATGGGACCTCTCTGAGAGCTTGACTTACAAAATGCACATACAGCTTCACTCACTGTGAAAGCTCCCCCTTGTGTTCTCGTGAGTCTGTGGGTGCTCCCTTCTTCCCCAAAGTGTGGTGCACTGTGGCCCTGATGGTGGTTTCCCAAGGAGAAAGTCTCCCTGTACTCTGCTGAGTGATTGGAACCAGTTGTCTCTGCTCCTTCATCCCCTTATGTTGGATCTGGTGGATGTGTTTAGCACAATGACACAATTCCACAGCTTGAAAAAACATTTCTGTGTTAAAGAGCAGGGTGTCTGGACCTGACAGTGCAGAGGCCATTGTGTGACTGAAAGATTGTGGAGTAGGGGCTGGGAGGCCCGACTCTAATCTGCATCCTCTTGCTAACTTTTTGACCTGGGATGAGCCTTTTATGCCAAAGAATGCTCAAACTACTGCACAATTGCACTCATCTCACACGCTAGTAAAGTAATGCTCAAAATTCTCCAAGCCAGGCTTCAACAATACGTGAACCGTGAACTTTCAGATGTTCAAGCTGGTTTTAGAAAAGGCAGAGGAACCAGAGATCAAATTGCCAACATCTGCTGGATCATCAAAAAAGCAAGAGAGTTCCAGAAAAACATCTATTTCTGCTTTATTGACTGTGCCAAAGCCTTTGTGTGGATCACAATAAACTGAAAAATTCTGAAAGAGATGGGAATACCAGACCACCTGACCTGCCTCTTGAGAAATCTGTATGCAGGTCAGGAAGCAACAGTTAGAACTGGACATGGAACAACAGACTGGTTCCAAATAGGAAAAGGAATAAGTCAAAGCTTTGTATTGTCACCCTGCTTGTTTAACTTATATGCAGAGTACATCATGAGAAATGCTGGGCTGGATGAAGCACAAGCTGGAATCAAGATTGCCGGGAGAAATATCAATAACCTCAGACATGCAGATGACACCACCCTTATGGCAGAAAGTGAAGAACTAAAGAGGCTCTTGATGAAAGTGAAAGAGGAGAGTGAAAAAGTTGGCTTAAAGCTCAACATTCAGGAAAACAAAGATCATGGCATCTGGTCCCATCACTTCATGGCAAATAGATGGAGAAACAGTGGCAGACTTTATTTCCTTGGGCTCCAAAATCACTGTAGATGATGTAGCCATGAAATTAAAAGATGCTTTCTCCTTGGAAGGAAAGTTATGACCACCCTAGACAGCATATTAAAAAGCACAGATGTTACTTTGCCAACAAAGGTTTGGCATAGTCAAGGTTATGGTTTTTCCAGTAGTCATGTATGGATGTGAGAGTTGGACTATAAAGAAAACTGAGCGCCAAAGAATTGATGCTTTTGAACTATGGTGTTGGAGAAGACTCTTGAGAGTCCCTTGGACTGCAAGGAGATCCAACCAGTCCATCCTAAAGGAGATCAGTCCTGAATATTCATTGGAAGGACTGATGTTGAAGCTGAAACTCCAATACTTTGGCCACCTGATGGGAAGAGCTGACTCATTTGAAAAGACCCTGATGCTGGAAAAGACTGAAGGTGGGAAGAGGAAGGGGACGACAGAGGATGAGGTGGTTGGATGGCATCACTAACTCAATGGACACAAGTTTGAGTAAACTCCTGGAGTTGGTGATGAACAGGGAGGCCTGGCATGCTGCAGTCCATGGGGTCGCAAAGAGTCAACACAACTGAGTGACTGAACTGAACTGAGCCTTTTATGAGGATAAAGTGAATTCATGGTCAGTGAATTTGACAAAGTAAATTTCATGGTCAGTGACCACGATAAAGTTATATTTAAAAAGGACATCAAATATGGAACATTCTTCAATATGTTCATGATCTTTGATGTTTAATTTAGTAATTCCACTCTATAAATTTATCCTAAGGACAGATAGACATGTTGAAAGGCTGGTGTGCACACATGTTCACTTCTGCCTTCATTTTACAGTAAAGGTTGGATGTAATCAAAATAATCTGCCAGAGGGGACTGGCTATACCACAGGGTGACCTTTTGTGCCGCTAGTTACAGTCCTGTATTCCTGAAAATAGCCTCATGATGCAGGAAAATGCTCATCATCTGTTCCATATAAAAAGGAGGTGATTTGTGCATGCATGGAGCATGACCCCAGTTTAATTTCTAAGTGTGTGCATGTCTGCGCATGGATGCTTGTCTCCAGGTCTTGAGTCTGGACTGTCATCTGGGGAAGGACATGTTGTGGAGACACCTGCCTCTGGGGCTGGATGCTTGCCTGGCGCCCCCTGGAGGAACGGTCAGGACAGCAAGGCCTGGGGAAGGTCCTCCCTGAGGGCCTGACTGCGCCCTTTGTGGTCCTACGGCATTCGGCCTCAGCGGGCCTGAAACCCTGGAGGCAGGGGCAGCTGTGCAGGCTCTGACGGCAGGAAACCAACAGGGATGCTGGTGTCCACCCCTCTCCAGGGATTAAGACCAGAGGCAGGGGTGGCGTCTGCAGGACAAGCCTTAGGGGCAGCATGGGGACACATGCACAGATTTGTCTCCAGGTAGTGGAATTGTGGATTTTTGTTTTCCTCATCTTTTTCATTATTTTTCAAAATATAGACACTTTAATAATCAGAAAAAAATATATAGCCATTTCAGGTCACATACTGCTTAGAAGTTGGAGCAGAGCAGTTGCTCTGGACCTCATAGCTAGGCAGGTGTGCCGTCCTGGCTTGTGGCACGAGGCTGCAGTGTGGAGGCAGGTGGGTGGTCAGCAAAGGGCCCCTGCAGTCACTGCGGCTGTGTGGGCAGAGGCAGAAATGGGCCCTGGCCTTGCAGCCTGTGGAGCAGCATAGTTAGTGTGTGTGTGTTGAGGTCAGTGGTGGTGACAGGAAGGGAATGGGAACATTGTGTCGCTGTCCAGAAGCCGAATACCAGTGTCCTGCCTCCTTAGGCTATGGGGGACTGGCGAAGGAGGGATCCTCAGTTAAGCAGGGCCGGCCCAGCCTGAGTCTACTCTGTACCCCTCGCTGCCTACCCCCTGGTCACTGGGAGGATCAGGGATCCAGGATCTGGAACAAGCTCGAGGATCAGGTTGACCTGACTTTGAACACACTGCCACTCAGTGCTGGTGGTTGTGTCTCTTCCAGCCACCCATGGGACACGGTCATTAAGGCGGCCATGAGGAAGTACCCGAATCCCATGAACCCCTGTGTTGTGGGTGTTGACGTGCTGGAGCGCAGTGTGGATGGCCGGGGCCGGCTTCACAGCCACCGCCTCCTTAGCACCGAGTGGGGGCTGCCCAGCCTCGTGAGAGCGGTGAGCACCTTGGGAGCCCAGCTACACCAACACAGCCTGTCTACACCTGGGTGGCACCCATACGTAGGGAGTATCAACCTTCCCATTTGGGCTTTCTGGGAAGCCTGAGAGATAGTTTGTTCTCTGTGAATTAATTGTTCACTTGAGTGTTCAGCATGTCCCCTGACACACCTATGGCAGTGACACCCCCCACAGGAAACCCAAACCCTCACAGCCCCCGCTTCCCACCTCTGAAGGCCCCGTTGCAGCTCCATTGCCCTGCCAGGTGTGGCCTGAGCCCCAGAGCTGGCTCTGCACATTGGTGGTTGGGGTGGGCAGGCGGTGCAGGGGGCAAGGTTGGTCCTCAGCTGACTTACCAGCCAGACCCTGACTTCAGTGCCCCAGGTCCTGCCCCACTTTCTCCTCCATCCCTAATTCATGTGTCTGTCTGTCCCACCTGCTGGACAACAGCTGCTGGAGGAGCTGGAGGTGCTGCTGCAGCCTGATTGAAGAAATTAGTAGCTGATCTGAAGTGACATGCAGTGTTTGAGGGCATGACAACGTCACCATGCTGGTTTCACTTTCTTTTTCAGATTTTGGGGACCAGTAGGACTTTGACATACATCAGAGAACATTCTATCGTGGATCCAGTGGAAAAGAAAATGGAGCTCTGCTCCACCAATGTAAGCAATAGCCACAATGGTGCATAATGTCTTCATTCAATTGTGTTTCCAGCCCACCTTTGGTCTGTGATCTTTTAATAGAAAGGCTGAGTTTGCTTTAGCAGTATCTTGTCTTTTTATTACAGTGTAAAAACATATTGAAGAACACACATAATGATGTGAACACACCTTTGTAACCTGGGGACAGACTCCTGCCTCCCTGTTGCCCCCAGCCCCTTCTCAGCTGCTGTCTTGCCCACAGCAGCACATGTGTCTCTTAGCAGCCACTGAAACAGCCACTTCCTCCCACCTTCCTCTCTCCTGTCTCACAATCAGGAACCATTGATATTGGCCTGATGCAAATTTAGAGAGCATATTGGGGGAATTGGGTGGGCTGGAGCATGGTTATGCCATCCCCTTACCCTGTGGGTGGGGTCACTGCAGGTGCAAGCTCCCAGTTGACCCTTTGGACCTTAGTCAATGGCTCCTTCCCTCAGGCCAGGCAGCCCTTCCACAGAGGCAGAGTGAGCTGGCCGGGTGTTTGCACATTGGCCAGTTCCTGATGGTTTATATATTGTTCTCTCTCAGAAAATTCCACTTCCTCTTTGCGGAAAGTCGAGTTGTCAGTAGAGGGGGCTAGTTCTGGCTCAGGAGGAAGGGGGGGAGGAGGGTTGAAGGGATGGCTTTGGGGAGGACAGGTGATCACCAAGTTGCTGTGTGGCTGTGAGTGTTAGTGATCAGCCTTTGAGTCTCATGCTCCTCATTTAAAAAAGAAAGAACAGACCTCACAGTGTGGTTGAGGATCAAGGAAAGAAAATAAGGTTTATTAAACAGCGTCTTGCGTAAAAACATTGCATATACAGTGGTGACTGCTCATGAGACAGCCTCAGGTTTGTGTGGGGTGTGGAGGGAGGGTGGTATCACCAGAACAGCGGTCTGGATGTGTGGGCCTCGGCGTTCCTTCTGCTCTGGCTCCAGTAAGTGCAGGTGTGGAGTTGTGAGACTGTGGGCAGTTTGGGAAGAAATGCAAGAGAAGTAGAACCTACAGCCATTGTATACTTTTTTAAGATCACACTCACAAACTTGGTGTCGGTGAGTGAGAGGCTGGTGTACACATCCCACCCGGAGGACCCAGGAAAGTAAGTGGACTGAACTCCTGGGTGGGGCGGGGCAGGGTAGGAGCTCCCCCTCCAGACTGCTCAGCCTCTCATCTCCAGCGCGCTCTCCTGCAGGACCGTGCTCACTCAGGAAGCTGTCATCACCGTGAAGGGAGTCAGCCTGGGCAGCTATCTGGAGAGTTTAATGGCCAACACGATATCGTCCAACGCAAAGAAGGTACCACCTCTCACTGTTGGGGGGGGGGTGGCCAAAGGAGCGGGCATCCTACTGAGCCTATGCAATGGGGAGGGCCCCAGGCCTGCGGGAAGCAGAGGCTAGCGAGGCAAGCCACCACTTCCAGCAGCAGCTGAGCTACCTGGACTCTTAACAAGACAGACCCCACACATCCAGGACAAGTGTGGGCGTAGGCATGCAGGACATTCACGATTTTTAGCAGTTTTGTATTTAACTGGGATTTTGAGTACCTCTGGCAGGATTTGGGAGTGAGCCTTCTGGAGGGACCCTGGGAAGGATGAGGTGCCAGGGCCTAACCCTTTGCCAGGGCATACAGTCCCCTCTCTGCCATCCTCCACTCTCCCTTCCCCCTTGGTTTCTGTCTGCGACCAATGGCACGGCACCTCAGCCTTCCCTTCCTAGTGCACTCAGGTCAGGGCTTGGCTGAGAGCTGTTTATGCTTGCATTTAGGCGCATTAGTCCAGTCACAATACAGAACCAGTCTGTCGTGTTTCTAGAAAAATCCAGATTTGAGGAAGGTTGAGAGTAGCTTAGCTCAGGATAGTGTCTCCCGCTTCCAACCCAGAGCAGCACTTATCACATCCACACTGTGAGCCCAGAGGATAGACACACAACTCACTTTGTTTGTCCACGGTCTGGCTTAGGGCAGGCCTGAGTGTTTGTGGAGAAGAATATTCTATGAGGAAGGCAACTCTCAGCAAAGACAGAGTCCCTTAGCCCTTTATGAGAAAAGTCAGGGGAGACTCGGTGAGGTTAAATGCAGACCTCTCATTTCCTGTGTTTAGGGGCTGCTGTGCTGGAGGCCTGTGGAGAATCACGGCTTCTTCAGCTGTCGTTACCATCCCACAGCACCCCAGGCCAGGTCAGGGGTGCCCCGGGGCAGCTAGCTACCAGCTGATGGTGGGGGAGGTGGAGGTGGAGAGGTGGGTTACCCCACACCCGAGGTTCAGGAGCGGAGGTTAGGGGCCACTCATGGAGGGGTCTGAGAGGCCTCAGGAGGTGACGGCAGGGATCGGGTGGGGCTCTGTGGAGCTCTGGTTGGGGCTCGAATTATGTGCGCTGCCTGCCTTGTTTCTGGGCCTGGTGTCTCCTTTGCGTTCACCTGACCCGCGTAGCTCCCTGTCTGCTCTTCAGTGAGACAGCAGGACGACCTCTGACCGCGCACTGGCTTCTCTCTGTGTTGCTCTAGGGCTGGGCTGCTATTGAGTGGATAATTGAAAATGCGGAACGTGCACTGAGCTAACGAGGCCTGCAGCGTCCCCTGTGCTTAGCGGCGGTAACTACAGGATTCCTGAACCGGGAGGATGTGGCGCCCACAGGGCTCCCAGCGGCGTGTGCGGCCTGCGTGCTGGGAGGGGTCTGCGGGATGCACCTCTGTGCGGGGCCCCGCCCTGTAGAGAAAGACCGAACTGGTTTCATCCTTGTCCTGATGCACCAGCTTGTTTTGTGGCGAGATTTGTGTTCAGGTTTGTCATCTCGTCTCCAAGGGCAGTTCGGCTTTTCCTGCAAGCGGTTCTCAGCACGCAGTCATGTGTTCTGGGACTGCTGTATCCTTAGCAGGAGGGTCTCACCAGCAGGTCCAGTGTGGAGGGCTGATCTGAAGGGGATTTTATTGAGAATAAGACTGGAGTGCCTGCCCATGATCTTGTGCGGATGCCCTGGGCCCAGGTGTCAGCACTGTGACCAGTAGGCCACCCTTCCTGTTGCTGCCAGCCGTGTGCCATCACTGGTCCTTTGTTTTTAGTGCTTGAACTTTTAGTGCTCGAAGTCATTTCCCAGCATCTCTTTGAGCTTCTCAAATACTCTGTTTTCTTCTCCTGAGCCTTTGGGGTGTCAGGGCAGATTTGACGCTGGTGTGGTCAGCAGTCATCTCTGCTTCATAAGGTCAGGGTTCACTGCTCCCTCTGCTGAGAGGATCCTTCCTCTCCTGCCCTGGAACTCCTCCTACTTTTGGCTTTTCAAGCTCTGGCCCCACTTCCCACCCTCAGTTGGTCTGTCTGCAGCACATATGCACACTTGATGCTTCAGTCAGCAGGCATGAGCCCTATGGCTTGGGCTCCTTTAAAGAGCTTCCTGCTTTTTGCCTAAGGCACTGATGCATAGGTTTGCCAGAACCTTCACCTTGAACCCAAGGTCATGGCCTTCTTCCTTGAATGCACCACTAAGCTGATCACAGGCAGAGAGCCTACCTGACTGCTGAGCATCCTACTTGCATGTGTGCATGTGTGTTTGGTGTGTGTCTGATGCTGCTGCTTTGTTGTGGACCCTATCACATTCTCTTGCCTCACAAACTAGAGCTCAGCTGCCTCAATCTTTAATCTGATGCCTCACCAAAATAAGAAAGAGAAGCGAAGGAAGAAGCGAGTCTGGAGCATGGTCCTGGCTGGACTGGGAGAGGTGGGAGCTCCCGGGTCATAGCCATCGTCACCAGCCACCATCAGGCTGGTCGGCCGTGACCTTACAGCACAGCAGGCCTGACCAGTGGCTCTGCCTGTGGGGCAGACCTGCTGGGAGCAGGGCAGGCTGCCATGCTGCCCACTGCACATCGAGCCTACACGCCTGCTCTGCTGAGCCTGAGCCTGGTTTGCTCAGACGGCTATGGGGCCTCATCTGTCCCCACCTCAGTCTCAGTTCTCCTGCCAACTCTTGGGGTCTTGCTAAAGAGCTTTCTCTTTGCAGAGGATACCCTATTCCCCTCCCTTGCCCTTGATCCACAGGCTCACTGCCTGTCTCTTCACACATCTGGCCATCAGCTGTTACCTCAGACATAGCTGACGTGTGTCCCTGTCTTACCCCTTCACGGATATGCACATGCTAGAGTCGGGCTTCCACCCTGACGGGGACACAGGGACAGTTAGGATTGGCCTGGAGAGCCATTTGCTCTGTCCTCTGGCTGTGATGAGACTATGCACCGTCTGGGACCGCCACCTGGACTGCAGCCTGGGCTGGTGGTTCCAAGCTCTCAGCTGTTCTGCTGACATCAAGGTACCTCCAACCAGGATTTTAATTTTCTCAATTTTCAAAAATAAAATTTTTGTGTGTTTTAAATGATAATTCTAGAGAAGCTCTCCTCCATAAAGGAGGGGTGGAACTGTATTCTACCACATTTTTTTAGATACTGCTTTTCTTTTGATATCAATACTTCCAATCCAAAATTAAAATTCATTTTTGAGACTTTTATGTACATAGCTTTTAAAGGTAAAAGATTTATGACAAAAACAATCCCTCTAACCCTTTTCACACAGCATGCTTCTACCCTTCTGTAGACACTCTTGGCAGTTTTGGCATTTACTGTTAGACTCCTAAAATAAATGAGCATACTCTGCTATTTCTTGATTCAACAATTTTAGACAAAATCTGTTGACTTCCTGCTATGATAGATGGTTATTTTCTCTCTCACATCTTCCCATCTCCAGTATAGCTGTGTTGTAACTTATGGTTAAAATCACATTGTTTCTATAATTAAAACATACATAACTACTATTTATTACCAAATGAAAAGCTATATGTTAATTACATTTTCTTTAAAAAAAAAAAAAAAAAAACATTTATTTGACTGGGTCTGGTCTTAGTTGTAGCATGAGGGATCTTTAGTTGTGGTATATGGATCTAGTTCCCTGACCAGAGATGGAACCAGCCCCTGCTTCGGATCACCAAGGGAGTCTCTATATTTTCTTTATGTAGCTTTTCTCCCCCTTGAAGGTAATGTCTTTTCCTTTTCATCTGTTTATTTTTTCAAAGTCCCTGGCTGAATGCCCCCACGTTCTTCACCTGCTCTCTGCAGCACCTTACAGTGTCCTCTGCTGCAGGTCAAACCCCATAGGTTGCACACCCCTTTCTCACTTCCCTGGTGCTGTCCTTCCTGAAGGCCCATCTCACTCTCTGACTAGCAGCCGAATGGCTGTTGGCCTTTCTTCCCTCCTGGAGCCCTGTCTACTGGCCTCTCTGCCACCTCTCTCTTTGACCATAAAATGGGGAAGGACATGCCACAGTAGCTTCCAGGACTTGGCACATCTGAAAATGTCCC